>NC_086449.1:348779538-349107038 GCF_028390025.1 Pseudophryne corroboree
CTTGGCCTTTCTTGCTTTGGCAGTCCGAAAGCACTGAGATGCAGAGGAAGAAAAGGGTTTCTTCGTAGCAGGTGCAGCTGAGGGAAGAAAAGGAGACTTACCCGCTGTAGCCGTGGAAATCCACGCATCCAACACTTCCCCAAAGAGAGCCTGACCTGTGTAGGGTAGGGTCTCCACTAGAGATGAGCGGGTTCGGTTTCTCTGAATCCGAACCCGCACGAACTTCATGTTTTTTTTCACGGGTCCGAGCGACTCGGATCTTCCCGCCTTGCTCGGTTAACCCGAGCGCGCCCGAACGTCATCATGACGCTGTCGGATTCTCGCGAGACTCGGATTCTATATAAGGAGCCGCGCGTCGCCGCCATTTTCACATGTGCATTGAGATTGATAGGGAGAGGACGTGGCTGGCGTCCTCTCCATTTAGATTAGGAGAGAGAGAGAGAGATTGACCTGAGGCTGATACTGTAGAAGAGAGTGCAGAGTTTAGTGACTGACCACAGTGACCACCAGCAGTGCAGTTGTTTTATTTAATATATCCGTTCTCTGCCTGAAAAAAACGGTACACACAGTGACTCAGTCACATACCATATCTGTGTGCACTGCTCAGCCCAGTGTGCTGCATGCCTGCATCATCTATGTATATATTATATATCTGACTGTGCTCAGCTCACACAGCTTATAATTGTGGGGGAGACTGGGGAGCACTGCAGTGCCAGTTATAGGTTATAGCAGGAGCCAGGAGTACAAGACAGTCACATACCATATCTGTGTGCACTGCTCAGCCCAGTGTGCTGCATCATCTATGTATATATATTATATATCTGACTGTGCTCAGCTCACACAGCTTATAATTGTGGGGGAGACTGGGGAGCACTGCAGTGCCAGTTATAGGTTATAGCAGGAGCCAGGAGTACATATTATATTAAAATTAAACAGTGCACACTTTTGCTGCAGGAGTGCCACTGCCAGTGTGACTGACCAGTGACCTGACCACACTGACCACCAGTATAGTTAGTAGTATACTATATTGTGATTGCCTGAAAAAGTTAAACACTCGTCGTGTGACTTCACTTGTGTGGTGTTTTTTTTTTTATTCTATAAAAAACTCATTCTGCTGACAGACAGTGTCCAGCAGGTCCGTCATTATATAATATATATACCTGTCCGGCTGCAGTAGTGATATATATATATTTTTTATATCATTATTTATCATCCAGTCGCAGCAGACACAGTACGGTAGTTCACGGCTGTAGCTACCTATGTGTCGGCACTCGGTAGTCCATCCATAATTGTATACCACCTACCCGTGGTTTTTTTTTCTTTCTTCTTTATACATACATACTACTACATCTCTTTATCAACCAGTCTATATTAGCAGCAGACACAGTACAGTACGGTAGTTCACGGCTGTGGCTACCTCTGTGTCGGCACTCGGCAGTCCGTCCATAATTGTATACCACCTAACCGTGGTTTTTTTTTCTTTCTTCTTCATACATACATACTACGACATCTCTTTATCAACCAGTCTATATTAGCAGCAGACACAGTACAGTACGGTAGTTCACGGCTGTGGCTACCTCTGTGTCGGCACTCGGCAGTCCGTCCATAATTGTATACCACCTAACCGTGGTTTTTTTTTCTTTCTTCTTTATACATACATACTACGACATCTCTTTATCAACCAGTCTATATTAGCAGCAGACACAGTACAGTACGGTAGTTCACGGCTGTGGCTACCTCTGTGTCGGCACTCGGCAGTCCGTCCATAATTGTATACCACCTAACCGTGGTTTTTTTTTCTTTCTTCTTCATACATACATACTACGACATCTCTTTATCAACCAGTCTATATTAGCAGCAGACACAGTACAGTACGGTAGTTCACGGCTGTGGCTACCTCTGTGTCGGCACTCGGCAGTCCGTCCATAATTGTATACCACCTACCCGTGGTTTTTTTTTCTTTCTTCTTTATACATACATACTACTACATCTCTTTATCAACCAGTCTATATTAGCAGCAGACACAGTACAGTACGGTAGTTCACGGCTGTGGCTACCTCTGTGTCGGCACTCGGCAGTCCGTCCATAATTGTATACCACCTAACCGTGTTTTTTTTTTCTTTCTTCTTCATACATACATACTACGACATCTCTTTATCAACCAGTCTATATTAGCAGCAGACACAGTACAGTACGGTAGTTCACGGCTGTGGCTACCTCTGTGTCGGCACTCGGCAGTCCGTCCATAATTGTTTACCACCTAACCGTGGTTTTTTTTTCTTTCTTCTTCATACATACATACTACGACATCTCTTTATCAACCAGTCTATATTAGCAGCAGACACAGTACGGTAGTTCACGGCTGTAGCTACCTCTGTGTCGGCACTCGGCAGTCCGTCCATAATTGTATACTAGTATCCATCCATCTCCATTGTTTACCTGAGGTGCCTTTTAGTTGTGCCTATTAAAATATGGAGAACAAAAATGTTGAGGTTCCAAAATTAGGGAAAGATCAAGATCCACTTCCACCTCATGCTGAAGCTGCTGCCACTAGTCATGGCCGAGACGATGAAATGCCAGCAACGTCGTCTGCCAAGGCCGATGCCCAATGTCATAGTACAGAGCATGTCAAATCCAAAACACCAAATATCAGTAAAAAAAGGACTCCAAAACCTAAAATAAAATTGTCGGAGGAGAAGCGTAAACTTGCCAATATGCCATTTACCACACGGAGTGGCAAGGAACGGCTGAGGCCCTGGCCTATGTTCATGGCTAGTGGTTCAGCTTCACATGAGGATGGAGGCACTCAGCCTCTCGCTAGAAAAATGAAAAGACTCAAGCTGGCAAAAGCAGTAGCACCGCAAAGAACTGTGCGTTCTTCGAAATCCCAAATCCACAAGGAGAGTCCAATTGTGTCGGTTGCGATGCCTGACCTTCCCAACACTGGACGTGAAGAGCATGCGCCTTCCACCATTTGCACGCCCCCTGCAAGTGCTGGAAGGAGCACCCGCAGTCCAGTTCCTGATAGTCAGATTGAAGATGTCAGTGTTGAAGTACACCAGGATGAGGAGGATATGGGTGTTGCTGGCGCTGGGGAGGAAATTGACCAGGAGGATTCTGATGGTGAGGTGGTTTGTTTAAGTCAGGCACCCGGGGAGACACCTGTTGTCCGTGGGAGGAATATGGCCGTTGACATGCCTGGTGAAAATACCAAAAAAATCAGCTCTTCGGTGTGGAACTATTTCAACAGAAATGCGGACAACAGGTGTCAAGCCGTGTGTTCCCTTTGTCAAGCTGTAATAAGTAGGGGTAAGGACGTTAACCACCTCGGAACATCCTCCCTTATACGTCACCTGCAGCGCATTCATAATAAGTCAGTGACAAGTTCAAAAACTTTGGGTGACAGCGGAAGCAGTCCACTGACCAGTAAATCCCTTCCTCTTGTAACCAAGCTCACGCAAACCACCCCACCAACTCCCTCAGTGTCAATTTCCTCCTTCCCCAGGAATGCCAATAGTCCTGCAGGCAATGTCACTGGCAATTCTGACGAGTCCTCTCCTGCCTGGGATTCCTCCGATGCATCCTTGCGTGTAACGCCTACTGCTGCTGGCGCTGCTGTTGTTGCTGCTGGGAGTCGATGGTCATCCCAGAGGGGAAGTCGTAAGCCCACTTGTACTACTTCCAGTAAGCAATTGACTGTTCAACAGTCCTTTGCGAGGAAGATGAAATATCACAGCAGTCATCCTGCTGCAAAGCGGATAACTGAGGCCTTGACAACTATGTTGGTGTTAGACGTGCGTCCGGTATCCGCCGTTAGTTCACAGGGAACTAGACAATTTATTGAGGCAGTGTGCCCCCGTTACCAAATACCATCTAGGTTCCACTTCTCTAGGCAGGCGATACCGAGAATGTACACGGACGTCAGAAAAAGACTCACCAGTGTCCTAAAAAATGCAGTTGTACCCAATGTCCACTTAACCACGGACACGTGGACAAGTGGAGCAGGGCAGGGTCAGGACTATATGACTGTGACAGCCCACTGGGTAGATGTATGGACTCCCGCCGCAAGAACAGCAGCGGCGGCACCAGTAGCAGCATCTTGCAAACGCCAACTCTTTCCTAGGCAGGCTACGCTTTGTATCACCGGTTTCCAGAATACGCACACAGCAGAAAACCTCTTACGGCAACTGAGGAAGATCATCGCGGAATGGCTTACCCCAATTGGACTCTCCTGTGGATTTGTGGCATCGGACAACGCCAGCAATATTGTGTGTGCATTAAATATGGGCAAATTCCAGCACGTCCCATGTTTTGCACATACCTTGAATTTGGTGGTGCAGAATTATTTAAAAAACGACAGGGGCGTGCAAGAGATGCTGTCGGTGGCCAGAAAAATTGCGGGACACTTTCGGCGTACAGGCACCACGTACAGAAGACTGGAGCACCACCAAAAACTACTGAACCTGCCCTGCCATCATCTGAAGCAAGAAGTGGTAACGAGGTGGAATTCAACCCTCTATATGCTTCAGAGGTTGGAGGAGCAGCAAAAGGCCATTCAAGCCTATACAATTGAGCACGATATAGGAGGTGGAATGCACCTGTCTCAAGCGCAGTGGAGAATGATTTCAACGTTGTGCAAGGTTCTGATGCCCTTTGAACTTGCCACACGTGAAGTCAGTTCAGACACTGCCAGCCTGAGTCAGGTCATTCCCCTCATCAGGCTTTTGCAGAAGAAGCTGGAGACATTGAAGGAGGAGCTAACACGGAGCGATTCCGCTAGGCATGTGGGACTTGTGGATGGAGCCCTTAATTCGCTTAACAAGGATTCACGGGTGGTCAATCTGTTGAAATCAGAGCACTACATTTTGGCCACCGTGCTCGATCCTAGATTTAAAGCCTACCTTGGATCTCTCTTTCCGGCAGACACAAGTCTGCTGGGGTTGAAAGACCTGCTGGTGAGAAAATTGTCAAGTCAAGCGGAACGCGACCTGTCAACATCTCCTCCTTCACATTCTCCCGCAACTGGGGGTGCGAGGAAAAGGCTCAGAATTCCGAGCCCACCCGCTGGCGGTGATGCAGGGCAGTCTGGAGCGACTGCTGATGCTGACATCTGGTCCGGACTGAAGGACCTGACAACGATTACGGACATGTCGTCTACTGTCACTGCATATGATTCTCTCACCATTGAAAGAATGGTGGAGGATTATATGAGTGACCGCATCCAAGTAGGCACGTCACACAGTCCATACTTATACTGGCAGGAAAAAGAGGCAATTTGGAGGCCATTGCACAAACTGGCTTTATTCTACCTAAGTTGCCCTCCCACAAGTGTGTACTCCGAAAGAGTGTTTAGTGCCGCCGCTCACCTTGTCAGCAATCGGCGTACGAGGTTACATCCAGAAAATGTGGAGAAGATGATGTTCATTAAAATGAATTATAATCAATTCCTCCGCGGAGACATTGACCAGCAGCAATTGCCTCCACAAAGTACACAGGGAGCTGAGATGGTGGATTCCAGTGGGGACGAATTGATAATCTGTGAGGAGGGGGATGTACACGGTGATATATCGGAGGGTGATGATGAGGTGGACATCTTGCCTCTGTAGAGCCAGTTTGTGCAAGGAGAGATTAATTGCTTCTTTTTTGGGGGGGGTCCAAACCAACCCGTCATATCAGTCACAGTCGTGTGGCAGACCCTGTCACTGAAATGATGGGTTGGTTAAAGTGTGCATGTCCTGTTTTGTTTATACAACATAAGGGTGGGTGGGAGGGCCCAAGGACAATTCCATCTTGCACCTCTTTTTTCTTTTATTTTTCTTTGCGTCATGTGCTGTTTGGGGAGGGTTTTTTGGAAGGGACATCCTGCGTGACACTGCAGTGCCACTCCTAAATGGGCCCGGTGTTTGTGTCGGCCACTAGGGTCGCTAATCTTACTCACACAGTCAGCTACCTCATTGCGCCTCTTTTTTTCTTTGCGTCATGTGCTGATTGGGGAGGGTTTTTTGGAAGGGACATCCTGCGTGACACTGCAGTGCCACTCCTAAATGGGCCCGGTGTTTGTGTCGGCCACTAGGGTCGCTAATCTTACTCACACAGTCAGCTACCTCATTGCGCCTCTTTTTTTCTTTGCGTCATGTGCTGATTGGGGAGGGTTTTTTGGAAGGGACATCCTGCGTGACACTGCAGTGCCACTCCTAAATGGGCCCGGTGTTTGTGTCGGCCACTAGGGTCGCTAATCTTACTCACACAGTCAGCTACCTCATTGCGCCTCTTTTTTTCTTTGCGTCATGTGCTGATTGGGGAGGGTTTTTTGGAAGGGACATCCTGCGTGACACTGCAGTGCCACTCCTAAATGGGCCCGGTGTTTGTGTCGGCCACTAGGGTCGCTAATCTTACTCACACAGTCAGCTACCTCATTGCGCCTCTTTTTTTCTTTGCGTCATGTGCTGATTGGGGAGGGTTTTTTGGAAGGGACATCCTGCGTGACACTGCAGTGCCACTCCTAAATGGGCCCGGTGTTTGTGTCGGCCACTAGGGTCGCTAATCTTACTCACACAGTCAGCTACCTCATTGCGCCTCTTTTTTTCTTTGCGTCATGTGCTGATTGGGGAGGGTTTTTTGGAAGGGACATCCTGCGTGACACTGCAGTGCCACTCCTAAATGGGCCCGGTGTTTGTGTCGGCCACTAGGGTCGCTAATCTTACTCACACAGTCAGCTACCTCATTGCGCCTCTTTTTTTCTTTGCGTCATGTGCTGATTGGGGAGGGTTTTTTGGAAGGGACATCCTGCGTGACACTGCAGTGCCACTCCTAAATGGGCCCGGTGTTTGTGTCGGCCACTAGGGTCGCTTATCTTACTCACACAGTCAGCTACCTCATTGCGCCTCTTTTTTTCTTTGCGTCATGTGCTGATTGGGGAGGGTTTTTTGGAAGGGACATCCTGCGTGACACTGCAGTGCCACTCCTAGATGGGCCAGGTGTTTTTGTCGGCCACTAGTGTCGCTTAGCTTAGTCATCCAGCGACCTTGGTGCAAATTTTAGGACTAAAAATAATATTGTGAGGTGTGAGGTATTCAGAATAGACTGAAAATGAGTGGAAATTATGGTTTTTGAGGTTAATAATAATATGGGATCAAAATGACCCCCAAATTCTATGATTTAAGCTGTTTTTTAGTGTTTTTTAAAAAAAACACCCGAATCCAAAACACACCCGAATCCGACAAAAAAAATTCGGTGAGGTTTTGCCAAAACGCGGTCGAACCCAAAACACGGCCGCGGAACCGAACCCAAAACCAAAACACAAAACCCGAAAAATTTCAGGCGCTCATCTCTAGTCTCCACACCTCTCCTGGATTCCGCGTCGGCAGACCACTGGCGCAGCCAAAGTCCCATACGAGCTGAGACAGACATGGAAGATATCCCTGCAGCCATGGAACCCAGGTCTTTCATGGATTCCACCATAAATCCTGCAGAATCCTGAATGTTACGTAAAAACAATTCAACATCATTTTTATCCATTGTATCCAAATCCTCAAGTAACGTGCCTGACCACTTTACTATAGCTGTGGAAATCCATGCACAGGAAATAGTAGGACGTAGTATCGCCCCTGAAGCCGTGTACAGTATCTGGATTTGAGCGTAGATCCTGGAACAGGTAAAACCACCTTTTTTGAGAGTCTGGATACAGACGCGTCAACTATGGTTGGGGTTTCCTATTTTTTCCTATCCTCCTCAGGGAAGGGGAAAGCAACCAGAACCCTTCTAGGGATCTGAAATTTTTTCTCTGGGTTTTCCCATGCTTTCCCAAATATAGCATTTAATTCTTTAGACGCAGGGAAGGTTAGCGAGGCTTTCTTATTGTCAGTGAAGTAAGCCTCCTCAACCTGTTCAGGTGTTGTCTCAGCAATATTCAACACATCTCTAATAGCCTCTATCATCAACTGCACCCCTTTTGCAAGAGATACCGCCCCCCGCAGCACATCCCCCTCACCGTCTGCTGTGTCAGAATCGGTATCCGTGTCATCTTGCATAATCTGGACAAGTGCACGTTTGTGGGAACATACAGTAGGGGGCCCTGAGGTAACAGAACCGGACCAAACTGCCATAGAGTTCTGTAAAACTTGAGTTGCAGATTCATTCTGTGCAACCCTAGTAGAAATCTGAGAAATTATAGTTGTAATAGAGGATAACCATTCAGGCTCCCTTGCTGGTATCTGCGCTAAGGCAGTGCAATCCTGATTACATGGAATGGGATCATCCTGAGAGGACATATCCTCTGCAGCATATGACACAGGGGACATATCTTAATGGAGACCACAGACACTCCACACACACACAGGGGAGGACAGACAGTTTCACCGCCAAGAATGGCAAGAGAGACACAGATGTTGGAGCCAACCCACACACAGCGCTTTTAAGGTATAGGGAGACCCCCAACCAGCACTGACTGTGCACCTTAATAGGTTACACAGTCTTACACAGCCTCTCCCCCCCCCCCTTCTACAACCCCCTGGTACCGTAAGAGATAGCTGGAGTTGAATTGGAGGGACAGCTCTCACTGACAGCGCTTCTGCAGGCAGGAAAATGGCGCTAAATGCTGCTGGGTCCGCTCTGAGAAGCTTCACCCCTTCGTGGCGCTGTCTTCCCGCTCTTCTGGAGATTATACTGGCCTGAGAAATTGTGCTGGTAGCGATCCTGGGACCATGACAGCCTTGGAGGTCAGTGTAGGGTGTAGGCGCTGGCTCAGGGCACCCCTCACAGCGCTGCACTATGTATCGCTGAGCCCTGGAGTGCAGTTAGTACTGCGCTCAATACCCTGTTGCCGCCATCTTCACACCGGCCCACCCTAACAAGCGGCATGCTGCTGGGGTGAGTGATCCCCTGTGGCGGGGAACTTCGATCCCCTCAGGAGCTCAGTGTCCTGTCAGCGGAGATAGTGGCTCAGACCCCGAAGGGCGGACACTACTCCCCCCTTAGTCCCACGAAGCAGGGATGCTGCTGCCAGCAGCCTCCCTGTAAAATAATAAACTCTAAAAAAACTTTTACCAGAGAAGCTCTGTAGAGCTCCCCTAGCTGTGACCGGCTCCTCCGAGCACATTTTCTAAACTGAGTCTGGTAGGAAGGGCATAGAGGGAGGAGCCAACCCACACTTTCAAACTCTTAAAGTGCCAATGGCTCCTAGTGGACCTGTCTATACCCCATGGTACTAATGTGGACCCCAGCATCCTCTAGGACGTAAGAAAAATCACATGTAACACAAGTATAAGACGCACATGAACATAGAACCATCCGACTCAGGCTCTTGGTATCAATTAATCATGCAGACCAGCTAGAATGTCTTGCAGTGCATAAAACTATACTAAATACTGTACATGGCATGCTATAAAGGGTTAATGCTAGATACAGCTCTTTAACATTAGGGATGGGATGCTTCCTGGCCCTCATGACAAGCATAATGGTGTTTGCTAATGCCATATACTTGAACAAAATCATAAAGGACATCTTTCCCAATAAGAGCTTTCCTTTGCGATGATAGGAGTTCAGTGTTTATGACCCAGGAGTCCTATTTGAGCATGCGTTGGGTGGTGCACGCGCCGCTGGGGGTGCTGGAAGGGATCTGGTTGGATCCCTCTCAGGAGCAAATGTGGAAAGAAGCCAATGGTCTTCTATAGGGTAACGCCATTTAAAGATGGTGTTATCCCCTGGGTCTAAGCTCCAGAGCTTGGTGCATATGTAAAAAAGTGTTAGAACCTCTGAAAACCTAATTTGGGGAGGTCTGTCCGTAAAAAAGAGCATTGATGCACTTGATCTTATTTTTCCTTGGTTGTTAGAACAGTTCTTCATACTCAAGGAAACATTCATGTTTTTTGTATTTGTGCTTACTAGGGGGGATATTTATCACAATCTGTATCTCGGATGCAGATGAGATGTGATAAATCCATCCAAATTCACAATGCGGTAATTGAATACTTTGCAGGTATGTATCATTTATATATCTGTATCGCCACCGGTTCTATTTCTACTCTATGGGTGTCGTGGAGATTAGCCCCTGTTGGGCGGCATGCCGCCTAGCGGAATATTCAGGAGTCGGGATCCCAGCGTCAGTATTGTGACCGGCATTCTCCTGACCGCTGGTCATATAACCGCATCCCCGAGAATGCTCTGTACCTGCAAATCTACTTCCCAGGTGTATTTTTCTCCTGTTTTACTGCTGTGACCCGTGATCAGTAAAGTGAATAGAGATGCCGACCAGGACTTTGCAACATCTCAGCTCACCTTAATGATGAGATGACTGGGGAACAGATGACCAGATCACTCTGATCACTGGCCCCTAGGTGCCTGTGGTTTTTTTTTGTTATCATCATTATTATTAATATTATTATTATTTTTGCACAGTGATCAGCCTGTGGTCTATGAGACACAGCAGGTAGAGAAGGCTGTGCAGGAATAGGGGAACCGGAGAGAAGCCCTATTAACGCTATCTGAAGACAGCATTATTATCACAAGGCTACCTCTGGCATTTTTTTATATTTAAAATTTAGTAAATTCGGGTAGATCACATTTCCTGTTACAAGTATGGAAAATGCAATCCCGTCACTAAAAAAATAAAAATTGAAGGACTTGGAAGAGAATTTTGCTAATTTTTCTACAATTGCCCATTAGTACATTAAGGTAATACTAAAATAATGTGAAAAGGATGTGAATAAATAATATTGATAAATATGCCTGTAAATTTTACCACGAGCATTGTTATTTACTTTTGGCTAATTTGCTAAACATTTAGGCTATAAGATTTAAGACAGAAGATATATTTATTTCTATACTGATTTTTTTGTGATACTGTGCAGTGGCAAGACATATTGGTCATAACAAGGGTTACAAGTGTTGGAAAGACGTAAGTGGTCCATTAAAGTGATCTTTGATTGGGGTCACCTGCTTAACACACCACTGATGGAAGGAACGTTTGACCATCCAGGGGCAAGCATATTGTAAATTTCTATGATGAGATTTAATAATTCACTCCGGTTCCTACTCTGGATGTCATAAGCTAACGATATGAAGAAATGTTAGAAGAAAGCTCTTGCTATCTTTTTGCAATAGAGACTGATAGATTATAAGCATAAACAGTGACAAAGCAACAGAAAATTGTAGAAGTGGTATAAGCGGATATGGGTTATTAGGTCGACCACACTTATTAGGTCGACCACACTTAGGTCGACAGCCATTAGGGCGACCACTATTGGTCGACATGCAGTAGGTCGACATGGTCAATAGGTCAACATGGTGAATAGGTCGACATGTACTAGGTCAACATGGAAAAAAGTCGACATGAGTTTTTGGACTGTTTTTGGTGTTGTTTTCATCGTAAAGTAACGGGTAACCCCAATTAGTGCATTGTGTCCCCTCGCATGGCGAGCGAACTTCAGGCAATGTGCCACGCTGCACTCAGCACAGATTACCATTCCCAATTGTAGTCCACGTTGATCGTAAATGTTAAATTCTCTTGGTTAACTAAATTAACCATCTTGTTGCTGTTTGGATTGTTAAGTAAAATTAATGAATTGAAAACGGATTTATAAAAATCAATTATTATTTATTCAAAGGGCCACGCCCGTATACAGGGACGAGGGACATCCTCTCGTCCTGTCTCAAATCATTTAACCATGACATACACGTATCAACAATGAGTTTTATATAATACAAAGTAACGCCCATTTTGTATATCACTCCCATATGATTTCATTCTTCTGGAATACAATGTTAGGCAATATAGTTATGCAATATTTGGACAATTGTCAAGAATACTAACATGATACTCGTGAGCTTCAACTGTGTCCATATTAGGAATTACATCTGTACTCTGTGAGCTTTTAGAAAGTGCGTATGTGGAATTAATACTCAGCCAACAAAGTTGTTTTTCTCTCAGGGTGTGTATAAAGTTCAATATGAATTTGCTATATCATCTAGCTAGAATCAAAATGGATTCTGTTATGCTTTCATATTATACTAGTGAATATGAGAACACTTTGCTTATTGGATGTATACATAAAATACGTACTATCCCGTAGTGCACACACATAACTGTTAGGCCTTCAGCAGGTTGCCTCAGTCCCAGTATTCGACAGCTCCACCCTTTGATCAGGGACATTATCCATGTGCCCTGTCATCTCAGGAGAATTTCTGGGAACGTATAGTTCACTAATGATCATTTCATGTAATATTGCTATTCTGCGTTTGACAGTAGCCTTCTAAATATAACATATGCCGCACCTGTATGCGGTGAACATCAAATGAATGTCTATAATCACATTGGGGTCGCCAAAGAATAAACCTCATCACAGAATACATCATCACATACAATCACATACAATATATTTAAAAAACGTTTTCCTAATCCTGAAATTGAATACTAGGATTTAAACATTTATCTTTTCCAGTCCATATAATAATGCCTTGGTTAAAGTTCTTTTATATCATGGACCTCCTCTATATACTTGGCATTACACGTATCAGGATTCGTAATGTCTTTGGTCAGATAAGCACAGCATTGAGCTTAAAGTGCTGTTTCCGGACATCAACAATATCCTCCAATCTGTGGTATTAAAAAAATGTAGAACAATATGGTATCGTAATAGTTCATGTCCAATGTCCTGGAATCATCACAAATGTCCACAGTTCTGGAATATCCTATCATAAAGTTCAATCATGTTATCAATAATTTACTTGAAATAAAACATCAACTTCCAGTTGATTAATCATACGACTTCATTAGCCATAGGAGAACTTATTAGCCATCTTTACCACTTCGAGGTTTTATTGATGCTCTGGTGGCAGGAACATGTTTCCTGATTACTGAGTCAATTACTCTTTTTAGGAATAGTTCATCCTGCAAGAAAACTTTTCTCAAGTTAATATATGTTTTTGTATAAAACTGCTAAATCAATCTTCTTAAATAACAAACATTTTTAGAATTAATAGGTAACCAATTATATATCATATCCTAAGGACATGGTGACAACTACCATTCCCCGTTATGTATGATATCTTCTTTTAACCTTTGAATCTACTCCTAGTAAAATACATATTACATCATAAACTTTAATGAACATCATATGTAACCATTACTATTTATATACCTAACTCATTATATCCAGCACATCTAGAAATCTTAGGTTAGTATATTGTAACAATCCTTTCACATTCCCTTAAATCAACCTTTTCTATCTACATAAGATCTTTTATTGTTATTTTTTTTTTATTTTTTTTTATTATTGACCTATTTTATTTCCACTAACTGAAATACACCCGACATTTGTAACTAATATTATCACCAGTGGTTCTTTCTTGAGATACTGTTGTATCTATACACATGTACCGTGTTTCACTATTATCACGACTCTATAAAGTTTTGGTAATCACATCAAATGTAACTTGCATAGAGAACTTTGGCCTGCTAGTGTCTATGTATACATATCTAACAATTATAATAGTCTTAAATAATGATTAGCAATACAATTTATATAGCTGCAGTACTTAAAATCTTTCCAACAATTAATGGTATTGCTGGACTGGATACTCCTCAGAATAATATCCTAAATTATTTAAATTATCCATGCATTAATCTATACATCTGTCTTCAAGTGGAGTATAATACTCACAACCACGTTTTTCAAAGTGTGTGTTCGTTACACCAGTCATAAATCCCTCTGGATTTCCTGCTTAGAAAAGAAAAGAGGAAGGAAGGGTCTTATTGAAATAATTCCCATCCACAATAATGGATGAGTACTCATACCTACACCACACGTTTGCTCGCTCTCTCTTCAAAGAAAAATAAATAAATTAAGTCTTAATGCTGTTATAAATAACGTCGCTCCCGTATACTTTCAAAAAAAAAAAAATATTAAAAGTTCTGTAGGATATTAGCTTATAAGCACATAGTCTATTATCAATGATCATAATCATCTCTATCTTGATTGAAGGGTTCATTCAAATACAACTCTGTGGTAGTAACCGTAGTAACAGTCTCTGTATTGTATCTCCATACAATTGTTTTTAGTGTTAGGTTCCTTTAAGCTCTGGTCTCTGACCTTTTCATTTCATTGCAAGCTCATGGATCTAGGTGTCCTTCTTCTGCAGCCTTTGCAACGGCTGTATCAGAGTCAGCGGTACTTGCCAAGGACCATCCTATGCGATCTGTAATGGAACCAAAACATAAGCAACTTCTCACCATAACACCGTCTTCACTCTCTTAGTGATTGTCCTGTGCCGGACTGTGTGTTTTCGTGTTGGTTAAATATCTTTCCAAGGTTCTTGCAGCTTTTGATATTCTTGTAACTGTTTAAATAATTTGTGTGACACATTTGAATCGTCAAATCATTTTGTAGTTTTGAATCAGTCTCTGGATAATATATCTTTGCGGGATAACATATCTTTGCTGGATTCCAAAAAGAATAACAAAAAATGATATAGAAGAGAGACTAAGCAGAGGCTTAGGTGTAATTCTACCACTATTGAACCAACGATTGGACCATGCCATGATTCAAATTCTGCCTTTCCTGTCTCTTTTGTAGATTAATAATGCTTAATTCTTTAAACTTTCCTTGTCACATTATGACTTTTTATTCTCAACATTACACATACTAAACACAAAATATTTTTCAAACTCCTATAAACTCTTTCTATCAGTAAAGAAACTTTACTGTCTTTTGAAACAATAGCTCACACCTCTGGCCTTATTATTCATCTCTCAAATAACCCCTTAACACCTGTTACACATACTATAGTTCCTTTTTAGCATTACACTATGTTGTATTAAAACAATGTTGTTTTTAATCAACCCAATCATCTGCAGTAAACATGCTATAGCTTTCTTTATCACCATCACGATCCCTCTTATTATCACATAATTTGTTATTTTGGTCCCATGCCAAAACACAATGTACACTTCTCCATTAAACTTCATCCTACCATAGAAAGCTTGTGAATCTATTTCATGTTAATTACCCTTAGTTTTGCATCCTCATGACATTTCCCCTTAATGAAAATTGGCAACAACACTTTATTATTAATAATACTAATTCACCAATTCACTAATTCACCAACATTATCCCCTATGGATGCTCAAGAAATTATTCTCCTGTTAATCAGTTTTTTTTTTTTTTTTTTTTTCAATTCCTTTAAATACAATGTAAAATGCGATGTAATCATTATAATTGTCTTACTCATCCACATTATATTCCTTATACTCCCCACTTTTGGGGGTGAGGAAGACAAGTATGCAGCTGTATCTAAGTTGTGGTGGATCCTGTGAATCGGGAAAACACTCTGAGCTGGGCATCACTGTGCCACCAGAGGAAACCCTACCAGGATAGGTTCTTGGACAGGGGAATCGGGTGACGAGGGTCAGTGAAGCAAGTAAAAGGACTGATACGCTGAATAAACCATCTGCGGTGGTGCCTAGGCTATTTTCAGCCTCGGACCCATGTTGCTTCTTTAAGCTAGCCCACCGCAATCCCATTATATGGTGAGAGATTTACATCTATCACACGGTCACTTTAACTGGTCCAGATTCACCCATGCACTTTATGTATGTAGTATGTCAGTGAGTTTATGTGTCCTAATAAACACATTTTTCATGGAACAAATCATTTGTTACAATTTCCCTGTTGGTTCATATATCCCCTATTGAGTGAAGGGATATATCTTTAAATCTGAAATCTCTCCGTGAGCTACACTATTGCATTTTATATTTAAGTTGTATACTGTCAGAGGTAAAATGTACACATCATATAAAATCTACTGCTTAACCTCAGTATTAAACCTATATACTCAGTATTAAACATATATGTTCTTGCTGATGCATAAGTGGATGGTTTGGCTCTGACTGTGTATTCATAATGTTTTATTTTTGATAAAGTGTAATATTGTATTACCTTCTATAATTTCTTTGGTTATGACCTTAAATGTATGCATATAGCATTTCCCAAAAAAAAAATTACTGTATCTAGAGATTTATCATCTGGTCATACATATCTATCTATCAATAAATGTATACCAAGGCTCCACCCTCTAAGGGTTTTAACTATCTTTGGCCTAGCGCCCAAAAAAAAATCATCTAGGTAGTTAACTATGTCAGCACACAGTTGACTTTTTGTCTTTCGACACCGTGTGTCCTTTTCTGTAAGAAAACACAACTGTTTAGTATCTGACACCAATACTTCAAATAATTTATAGCACAAAGGTATATCATCCACATACTGGTTACATTACTCAACATATCATTCAGACTGGCCAGTCCACACAAACTGTACGTTTCTCATGCACACCCATCCCTTCCTGTGCTTCTAAGCAAACTTTTCTTGGACTGTGTCCATCCCATGGATGTTTTGGCACATATACATATTCACTGAAAAATCACTTACAAAACTGAACAACGCTCCTGCTCACATTTCTATCTGTATAACTATTCTATACAATCATATCCCCACACTTCCTGGCTACGGAACCTGGTTCATCACTGCATATTGTGCAGTCCACTAAGAACTTTTGCAATGTATTATATCGATGCCTATACAATGAGATGGATTTTAGCAAGCATATTTTTTTTTTTTTACCTCACGAACCCAGGGTAAGTGATATATAGATATGCTATGCATCCAATGTAATCTGTTCCTACTTTATTCTTCCTGGAATCTTTAGAAATACCCAGGGTAACTTTTACATTAGGATTCTTCCAAATAACTTTGAAGAATTGTCTAAAAGTATGTTAATACTGGAATCGTAGTGATTAATTGCTTGTCGCAATGTTTGATTTACATATACATTAAAGAATGCGTATTCCTTTATCTTTTCCTATGATTTTAGCTGCTGTTTTTACTGCTTTTCCCCGTCTAGTTCACCAGAGTTAGGGCGTTGTCTTCTTGACTGTCTGCCAGATGCAGATCTGTCAGCGATAACGCTGTTAGCGCTGACATCTCTAGCCCATATCTGTTGCTGGGATTTTTTTGTTCTTATATTTTCTGATTACAGTTATGCTGTAGAAAGAAATTGGCAGCCTTCTCTACAGGTTATCTGGTTAAGATATTAGTTCTTATATTAAACTGGAGTAGATAGTTTGTATAACAAACATTTCTAGAGTATTGCTTATGCAGAGGTTCCCAAACTGTGTGCTGTAGCTACCTGGGGTGCCTAGGACACTTGTAGGGGTGCCCTGGGTTGATGGTCTAGTACCAATTCAAATTATTCAGTGCTGGTGGCTGCCAGTCATAAAATATGTGGCCAAACAGAAGCAAATATCCCTCACCACACAACTGATTCTAAGGATGGCATATAAACGCCATCTACTCCTTTTTTTACATTTCTTCCTAGGGGTGTTGTGAAAAAAATTCTGATATTCTAGGGCTACATGATTAAAAAAAATTTGGGAACCACTGACTTATGCTTATTATGATCCATCTTGTTAGATGAAAAAATTAAAGCTCACTGAACACTTTTTTTTTTCTTTACTGCGTCATGGCTTACACTGCTGCTGGAAAGGTGTGGGCACGTTTCTGCGTTGTTACACAGCTCTCAGTGCTTTTAAACAGCATTGGAAACTGAAGGGGTTTTCTTTCCTTTTTTTTTTCTTTCTGCTGGCAGACCTCCTCACAATATATTGCATTAAAGAATATTTACGTGTTAAACAATACCATATGGAAACTTCACTTCATAGTTAGATAGTAACATTAGAGAAACACATATTTTTAACTACAGATTTGCCAAAAGCCATTTGAACACGGACATCAACTTTTGTTTCCTCAGTTCACAAATATATATATATATAAATATATAAACTTTATTATTTCAAAACTTGTAACCATGCCAATCACAGACAGAAGGTTTCTATTAGACACAGATCTGAGAATATACTTAACTGAACATTATGTTCCACCCACACAACAAAAAAAAAAAAAACCATAACACAAAAAATTTAAATAGTTTGCAAACTTCAATTTCTTGCAGATTTCAACAGTTTTGCCGATTTCAAAATACGCTTAGTATTGGTTGATCAGGCCAATATTATACAGCATGATTGAAATGCAAAACATAGACTGTACCCTTTGTCACTGTCTTATACAAAATTTGTGCTTCTATGGAATATTTCTTCCATACATGATATGCACACTTAGGGTTAATCCTCCCTGCCCTTCCCATACGCTGGAAAAATTTGCAATCCCTGCAATTTTTCACACACGCGACACGTCTGTCATCTGGGAAGCTGCAGTAGATCCTCTTATCACAGACTACAATCACAACGCAACATGCTTAGGTTATGCTTAGCACAACACCTCTTATGGTTAAAACAACCAGCAGCTCTTAGCAGCTCAGTATTGCAACATATACTTACACTCAGTTACATATAATCCCTATAACCTCGGGTTGTTCACTCTATTTATTTAAAGTACTCTTCTTATACATGTGTAGCTGACTAACAAGGGGAGGTGATCTATGTGCTTTTTACTTTATTTGGCTCTTGGTCCAAAGCACTTATTCACACAATCATTCATAGAGTGAAAAACACAGGTCACTGTTTCTTTGCTCAAATCTTTGAATTAATTTTGGTATTCTTATTTACATGCAACAGCATCTGTCAATCATCATTTCCGAGTTACTTGGTCCTTCAACCGATTTGGACATAATTTTGGTATTAATTTTACAAACAAACAACAACAACAAACAGGTCCCTGAGTTATTGTACTAGTTTGTCAATCTCTCCACTTATAATTCTCATATTATAAAAAATACAATCACACAGACAGCTGGCAGGTATAGAAACAGCATGTACTGGAATATAGCACATACCATGGTATTCTATACTTACCAGTGCTGTAGTGACTTTGGATGTTCCTTCCATCATCAGCTGCTGGCTGGCACACCCCTTTGAGAATTTGATGAAGAGATTGAGATCTATAGTTCCAAGGACATAGCCCCCATCTTGTTAAATTCTCTTGGTTAACTAAATTAACCATCTTGTTGCTGTTTGGATTGTTAAGTAAAATTAATGAATTGAAAACGGATTTATAAAAATCAATTATTATTTATTCAAAGGGCCACGCCCGTATACAGGGACGAGGGACATCCTCTCGTCCTGTCTCAAATCATTTAACCATGACATACACGTATCAACAATGAGTTTTATATAATACAAAGTAACGCCCATTTTGTATATCACTCCCATATGATTTCATTCTTCTGGAATACAATGTTAGGCAATATAGTTATGCAATATTTGGACAATTGTCAAGAATACTAACATGATACTCGTGAGCTTCAACTGTGTCCATATTAGGAATTACATCTGTACTCTGTGAGCTTTTAGAAAGTGCGTATGTGGAATTAATACTCAGCCAACAAAGTTGTTTTTCTCTCAGGGTGTGTATAAAGTTCAATATGAATTTGCTATATCATCTAGCTAGAATCAAAATGGATTCTGTTATGCTTTCATATTATACTAGTGAATATGAGAACACTTTGCTTATTGGATGTATACATAAAATACGTACTATCCCGTAGTGCACACACATAACTGTTAGGCCTTCAGCAGGTTGCCTCAGTCCCAGTATTCGACATAAAATATAAAAAAGTTTTCAAAAATGATTTTCCATGTCCACCTAGTACCTATTGACCATGTCGACCTAATGCAAATCGACCAATAGTGTTGTCGACCTAATGACCGTATCCCGTATAAGCTGGTTAGCATTGTAGTAGCACCCATTTGGAAAACACAATTAGAGATCCATTTCATGGAGTTGTAATACAAATGTGTTTGATCTTTGCAAACATTATTCTCGAATGTTGTTTATTTATCTGTTCTGATAAATTATTTATTTCCCACTTTAGTTATATAAGGTTTGTGTTACAAATGCTGCCCTGAACTATACCATAACGAAAATAAATATGGTGCATCTGGTCAGAGTACAGAGCTGCCAGGATCATTTATTTCCATGGTGGCTGATGAAGAGGAAGGAGGGGGGACAGACACTATATAGAGTGCACATCAAAATACATTAACTTAATGTCTTTTTTATAGATGGAGGTGTTTGAGGAATGGACAAGCTTCATTAGTTTAGTTTCATTAAGAAGCTAGCATTTCCTAGTGGGTTATATACTGACGTATTACTATTAACCATTAGTCTGCTTTGGTACTTACTGTCATATATTGTCTGCTGCAACTACAGTTTACACAAAGGGTTAGTTGTAGCACTGGCTCATAAACTTGACCATCAGTGCTCATCAGAAATTGTAGCTTTCAGGATAGTTAATTTGTAAAATGCACTCATCCATTGATTGATTCATCTGTGGTAATGTGGTAAAGTCTAAATTAAGAATGAGTTTATAACAAAAACCTAGTGAAATGATGGAAGCTGTGGGCGCATTGTTGCTGTGAGTTACAATGCAGTATGTGATGCTTACTGGTAGAGATGTGTGGGTTCGGTTCCGATCTAATCCCCTAACCCTCTCTTACCGCAGCCTAAACATAAAACCTCCCCCCCTCCCCCGCAGCCTAACCCTAACCCTCCCCGGTGGTGCCTAAACCTAACCCCTCCTTTTCCCGTAGCCTAAACAAAGCCCCCCATACCCTAACCGTAGCCCTCCCCGTGTGTTCCTAAATCTAACCCCCCCTCCGCAGATTAAACCTAACCCCCCCTTCCCGCAGCCTAACCCTCCCACCACAGCCTAAACCAAACCTCCCTTCCCCTATGGCTTACCTCTTGAGTGGACCAGCAGTCACTCATTCGGTATCCCGGCTGTTGGGATTCCTGTGCCAGGATTGGATCCCATTCAGGATGCCGGCAACGGCAGTTTCAAGATTCCGGTGTCGGTATTATGACTGCCGGGATCTTGACCGTTGGGATCCTGCGAGATCCCTTATCCGAGGGTTGGCTCGGGTCTTCCCGCCAGACTTGGATCCCAAAACAAGTCAAAACGCCATCTTCCCGGTGTCAGAGCTCACGTGATTTGGATTCCATAAGAGTTCTTCCCTTGTGGTTCCGGCACCATTTTACATAGAACACTAGAGGGTTAGGGTGTGCAGCTGCGGACAGCACTGTCTCTGATTAAACGTTATATTATTTATATGGCAGCACAAAATGGAGGAGGGGAGGCATAACCATATATTATAAAACTAAGCACCTTAAGTTAGGATTCGGACTGGAGCAGCAGCACTTAAAGGCAAAGCCAGTAAAGGTGCACTGTGTCACTGCTGTCATTCATTATTATAAAAAAAAAAAAATTCAAGTAGGAGCACCGTATTAAAGGGGCACTGTGTCATCATTTATTTATTAAGAAAAAAAACTCAGGAACTCTGTATTATTACTGAAAGGGGCAATGTGACATTTATTTTTATTTTTTTTAAATGCCAGTATGAACTCTGGATTATCATTTAAAGGGGCACTGTCTCTTAAAAAAAAGAAACCCCTAGAACAGAGGTCCTCAAACTCGGTCCTCGGGGGCCCACACAGTGCATGTTTTGCAGGTAACCCAGCAGGTGCACAGGTGTATTAATTACTCACTGACACATTTTAAAAGGTCCACAGGTGGAGCTAATTATTTCACTTGCGATTCTGTGAGGAGTCCTGCAAAACATGCACTGTGTGGGCCCCCGAGGACCGAGTTTGAGGACCTCTGCCCTAGAAGCACTGTGGACTGTACCACTGAGGCACTGTGTTGTATGTTCAGGGCAGACACAATGGCCCTCATTCCGAGTCGTTCGCTCGGTAATTTTCATCGCATCGCAGTGAAATTCCGCTTAGTACGCATGTGCAATATTCGCATTGCGACTGCGCCAAGTAATTTTACAATGAAGATAGTATTTTTACTCACGGCTTTTTCTTCGCTCCGGCGATCGTAGTGTGATGGACAGGAAATGGGTGTTACTGGGCGGAAACACGGCGTTTTAGGGGCGTGTGGATAAAAACGCTACCGTTTCCGGAAAAAACGCAGGAGTGGCCGGAGAAACGGGGGAGTGTCTGGGCGAACGCTGGGTGTGTTTATGACGTCAAACCAGGAACGACAAGCACTGAACTGATCGCAGATGCCGAGTAAGTCTGAAGCTACTCTGAAACTGCTAAGTAGTTTGTAATCGCAATATTGCGAATAAATCGGTCGCAATTTTAAGAAGCTAAGATACACTCCCAGTAGGCGTAGGCTTAGCGTGAGCAACTCTGCTAAATTCGCCTTGCAAGCGATCAACTCGGAATGAGGGCCAATGTTAAAAAAATAAAATAAAATAAAACTGTGTTATAGAATAATGTTCATTAGCGTTGTGAGTTACAGTGTATAAAAAAATAAAAATAAAACTTTTGTGTGTTCAGGTATTGTATTGTAAAATATTGTTCATTAGGTGCCACCATTATTACTAGAAGTGATGTGAGTCACAGTGCATATAAAAAAACTTGTACTGTATTCAGGTTCAGGCACTGTATTGCAAAATAACTTCATTAAGTGCCGCCATTACTAAGCGCTGTGAGTCGAAATGGATCAGTCAACAGAAGAGCAGGAGCAGCACCCCAGTACTAGATTATACTTCAACATCTACTAAAGGTGGTCCTGGGGGACACAAAGTGTAAAAAAAGGGCATCTGAAATCTAATCAATATTTCACAATGTTTGTTACGATCCTGTTGCTGTTAGTGCATGTCAGTTGTTGCATTCCCTTTATTTAGAATGTACCTGGTATCAGCTGACATTAGCAACCTGTCAGAATCTGCAATTTATAATGTGTTCCCTGTTTGTCTTTGGTCCATACTTGCCTACTCTCCCGGAATGGCCAGGAAGCTCCCGAAAATCGGGTGACCCTCCCGACCCCCCGGAAGAGCAGGCAAGTCTCCCGATTCGGGGGTCCCCCTGCCCGTCCGCCCACTTAGTGTGTAAAGTAGGCAGTCCGGACAGTTGATGACGCGATTCTTGCTGAATCGCGTCATCATAGCCACGCCCCCTGCAGTGTAATGCCGGTGATCGTGGCATTACAGAGCGGGGGGCATGGCTTAAAGGAGGCGTCATCGTGACCCCCACCCTTGCTCCGCCCCCGTCCCACCTCCGTCCCACCCGCTCATCTACGTCACAGCCTCCCCTGCCCGCCCTCTGAGCCGACCTGGCTGCTCTCTCCCGCAGAGAGCAGCCAGAATGTCGGTAAGCATGCTTTGGTCCTGTGTGTTAAGGGGGGATACACGGAGAGATCAGTGCTTAAATTCTAAGCAATCTTACTAGACTGCTTAGAACTTAAGCATGGATCTCTCTGTGTGTATGCCCCACAGCGATAGCTATGCGCGGCCCCGCACATCGCAATCGCCAGTGCTAGATTGGCCTGTCTGCAGGCACAATCTAGCACATCGCTCATTTCATCCGCTGTGCTGAGCGGGGGGAAAGATGTGTGTTGAGCGGTCACTGAAGATCGCTCAGCACACATCTCTCCCCGTGCGGGGCTTAAGTGCAGTGCTGCAGCTGTATTGAGTTTGCAATTAGTTTAAACACTCCCAGTTATATTACTTAGATGCTTTGTGATACCTGGTCTGGAGAACATTACCCGGATTAACTTGTTCCCTGAGTCTTTGCCTTGATGGGATTCTGCCTGGTCTGTATTGAGCATCTCAGCTCTCTCTCCAGCTCTGAACTACAGTATTTACGTTATTCCTGCTCCCAGCTCCTTTGTCCTGATGAACTTTGTCCCTGCATTAGCATTCATCTGTGTATTATTGGTCCATACAAGTATTGTCTCAGTGATTTGATTCTGCCAGTTTCTAAATTGAACTGTTATTTCAACAAACCACAATTCTTATGCTGCGCTGGACTATATGTCATGAATTCTGTTTACAGCTAATCAATTTCATTCACTGTGGGTTCTGAGATTCTGAGATTACATGTCATTTCTATAAGCCTGGACAAAATGCCATTTCCACAAGTTTTGTTATCTTGTTATGCAGTCATGCAATAAACCCTGGCTCTTCTATATTCACCTGTGTCCTAGTTACCTGGTTACCTTATTGAACTCTTATTGCTTACTGGGTTTAACAGTGCATCCAAAGTCTGCACACCACAAATCTGTTTTAGCAGCTCTAGCATATTATCCTGTCAAGCAATTCACCTACCAGTAATTAAGATGTTAAAGAAAACATCACCTCTGAAAAACATAAAACTGCCAAAATGCAATACACCACACAGTGGTAAGAAAAGGTTCAAGCCACAGTGTTTGTTTGTGAGTGGTGGTCCTGAGTGGTGGTCCTGCTAGTACTACTGCTGTATCATGAACTAGTAGAATGTCTATTGCGGAAGCCAGGGTCAAAACATAGTCAGTCATCTTCTTCTGTAACCTCATATGATGATACAACACCTTCTTGTTCTGAGTCTAGTAGAGGTGTCACCTTTAATACAGACAAGTTTCCCAAAAAAAAACACAAGGCTGAAGAACAAACTCTGTGTTCGCAAATCACTGAAGAGAGTCTAGAAGTGTCCACATTAGCTATTTGTGAGTCTGACATTTCTGACACTGTACTCGTAGAGAAGCCTCCTTCCACTATATCTGTACACTCTGCAAATGTGGAGCTAAGCAGTACAAGTAAAAATAGTGGCACAGAATTTGAGGATGCTAGTGTGGAAGTGCAACAGGTTGAGGGGATATTTGTATATCTGATGCTAATGAGGATGTTGATAATGAAGATGTTGTTTATGTCAAAGTAAGTCAGCCACCAATGGCAGCAGTTCTTGCCTGTGATAAAAAGAAGGCCATTGTCTTGCGTGGGCATAAGTCCAAAACAGCCACCTCTTGTGCATGGAATTATTTTTACACAAATCCCAACAACATTTGTGAAGGCATCTGTACCATTTGTGAGTCTAAAGTAGGTCTGGACGGTAATTATTGAGAAAGACAGCATTATGCTAGAATAGTTTTCAGCCATTTTGTATAACAGTAGCCATATGTTTGAATATAAAGAAACGCTTTTGCTTTAAGGTTATAAGTAATGCTTACATTTTATTAGTTAGAAAGAAGTTCCTCTGAGAACCAAGGTTAAGCTAATCGCTTATCTCCTGGAACATGTTTTGAGAACAGTGATGTTTTGAAGAACAGTGATGTTTTGAAGAACAGTGTCTACAGACTGACTCTCAAGGATTGTAATGTCTCATAATTTCTGTGTGAGAAATGACGCCTATGCTTATGTTTTGTGATGTGTAACAAATTCCTGTATATGCCTATAAGAACCCCTAGACAATAAACCAAAGTGGGCTCATTCTGATCTACATAACCAAGCGTGATGTGTGTTGATTGATCCTCAGAATCGATTGGTTACAGGTATTTAAACAGACAACTGAAGGAACTTGATATGGGAGAAGGTTTAATCGCTAACACTATCTAAGGACCTCCTCCCTGTTAAATCATTTGCATTGGGTTCATGCAAGTTGTTTATCAAAATCTTTAAAAAATCCTGTAAAATAATAACAAGCAGTTCAGTATCAGATACTAGAAGTTAGAACCAGCACATACAATCTCCACCACCAACACCTTCATCATCAACCTCCTCATTAATGATAGGAGGTTGGGGGGCCCAAACAAACCAAGCACTTCAGCCACAAAAGTGGCAGTGCTTGGTTTTATGCATGTCCTTTTTAATATCCACATAAGGGTGGGTAGAAGTGCTGAAGGACAATTCCATCTTGCACCACTCATGGATTAGATTTAGGAGAAAAAACATGGTATTATCCCTCATACTCAGACTCTCTGGTGCACCTCATAGATGTACTACAGGGGTGTATTACACAATTAGGAAGTAGGAGGTGGCGTAGTGTGACCATCAGCCTCCTAATATTTGTTAGTGTAAGATTTGCAACTTTGCAGTGCTACTATTAATTTTCTTGGTTTCTTTTTGCAACCCGTTGCTATTAATATTGTATTCTTTACGGCCTTTTCTCTTTTAAAATACATTTTCTAAATCAAATTAATCAATTTAAATCAATTAATGATTTTTAGTCAATCAATCAATCAATCAATCAATCAATCAATGCTTTACCTGCCTGCCACTACATATTCTACCTCCATTTCCCTGTACCAGTGACGTGCGGTGAGGTGAGGCAGGTGAGGCAGAGCCTTTCCTGTCATACTAACGTTTGTGCTAGAGTTTTTACTGTATAAAGTATATGAAAAATATAAAAAGAATATGTTTGAAATATTTTCTTTGCATTATTCTAATCATTTTTATAGCCAAAGCTGTGGAGTAAAAAGTCTATGGCAGGTGAGGCAGTGCCTCACCTGGCTAACTTTTCAGCACATCTCTAATCAAAACTCACAAAATGTTCAGGAGTTTATACTGCTGCACATGTGTATAATGCCCCCATGTACTCTTTGGCTCATAAATTGTGTGTAAATCTGGCTCTGGTGCAAGCCAGTGCCTCCTGAGCAATTTAGCTCACCGCACGTCCCTGCCCTGTACTAACCTGGGGCCTCTTCTTTGAAAATATTCTTTCTGTCAGATCAAATAGTTTATTAAACTGCAATCCTGTCTGCCACTGCTGTGCTGCCATGTTTAATGAATGTGCTATATTTATTTTAAACTGCCGTATGTTTGTGTCGCTGCTCTTTCACTTAATTTAGCCTTTGGCCAATATTGGTAAACAATATTGTGAGCTAAGGGTGTGTACACACGGTGAGATCCTTGCTATGCCCGATTTTCACTTGCGATTTCCCTTGAACTCCCTGGAACCCAGATAGCACAGATTTTGACAAACTTTTCTTGAGATATGGACTATGTGTGCTTACGATTTTGGCTTATGTGAGATTTCGGCTTATGTGAGATGTCATTGACATGTGAGATGAACTAGCTAGTACACCGATCTAGCAAGGATTGACTTGCCTGCACAGTCTATCTTTTCTTGCGATGCCGACCTGGCGGGACCGCTCATCGGGATCGAATCGGGATCGTAAGGTGACTTTCACCTTGCGATCTGCACTAACTTTTCTTGAAATTTTTACTGTATAGTCAAAATCGAAAGAAAATATCTCACCGTGTGTACACACCTTAAGAGGTAGTCAAAATGAAGGTTAATAATACTGTAGGAACAAAAACACATCCCACTTACATGCATTTAGCTGTTTGTAGCAATTTTCTTTAAAAAAACAAAAACAAAATCCAGATCCAAAATAAAACATTTGAGTGGTGTTTGACATAACTGGAAAACAAAAACACAACTCAGTGGGCAAAATATCCCTACTTACTGGGTTTCATTATTTAAGAAAAAATCTGCAAATATTTTGAAAGATGTGTTAGATCAAGACATTTCCAATTATGACGATAATGCTTTGAAATCCTTCACCCAGTTGAGCAGTGAATTCCAACTGCCTTCTTCCTATGTTTTTTTTATGTATCGCCAAATGGTGGTCATTCCGAGTTGATTGCTAGCTGCATTTGTTCGCAGCGCAGCAATCAGGCTAAAAAACGGCAGTTCTGCGCATGCGTATGCGGTGCAATGCGCACGCGCGACGTATGGGCACAACGAACTATGTAGTTTTGCACAGGGTCTAGCGATGCATTTCAGTCGCACTGCTTGCCACAGAGTGATTGACATGAAGTGGGCATTTCTGGATGGCAACTGACCATTTTCAGGGAGTGTGCGGAAAAACGCAGGCGTGGCTGAGCGACCGCTGGGCGGGTTTGTGACATCAAACCGTAACTGCATAGTCTGAAGTGATCGCAAGCGCTGAGTAGGTTTTGAGCTACTCTGAAACTACAGAAAAATTTATTGTAGCCGCTCTGCGATAGATTCGTTCGCACTTCTGGTAAGCTAAAATACACTCCCAGTGGGCGGCGCCAGGGCCGGATTAACAATGGGGCAGATGGAGCTGCAGCTCCAGGCCTCCCATAAAAATAGGCCGGCAGGATCTGCAGAGCGGCTGCTGTAAACAAGAAAACATTTTTTTCTTGCTACAGCAGCCTTCCATAAGCCATCAGAGTCCCTCCGCCAACCCCAGGGCACGACCCCCCTTCAACCCCTCCCGCGGCACTGGCGGATCCAACGCCGCCGCTGGCACGGCATCTATTGCATATCAGTGGTGGCGCAATGAAAAGCTTTACTAGTCTGGCCTCCCTGCTGCGTCGCAAACGTAGCAATGTTAGGACTAGTGATGCCACGGAGGCGCTGTCCTACCACCGCTGTGGAACCAGCAGGTAAACACTAGCGGTAACAGCTAGCAGGAGGCTCCCTGAAGGCCCACAGCAGCTGAACTGTTGCTGTAGACAGGAAAAAAAAATTCCTGTTACAGCAGCCTTCCGCAAGAAGCCACAGTCTCCGCCCCCTCCCCAGGCACTGGCGGATCGAATGCCGCCGGCAGTAATTGTATATTTGCTGGTGCAATGAAAGGCTTCCGTAGCCTTGGCTTCTCTGCTATGGCGCGAACGCTGTGAGGACCTGCCCTGCCATCACCGTGCCCGGAAGGAAGCAGGAGCTACAGTAAGCATCAGCCAGCTCCCTGAAGGCAGCCTTGGACCAGCAGGGTGACTGATCATCCCCCTGAGTTGAGGTGTCAATCCTGGTAGTTTCCATCCTGGCTGTTTCTCCCTCTCTGTGTACACACACACACACACACATACATATATATATATATATATATATATATACACATACACTGTACACAGATTTTTAAATACATATGTGTGTACAGTATATATATATATATATATATATTTTTTTTTTTTTCATACATTTTTTACTTTATTTACTTTTTTTCCGGGGAAGGGGGGGGGGGGGGGACGCACCAAGGCATGGTCAATTAGGAGATTTTTTTCTAAATGTAATCAATTTATACTGTGTATATTAGAGAGTGCTCCCAGTCTCCCGACACCCGTAGCTCTGCCCCCAGTGTGTCCAGATCACTGCTGGCCACAGTGATCAGGCAGCCGGAGGCATCTCCCACACACGCGGCGAATGAGACTGCAACCAAGGCTGGCGTAGAGAGGCACCGTAATTGCTTCACTGTGCCAGCCTCATTATACAACTTGCTGACACACACTTTGCCAGGAGCTTGTGTGCCTTCAGGGCACAAAAACAGCACCCACTCTCTCCTGTCATTGTGCGCCCCCCCTGTCATTTTGTTCAGGATTGACTCATGAGTAGCCATACTCCCGCTGTGCTGGTCACACCCCGTGCAGCGGCACACAATAGGCCCTTCAGAAATTTCAGCTCCAGGCCCATGAGGACCTTAATCTGTCACTGGGCGGCGCCATAGCATTTGCACGGCTGCTAAAAACTTCTAGTGAGCAATCAACTCGGAATGACCCCCATTGTCTGTTCCCTCGGCTCTTGTATGGCACTGTTTTGTTTCTACTCCTTTATGTCGACTGCCATAATTCTGATTAACTAAATGTAATTGGGAATCAGATGTACTGTAGGCCCTATATGTGAAGACAATGCTGCCCACATGGGTCAACTGCTTCTGTCAGGTTTAAGAAGATTCAGTTAGTTATTATGCATATAACATACTTCACTCCTGCTAGACTAATGTAATTTGGAGATCAAACCACTGATACACACCCCAAATGTCACGACTCTTGGGGCACCTTCTGACATCTATTGTGGGAATGTTCCATTTTTCATGGGTTTTGGGCTGGAGTAATCAGGGCAATTTCCTCCACTGGTATTCCCACTTCTCTACTCACCCCAGCTATGTGCAACCTTGGGGCATTTGCATCTGATATTTTGGACAAATATAGCACCCAATATGTTTCTAATCTCTGCATTTTGGCTAAGGTGGATGCAGTTCATTTGCCGGCAGTCGTGATCCCGGCAGTCAGGATACCGACGCCAGAATCCCGACTGCTGACAATACCAACAGCTGGAATCCCGGCTCACAGGGGCTATTACCACTCGTGAGTGTCCACGACACCCATAGAGTGGAAATATAACCTGTGGCGAGCCACTGATCCCAAAGCGAAAGAAGAAGTCCTGAAAGTGATGATATGGCCCCCACAGAGCCCTGATCTCTACCTCATTGAGTCTGTCTGGGATTACATGAAGAGACAGAAAGATTTGAGCAAGCCTACATCCACAGAAGATCTGTGGTTAGTTCTCCAAGATGTTTGGAACTTCCCTGCCGAGTTCCTTCAAAAACTGTATGCACTGTGCAAGTGTACGCAGAAGAATTTATACTGTTTTGAAGGCAAAGGGTGGCCACACCAAATGTTGATTTGATTTAGATTTCTCTTCTGTTCATTCACTTTGCATTTTGTTAAGTGATAAATATCAACTACAGTATCAACACTTCTATTTTTGAAAGCATTCTTACTTTGCAGCATTTTTTCCACACCTGCCTTAAACTTTTGCACAGTACTCTATATAAAAGTTTTTTTTTTTGAAGGTGTCTTTGTAATTTCAAAGTTCACTGTATACAGGAGTGTTGGGTTTTTCTTTTGGTTGTTAAGAAGCAGGTTTATAAGAGTTTAGTAAATGGGAGCACAGTTTGAAATACTTTGGTGGATAATTCTTCACACTTGCATTTTTTTGTTTATTACACTGCTTTATGATCCAGGCTTCCCTCTACGTTATCATCTGACTAGAAATTAATGTTGAGGTGAATAATATCGTAGGGAAAAAAAAAAAGTCCAAATTATGGGATTTTAGCTGTTTTAATAAAGTTCAAACAAAAGAAAACATGGGTGTCGGTGGCGGAACACATCTCTACTCCTAATTGGGCCTATGTATCAACAGTTTTTTGCGTAAAAAAAAAAAATTAGATAAATTTCGATTTTTTGATACTTTTCACATTTTTTAAGTCTCGTCTGTATGTATGTAAGTTTTTTTATTTTATTTATCGTTTTTCCCCCAGCAAAATCTACTTTTCGCATTTTTTTAAAAAACTTTTCCAATCACTATTGAAAATGAATGGGAACCTTATGTATCATTGTATTATTGTGAAAATTGTCTGAAACTTTTCATATCTTTTTTTTTGCCAGCTTTTACTGGCGAGTTTAGCAATAGGCCATGATTGTTTTTGTAGTTCCACCTCTAAATTTACTTTTTTACAAACAGAATATGCTAAAAATATCTTCCTTTTATCTAAATTATACTTATATATTTTGAACTAGTCTAAAAATGTACTAATATTTTCTATATGTTGTTTGCTTGAGATTTATTATACACATATAAAAATTCTCTCATATACATATAATAGATACAGTATGTGTGTATATATATATATATATATATATACACTGCTCAAAAAAATAAAGGGAACACTAAAATAACACATCCTAGATCTGAATGAATGAAATATTCTTATTAAATACTTTGTTCTTTACATAGTTGAATGTGCTAACAACAAAATCACACAAAAATTATCAATGGAAATCAAATTTATTAACCCATGGAGGTCTGGATTTGGAGTCACACTCAAAATTAAAGTGGAAAAACACACTACAGGCTGACCCAACTTTGATGTAATGTCCTTAAAACAAGTCAAAATGAGGCTCAGTAGTGTGTGTGGCCTCCACGTGCCTGTATGACCTCCCTACAACGCCTGGGCATGCTCCTGATGAGGTGGCGGATGGTCTCCTGAGGGATCTCCTTCCAGACCTGGACTAAAGCATCCGCCAACTCCTGGACAGTCTATGGTGCAACGTGGCGTTGGTGGATGGAGCGAGACATGATGTGCTCAGTTGGATTCAGGTCTGAGGAACGGGCGGGCCAGTCCATAGCATCAATGCCTTCGTCTTGCAGGAACTGCTGACACACTCCAGCCACATGAGGTCTTGCATTGTCTTGCATTAGGAGGAACCCAGGGCCAACCGCACCAGCATATGGTCTCACAAGGGGTCTGAGGATCTCATCTCGGTACCTAATGGCAGTCAGGCTACCTCTGGCGAGCACATGGAGGGCTGTGCGGCCCCCCAAAGAAATTCCACCCCACACCATTACTGACCCACTTCCAAACCGGTCATGCTGGAGGATGTTGCAGGCAGTAGAACATTCTCCTTGGCGTCTCCAGACTCTGTCACGTCTGTCACATGTGCTCAGTGAGAACCTGCTTTAGTCTGTGAAGAGCACAGGGCGCCAGTGGTGAATTTGCCAATCTTGGTGTTCTCTGGCAAATGCCAAATGTCCTGCACGGTGTTGGGCTGTAAGCACAACCCCCACCTGTGGATGTCGGGCCCTCATACCACCCTCATGGAGTCTGTTTCTGATAGTTTGAGTAGACACATGCACATTTGTGGCTTGCTGGAGGTCATTTTGCAGGGCTCTGGCAGTGCTCCTCCTGTTCCTCCTTGCACAAAGGCGGAGGTAGCGGTCCTGCTGCTGGGTTGTTGCCCTCCTACGGCCTCCTCCACGTCTCCTGATGTACTGGCCTGTGTCCTGGTAGCGCCTCCATGCTCTGGACAAAACGCTGACAGACACAGCAAACCTCCTTGCCACAGCTCGCATTGATGTGCCATCCTGGATGAGCTGCACTACCTGAGCCACTTGTGTGGGTTGTAGACTCCGTCTCATGCTACCACTAGAGTGAAAGCACCGCCAGCTTTCAAAAGTGACCAAAACATCAGCCAGAAAGCATAGTAGCTGAGAAGTGGTCTGTGGTCACCACCTGCAGAACAACTCATTTATTGGGGGTGTCTTGCTAATTGCCTATAATTTCCACCTGTTGTTTATTCCATTTGCACAACAGCATGTGAAATTGATTGTCAATCAGTGTTGCTTCCTAAGTGGACAGTTTGATTTCACAGAAGTGTGATTGACTTGGAGTTACATTGTGTTGTTTAAGTGTTCCCTTTATATATATATATACATATGTGTGTGTGTGTGTGTGTGTGTGTGTATGTATATATATATAGATGTTTTGTTTGTGAAACTCTTAATAGTTCTGCACATACTACTAAAGGCCAGTTGAATTTCATCTTAGTAAGTCATTAGAATAACCAATCAAATTGAATTTGCAAAGGTTCCCTCCCCTTTCAGTTTTCTAATAAGTGTCCCATAGTAAACTAGCTATTCTTTACTGCTGTAGGTCAGGTATGTGCTGAACACCACCAAGGAACTCACTGTGCATGTCCGGATCTGAAACAGAGCATGTGCATTTCATTTAATTTTTTCGAAATGCGATAAAAAATGCGATAAAACAACCAAAAATAGAGCTTTTATCACAACCACATTTCCAATAAAAAAATGATACATACTTCGGAAAAAAAATTGAAAAAGTTACGAAAAACACACAATAAGTGACGGAAAAAAAAGGCGAAACTTATCACATTTTTGATACATAGGCCCCAATGCCCCCTGCACACTTCAATTACTTGTCCCATTTTCCATTACTGCCGTTTTACTCTCTTTAATATGGTGTGCCTTACTCCATTGTATGTTCAATTGTTGTACTACGTACTTTTTGAGATAAGTACATAATATTGCTTTATTTACATTGCATGCATACCTTTGGCCCAGAATTACTCATCTATGTACAGATGGGTCCATGTTTATCTTGACCTTAAATAGGATTAACTGAGATTGGACAGTCGGACTTAATCCCCCGCTGTAATGACTTAATCCCCTGCTGTATTGTTCTCTGTATTGTATTGCAGCTGAGAACAATAGATGAAGGGTTTATGTTAATAAACCATGTTGTGCCTAGGCGCAGCAAACTAGCCAAGATAACCGTGGACCCATCTGGAGGCCTGCGGATGCTGAATTCCTGAAATGATGCATATGTATCTTCAAATTTGATATCAGATATATGTTATATGTTGTATCTGTTGGATGAGGCGATTACCTACACATATGATGTGTGTTTATTTTAATTATCACTCTTTCTGTTGTGTATTGTATGTAATGTTTTATAAAAAATCAACAACAAATGCATAATTAAAAAAAACAAAACACATTTGACACTTTTGTAGCAATTCTGCAGCTTGTAACTAAGGGGTCTATTCATGAAGCAGTGAAAAGAGCGGAGAAGTGAGCCAGTGGAGAAGTTGCCCATGGTAACCAATCAGCATTGAAGTAACATTTATAATTTGCATACTATACAATTGTACAGAGCAGCTGATTGGTTGCCATGAGCAACTTCTCCACAGGCTCACTTCTCCAATCTTTTCACTGCTTCATGAATAGACCCCTAAGTCTCCTTCGCTTATCACAGTAATGCACATTAAAAAGTTAACCATTTTGCATTGTTGGTTCGATTTATGAAACATTGGGGGTAATTCAGACCTGATCACTAGGCTGCATTTTCTCACAGCCTGCGATCAGATCTGAACTGCACATGAGCGACGGACCGCAGCAACGGGGATCGCTGGTCAGTGACGGGATGGTGCAAAATTTCCGAACACACGGGCGATCGCAAGGAGATTGACAGGAAGAGGACATTTGTGGGTGGCAACTGACCGTTTTCAAGGAGTGTCTGGAAAAACAAAGGAGGGACCAGGTATTTGGAGGGAGGCATTCTGACGTCAGCTCCGGCCCCGATCATCATAGCAGCGGCTGAGTAAGTCCTGGGCTAAGCAGAAACTGCACAAACTGATGCTCGTGCCATTCTGCTACAAATGCGATCGCACACCTGCAAACACTCCATACCCTCCATAGGCAAACGGGGGGGGGGGGGAGGGGGGGTTTCCGGTTGCCTGGAAACCCCACCTCCTCTTGTCAAGTGGCTCAAATTATGACAATTGCAATGGTATATAATACAATTACTAGAGCCACATCATGCAGTGTAAGCTGCTGCACATGCCCAGGGGTAGAAGTTCTTCTGTTTCTGAGTCCTCAATCAGTATACTGGACCAGAGAGTAGCTACCAGGAAGAAGAGACAGGAGCCTTACCATGAGGTGGGAGAATGTGTGCTTAGAAAGTTCAGTACTGGTTCTATTATGTTTGTGTATTTATTATGGTATGTTTATTAATATTGTATTCCGTGTTCCGCAGAGTGGGAGATTGTGGATTGCATTTGGAATCCCCCCTCTAGAAATCCTGTGTTTGCCACTGCCCTCCCCCTGTAGGCGGCGACTACCTGATCGCAGGGATGCAAAAAACGCACCCTAGCAATCAGGTCTGAAATACCCCCATTGTCCTCATGTAGTGGTACATTTCATTCTATATCGCAGTGATACAGAGAGACACTTAGATGCAATTTATTTCCACACACTTACCTTTTGGTCTCTCCTGATGTCCTATATAAACCTGGTACTGGACAGAGTTGCAATAAGTCTTCACCATCTGCAAGCACATAATATATTCAGTATAGTGCATGTGCAGGCAGTAGAGTCAGTGTGCATGTGCAATTAATAGTGGCACCTGTCTTCAGACTGGACATGCACAAGCCGATAAGCCCACACATAACCTGTAAACACTTAAACTTTAATCTGTACTATATATGCATGACATGGAAATTGTGTATGCCCACTACTGCAAAGGACCATGGACAGAGGAGCACAGCATAATGCCATACTGAAAAAAGTGCCAAGTTCTGTGGCAGATAAAAATAATGAACTTCTTCCTAGAGCAACAAAAGAGAAATGTGCGCTAGGAGGAAGGTAACCTGACAGTGGCAGAGGAACCACTAGTGGAAGGAACTGGCAGTAGCCATGCCCAAGGAGACACGCAAGCAGTATCCAGAAATTTATTTGCAAGGACTTTGGCCTTTATGTTATTTGTGAAGAAAATTCAGGACTGTTTATACTGCTGGCTATAGTGACTGAATTCTACACATCAGAGTAGCTACAGCACACCTTGTAGGGAAATGACAATGCTCCTGTGGGAACTACGGTAGCACTTAACATTTATAATTTTCATATTACCTAAAATAACATGGATACAGTGTATGGCCATTGGTTGCCTGCATGAACAAGGAGAAAAAAACACATAAATAAATTATCCAGCACACAGTAGGGAACCCTGTATATGTTAATGAATAGTTTCCCACTGTATAAGCTTATCTTGTGGTCTAGCGAGTGCTACCAGGGCCAGATTAACAATAGGCCGGATGAAGCTACAGCTCCAAGCCTCCACATAAAATATAGGCCCATCATCATGACAGTATGATGATAACAAGACAGCTGGCAACACGATCGGCTATACATCCTAAGCATTAAAATTGCATTTCTAGTTCTCTCACAAAATTCTGCAATTTTTCTATTTTTAGGTATTTTATGAGACAGTGAGTCTGATAGTTTAAGGGGTGTACACACCCACATGGCACTGACTACACCCACACACCACTGACCACACCCACATATCACTGACCACACCCACACACCACTGGTCACAGCTCCTTCCCTTCTCAGTATAGGCCCGTAAAACATTTTCAGCACCAGGCCCATGTGGCCCTTTATCCGACCCTGAGCGCTACAACAGCATACTAGGGTAGATTCAGTGGGTTAGGCTGCTGCTCTGGTCCTGAGTCCAAGAACTGGTGGTCAGCCGCATCAGAGGTAATTTCAGGTACGGCAGAAGGCTTCTAATTAGCTCAGTAGGAGGACTGCCTCCTTGGAGTACTCATTCAATGTTTGATACTGTATGGCCACATTCCAAGAACCTGTATCCCAAACTCTAACAACTGAACTTTGCTTGGCATTAACGCTTTAAAAAATCTTTACAATTAAGTATGGGTGGGATGGTTAGGTAAATATTAGATCTTCCAGCCCATTGTGTAGTGGTTCTAGTGAGTGTTAAGAGGGTACAAGTTTGGAGTAGTCACTGATAACTTATTGATAAAAAAAACACAGAAACCTCAAAAAGTATGGTGGAGAGGTGGCATATGTAGACATCCATCCACAATGACAATTTCTTGTAGTCTTTTTCACTCCCATTGCATAAAGTCTATTCAAATAAGTAATACTAGGGATAAGTAAATCTGTGGTGTATTTCACCACAAATGTAACTTAGATGCTGCACAAGCCATTTTAAGAGGTACAAAGTTCTGGTGATAAATCTTACTACTCACTTTTGCCTCACCTTTCCGTGGCATAGAATTGTGCAGCATCTTACTAAATTCCACTAAACAGAGCTGGAGCAGCAATGGTGTCATTTCACCCTGCTCTGTCATGTATTTGAGGTATAATAAGGGAGTAATACAGGCGAAACACAAATATTAGGTTAATTATGAAAGAACAAAGCTATTAATTAGGATTCTGAGACAAAGGATTTTCAAATATGAGCTACTTTTCTTTTGGGGAAGACCCTAAAATACTGTATTGGAAAAGTAAAGGAATTTCACAAAACTGAACAGACAGTAAATAGAAACAGTAACACACACTTGGCTACTCTCCTGCAACGTAGACTCCTGAATCTCATGTGACTCTCCCGGACCTCATGAAAATTAACAAGTATCCCTGAATTTATGCCCTGCTATCAGAGCCGGCCCTAACCAATATGATGCCCTAGGCAAAATTTTGGCTGGTGCCCCCTAGCACCGCCGCTAGTTCTGCAAGAGGTGCCTGGAATGAGTCAGATGGCAGCTCTGCTAAAGTCAGGCGCCTTTTGTTTATTAAAATGCATCATATTATTTGCATTACTATGTGGCTAGGATGCACAAGCAGCTTCTGCTGATTAAAATGATATGCAGCATTCCTATATTCTGTGTGCGACTGCGGCTGTATCTGCATACGAAATGCTACATTACAGTAATTTCCAGGAACATAGCATTTCGTATGCAAATACAGCCACAGTCACACACAGAATATAGGCATGCCGCATATCATTTTAATCAGCAGAAGCTGCTGGTGCCCCTAAGCATACTAAATGCCCTAGGCATTTGCCTAGTTTGCCTATGCCTAAGGCCGGCTCTGCCTGCTATCCATCCCTACCCACGTTTGGTGGCTTTAGGACGCATTTGCATTGCCCCCATCCGCATTTTACACAGATATTTGTATAGCAGGGAGTGGGCCACAGTGACACAATTGTGGTGCCATTTTGCAGCACACCTGCCCCCTTCCACACACACACACACACACACACACACACACACACACACACACACACACACACACACACACACACACACACACACACACACACACACACACACACACTTTTCAAATGTCTGTCCCTTCCGGAGGGAGCAGCCAGGAAGTCCACATGTATGCATTAACAGTGTAGTAAACTTATCATGTATTTTGCTGACATTATCTAAAATAGAAATGCGATAGCTTCAATATGCCCCTGGAATGTCAACAATTTTAAAACATTTGTACTTTTAACATATTTGTAGCCATTATTCTTAAATAATGGAACACTTAACTGTACACTGCAGTCTAGTTATCCAGCGCATCTTATGTCTGCTGCTCAGCAACTAAAGGTCTTTGTCATCTGCAGATCTTTTGGATTATCTCCATGAGAAAGTTTGTAGCTGCTACAGAGATAATTGGCATCATTATATGTTTCAGCAGGATCATTATGGTACAGCAACATCACAGCTACTGAACATAAAATCCTGTTTAATACCACTGCTCCCTTTCCCTTCAATTTGGACCTGCCATCTGTCATTCACACCCGTCCAACAGTACATCCTAGGTCTTCATCTACCACAGCTTTCTCTCTATTCCCTTTGTTATGTGGGAAATCCTATCTGTCAAGTAATTATCCCATAAATCTTGCATTGATTTTACTGCTGTTGGCTCAGGGCCGGCCGAAATCCCATTACCGTGCAGTAGTGTAACTGCAATCTTACAATAAAAGTCACGCTAAGGCATGGCATCACTCACGCGAGCATCATGGGAGTACTGTACCCACTGAAGTGTTTTTCTGATGTACGCATATTTCTGTACACTGAACATAAATGTGGAATGTGAAGGCTATGAAACTAATATATGACAAAAAATATTATGCAAACAATTCGTTCCGAATACTGTAATGTAGAAAAGTAACGTTTATAATTTGCTGCACACTGCAGTTTCCAACTTTATGTACCACATACATTAACTAGTAACTATATTAAATGATTATTTTTTAGCGCTTAATTTACCTCCAGGTTTTTCACTGTGTAAGTAAAGTCTTTCATTATTATCTTTTCCACAGAGTGAAGGTACTGCTGGTACTGTAGATGTCACTGGGGCAGATGTATTAGGCCTGGAGAAGTGACAAATAAGTGATAAGTGGAAGGTAACACACCAGCCAATCAGCTCCTAACTGTCATTTTTCAAATCCGGAATGATTGGCTGGTGCTTTATCACCTTGCACTTATCACAGCTTTATCACATCTCCAGGTTAATACATCTGCCCCTATGTTCCGTGTTTCACTGTAGAACAGGGATATCCAAACTTTTTTTTGGAATGTCATATCAAGAAAACAAATTTGGGATAGAGGGACACTTCTTTTTTCAGTTAGCCTCCCTGACATAAAGTAAGAGTTCATCGTGAGTTGATCTTATTCTTAGAACCACTAAAATGAATACAAATATTTTGAAATAAACATATTTTGTATTTTTTAAGACTTCAATTTTACTCAGTGTAATGAGATGCATAATATGCCACAGATGTATCACTCGAACTGGTGACATCCGGTGAGCACAGTACAGTCCAAAATTGGGGCGTGGGCTAGCATAAAGGGAGCTTGTCCTCATGGGAAGCTTCCATTTTCCTCAGTCCAGGTGTGTGGTCTCACAAGAAGCCCCGTTTGCCTCTATCCAGGTACATGGCCTCACAGGAAGCCTCCAATTACATCACTCCAGAGACTTGCCCTGCATTCCCGGAGATGCTGGGCTGCCGCGGGAGACTATGGCTGCACTGCTGTGTCCTCTTCAGTGTCACCCCTTCTGAGGGTGACTCCCCAGTGTGGTCTGCACCCCCCACACCCCTATAGTGACACGTCTGATATTCCACACAGCAGTTCCCCCAATTCATAATATGCCACACAGAAGTGCACCAATTGCTAATATGCCACACAGCAATGTCCCTAATTCATAATATGTAATATTAACACATCGTAATGCCCCAGTTTATCATTGTTATGAGCCACGGTAGTGGCTCATTCCTGTTTTGCATTTTGGTTATGTATTTTATGTTATTCTCCTGTTTCTGTTCCCCTTGGCTTATATGGGGTGTGCAGAGTCCACCCTTAAGGAGAGGGTACTGTTATGAACCACAAGTAGTGGTTCATTCCTGTTTGCTTTCCGTTTATGTATTTTGTACTATAGTTCTGTTTGCTTGCCAGGATTTCCATTGCAATGGTTTAGAAGACTCTTGTTGGCCGCCGGTGGTGAGTCGGTGTAATTACAACCTGTTTCTATGTGTTTAGCCTCACCTGTCTGATAGTTGATCATTATGTGGTGAGTCTCTGTACTGCAATCTGGCTCTTGTCTGTGTTACTTTCACCTGCAGCTATTCTGGTCATTATCTTGTGCCTGGCTTCCAGTCATCCTGATTGGGGTGTGTTACCTTATTACCTAGCTAGCTATGCAGTTCTGAGCTGGTGATAGATGTTTGTTGTTATACCTGGATGTTCCTGATTAGTGTCTTGTCCAGTATTGCATCTGTGTCCTGGCCCTGTCTGATACTGGAATCCTGTGTAGTCGGTCCTATCAGAGTCTGGAGCTTCTTGTGAGCTGCTTCCTGCCCTGGAGCGTTCCTGTCCTGAAACCCAGTGATTCTGTCAACCTTTGATCCTGTAGTCCTGAGTCCTGGTGTCCGGAAGCCTGTTGTTGGAATCCTTCCAGCTTTCCATTCCTGTGAGCCTGTGTCTGCGGCCTTGGGGTTCCCATTCTCCTGCCTCTATTAGCTCCGGTGTTGTGAGTAGCGGCTTTGCCGCATCTTACAGCCTTGGCCGTATCTGTCCGTTATTTCCTTTGGTATTTTCTGCAGAGGGTTCTGTGTATGCTGTCATCGCCGGTACACAACAGTATTGTGTCGGCGTGTGGTCAGCATTTCCTTTGTTGTAGTTCGTCTTGGCGGCTGAGCCGCACATACTCTTGTTTGAGTTCTGTAGTTGCCCCTAACTCAGGTTTCTGTTTAGTTAGAGGTTCCCCTTGTTCTCGCCCAGTCTCAGTTTATGCCTTGTCTCCAACTAAGACCGGGGGGCATCGGAGTTGGGCAGACATAATCCGCCCTTCAAACGCAGCTGCCGTGGGCCCAAGCAAACATAGTCTCGCAGGCGTAGACTGACCATGCGGGTGGAACGGAGTCAGGTTTCTGTAGGGGTTGCTGGTGAACTCCGTTCCCACTCCAGCATTACGTTCCTGTACTTGGGGCTCCTCCGCCCAGTTTCAGGAGTACCAAGTACAGTGATCGTAACATTATCACCAGCACTACAACAATAAAGAAACAAAGCTAAATAGTAGTTTTTTCTTTTTTGGTCCAGTCCGGTGTTTAGAATCCAGTCCGGTGTTCAGAATCCAGTCCGGTGTTGTCTTGTCTAGTTCAGAATCCAGCCCAGTCTTGTCTTGTTTAGAATCCAGCCCAGTCTTGTCTTGTCTAGTTCAGAATCCAGCCCAGTCTTGTCTTGTCTTGTCTAGTTTGAAATCCTCCTATTCCTACTATGCAAACCCTGCAGGCGTCTCTCTCAGCCATGAACTCTGCTTTCAGTGCTTTGAAACCTGAGAGGCTGGAAGTTTTGCAGCAATCCTTAAAGCAACTGCAAAACCTTCTGACCAAAATTTTGCTTATCCTGCCTGAATTTGTTGAGAGTTCATCTATCTCTAAAGAGACTCTTGCTCACAATGTTGTGACAAGAGAATCCTCAGGTTTGGTTGGAGAGAAAAGGTTTAAAAGTTTTCTGCGGCCCAGGCTCTCAGAAGAGGAGCGTCTGCATCGCAGAAACTTAAATTTATGCCTACATTGTGGGGGTTTAGGCCACTATCTGCAGACCTGTGAGTTGCGTAAACCAAAGTGTGGCGACAAGTAATGCCCTCTGACCAAGTTGAGTCAGGATTCAAGACCTACTCCTGTCTCTACTGTGGCAGAGGTACTTGCCACAAAACCCACACTAAAAAGCACTTTGTCCTATAATTGGGGTCCTTGGGCTAGGGAGCCCCATTATAAATTCAGGAACCAAAGGAGAATGTTTCTCTCCTCTCTTGACATTCCTGTTGAATCAGAGTTGCTAACCCCGGTAGGGGAAGTGGTGCCGATGCCCAGGTTCCTGAAGCGGTGCCTGATGCCCAGGATCCTGAAGCGGTGCCCGATGCCCAGGGTCCTGAAGCGGTTCCTGATGCCCAGGGTCCTGAAGCGATGCCCAGGGTCCTGTAGCGGTGCCCGATGCCCAGGATCCTGAAGCGGTGCCCGATGCCCTGGGTCCTGGAGTGGTGCCCGATGCTCAAGGTCCTAAAGCGGTGCCCGGTGCTTGGGGTCCTGGAGTGGTGCCTGATGCTCGGGGTCCTGGAGTGGTGCCTGATGCTTGGGGTCCTGGAGAGGTGCCCGATGCTCGGGGACCTGGAGGGGTGTCTGATGCTCAAGGTCTAGGAGCGGTGCCCGAAGCTCAGGTGTCAATCCCAGAAGGGATCTTAGAAGCTTTTACCCCAGGTAGGGATTTTAGAGGCACAGCCCCAGAGAAGGGTCTAGAGGTCGCTTCCCCAGGAAAGGACTCAAGAGGCATAGCTTTAGTGGAGGTTCTGAAGGTCATAGCTTCAGCAAAAGTCCCAGAGGTCATAATCCCGGGAGAAGTCTCAATAATTATCGACTCAGAAAGGGAGCCCGACGGTCCAGTAACAGAGAGGGAGCCTGACGGTCCGGTCCCAGAGAGGGAGCCCGACGGTCCGGTCCCAGAGAGGGAGCCTGACAGTCCGGTCCCAGAGAGGGAGCCCGTGGTGCTGACCCCAGCGGGGTTCCCGAAGGCCACTGCCCCAGCGGGGTTCCTGAAGGCCACTGCCCCAGAGGGGGTTCCGATGGCTACTGCCCCAGAGGGGGTTCCGAAAGTCACTGCCCCAGGTGGGGTTCAGAAAGTCACTGCTCCAGAGGGTATCCCGGAGGCCACAGCCTCGAGTAAGGTTGGTAGCGACCTGGTCCCAGCAATGCACTCCAGTCAGTCAGATGGGAATGAAGCGGATCCCGACTCTTTTGATATCTCTACATCTGTTGTTTTCGATGGGGACTTAGTCCAATTTATTGCGCTAACCAAACACTACTACACCATTATGCTGTCTAGACCATTTTTGGGCAGCACTTCAGAGAACCTTGTGCTCCATCTGATATATTCCTTTAGAGGGGAGCCTTTGAAATGGGCGTCCAGCTTGATGGAAGCTGAAGATCCCATTCTTCAGGATGTCTGGGCATTCAGTGATGCAGTTGTTGAAAAATATGGTCCTAAAGAAATTGGTTCAGGTTCCTCTAAGTCACCCATCTTATCTGCTGAGAGTCCACCAAATACTGTAAACTCGGCACAAAAATCTCAGCCTATTGCTTTGACTGCAGGATGTGCTTTTCTATCTTCTTCTAGCAGTACTTCTGAAAGTTCAGCTCTCAAGGTTAAAAAAACAATCTCTGGATTGAACCCAGCCTTGCTGGAAGGTACCATCAGTTCTGACAATGTTTGGGGAATTACCTTGGTCAGACCTCAAGAACCATGTAAAAAAAAGAAGGAAAAATAAATAATTGCTGACTCTTGCCTGTCTTGTGTCCAGTGGCCACCGTCAAGGGGGGCGGGGGGGGGGGGGGGGCACTGTTACAAGCTGTTGTCACAGCTTGTTTCTGTTTTCTTGCCTGTTAGACCAGTGTGTCAGGTTTTTTTTAATGTATCCCTTGTTTTGGAAAACCTGAATTTTTGACCCCTCCTCAAGGGGGGGGGGGGGGTACTGTTATGAGCCACGGTAGTGGCTCATTCCTGTTTTGCATTTTGGTTATGTATTTTATGTTATTCTCCTGTTTCTGTTCCCCTTGGCTTATATGGGGTGTGCAGAGTCCACCATTAAGGAGAGGGTACTGTTATGAACCACAAGTAGTGGTTCATTCCTGTTTGCTTTCCGTGTATGTATTTTGTACTATAGTTCTGTTCGCATGCCAGGATTTCCATTGCAATGGTTTAGAAGACTCTTGTTGGCCGACGGTGGTGAGTCGGTGTAATTACAGCCTGTTTCTATGTGTTTAGCCTCACCTGTCTGATAGTTGATCATTATGTGGTGAGTCTCTGTACTGCAATCTGGCTCTTGTCTGTGTTACTCTCACCTGCAGCTATTTTGGTCATTATCTTGTGCCTGGCTTCCAGCCATCCTGATTGGGGCGTGTTACCTTATTACCTAGCTAGCTATGCAGTTCTGAGCTGGTGATAGATGTTTGTTGTTATACCTGGATGTTCCTGGTTAGTGTCTTGTCCAGTATTGCATCTGTGTCCTGGCCCTGTCTGATACTGGAATCCTGTTGTACTCGGTCCTATCAGAGTCTGGAGCTTCTTGTTAGCAGCTTCCTGCCCTGGAGTGTTCCTGTTCTGAAACCCAGTGATTCTGTCAACCTTTGATCCTGTAGTCCTGAGTCCTGGTGTCCGGAAGCCTGTTGTTGGAATCCTTCCAGCTTTCCATTCCTGTGAGCCTATGTCTGCGGCCTCGGCGTTCCCGTTCTCCTGCCTGTATTAGCTCCAGTGTTGTGAGTAGCGCCTTTGCTGCATTTTACAGCCTTGGTCGTATCTGTCCGTTATTTTCCTTTGGTATTTTCTGCAGAGGGTTTTGCGTATGCTGTCATCGCCGGTACACAACAGTATTGTGTCGGCGTGTGGTCAACATTTCCTTTGTTGTAGTTCATCTTGGTGTCTGAGCCGCACATACTCTTGTTTGAGTTCTGTAGTTGCCCCTAACTCAGGTTTCTGTTTAGTTAGAGGTTCCCCTTGTTCTCGCCCCATCTCAGTTTACGTCTTGTCTCCAGCTAAGACCTCGGGGCATCGAAGTTGGGCAGACATAATCCGCCCTTCAAACGCAGCTGCCGTGGGCCCAAGCAAACATAGTCTCGCAGGCGTAGACTGACCATGCGGGTGGAACGGAGTCAGGTTTCTGTAGGGGTTGCTGCTGAACTCCGTTCCCACTCCAGCATTACGTTCCTGTACTTGGGGCTCCTCCGCCCAGTTTCAGGAGTACCAAGTGTTAGGCGCCGGGGTCCGCTCGTCGGTGCGGTCCGGCGCCTAGCAACCAGGGACGCCGTGCGCGTACAGCCGCCGGCTCCCTGGCAACGCTAGACGCCGGGCGCACGGAGCTGCACGGACCCTAGCAACGGGGACGCCACTGGCGGACCGCGTTCCCCGTTGCTGGGTCCATTTAAATTAATAAGGGCACCTGTTTCCTGGCCGTGCAGCAAGGCAGCTGCACGGCATTTAGTCCAATCAGCCTCTAAACAGCTGATTGGAGGACTCCCTGTTAAGTACACTTCCAGGGCTTCTCACAGACGCCGGTAATAGCTTCCTGCATGCTGTATCTGTTTGCTGAGAGTGTTTCCAGTCCTGCTGTACCCGGTCGTTCCTGTCCTCAGTTGTCCTGTACTCGGAAGTTGTCATCTGTTCCTGGAGTCCTGACTGAGCACCTTTAAACATCCAGTGGTGTTCATGAGTCACGGCGTAGCCGTGTGTTGTGGCTTGGCCGCTTTATTACTTATTATTTATTATTTGTGTTTCGGAGCTTTTGCGGAGGATTCCGCTCCCACAGATCCACTCTGGTATCCAGCGGTGCTGGATAGGAGTAACGGACTAGTGGATTTTGGTTGTTCTTTTTATCTGGCGGTTTGTCCGCGCATACTTCTGGTTTGGTTAGTTAGCTTGTTGCCCCTGGCCTGTTGTCAGTCAGAGGTCCTCTTGTCATCATCCTGCCTCGGATTTCCCTTTGTCTCTCACTAAGACCGGGGGGCACCGGAGTTGGGCAGACATAATCCGCCTTTCAAACGTGGCTGCCAGGGGCTCAAGAAACCATAGTCTCGCAAGGGATTTCCGATAGCACGGGTGAGACAATAGAGTTAGGGCGCCAGGGGCAACTAGTCTTTCCAGCTCCCGTAACCAGCATTCCCTTCCAGTACTCTGGCCATTGCCATGAGATCTCCTCCGGTCAGGAGTACTGGAATCATAACATTATTACCGGCCATACCAAAACTTAAAATTAAACAGGGTTTAATTTTTTACTCATTCAGTTTTGTAAGAGTTATCGGCCTCATGAATCCCACAGGTTTAGGGCCAAATCCTGGTCAGCTCCTAGTCAGCCAGATTCAAGAACTTACTCAGATGGTTCAGGATCTTTCCCTTCGGGTGAAGTCGCAGGAAGATCTTTTACGAACTTCCCCGAGGGTAGTCCCTGAACCAAAAATGCACTTGCCTGACCGTTTTTCTGGTGATAGGAAGGAGTTTTTTAATTTTAAAGAATCCTGTAAACTTTATTTTCGTTTAAGACCGATCTCCTCAGGTACTGAATCTCAGCGGGTCGGAATTATTATTTCTTTGCTCCAGCGGGATCCTCAGACCTGGGCATTCGGTTTAAAAGCAGAGGATCCGGCGTTGTTGTCAGTAGACGCCTTTTTTGGGTCTTTAGGGCTTTTGTATGATGACCCTGATAGAGAAGCATCCGCTGAGAGTCAGTTACGCGCTCTCAGACAGGGTAGAAATCCTGCAGAGGTTTTTTGTACAGAGTTTCGCCGTTGGTCGAACGACTGTGGCTGGAATGACCCAGCCCTGCGCAGTCAGTTTCGCCTCGGCTTATCAGAGTCTATAAAAGACAGTCTCCTTCAGTATCCCGCTCCTGAGACTCTCGATAAACTCATGGAGCTTTCTATTAAGATTGATCGTCGTCTCAAAGAGCGGAGGGCTGAAAAAGGAGCACCTGTCAGGTCTACTCCATGTGTATTTTCCATTCCTGAGGACGTAGAGGAGCCCATGCAGATGGGTCTCTCCCGGCTGTCTCCAGAAGAAAGAGCCAGAAGGCAAAACTCTGGTCTTTGTTTGTACTGTGGGGGTAAGGGACATTTTGCCCGTAATTGTCCGAACAAGTCGGGAAAACGCCTCGACCAAGTGAATTGTGAGGGGGTTCACTTTGGTCTGCAGCTTATCTCCTCGAATAACTCCCTTTTAGTCCCAGCTAAAGTTTCCTTTGGCAGCCTCAGTTCTTCGGTGTCAGCTTTTGTTGACAGTGGAGCTGCAGGGAACTTTATGGACTTAACGTGGGCCAAGGCCTTAGGTATTCCTCAGTTAGCCTTGGGTAGGTGTATCACCATGCATGGTTTAGATGGGAGTCCCTTGTCCAATGGGGTTATTTCCCTCTGTACACCCCCTGTACTACTTACGGTAGGAGCTCTTCATTCCGAAAAGATCGAGTTTTTCCTTACCCATTGCCCAGCAGTTCCAGTGGTTCTGGGTCACCCTTGGCTGGCCTTTCATAATCCCATCATTGATTGGCAGTCGGGGGAGATTTCACAATGGGGTACCATCTGTAATAAGGAATGTATTACATTTCCCGTCAGAATAGCTGCTGCCATTCCCGAACTCATTCCCGTGGAATACCAGGACTTTGTTGATGTGTTTTCCAAGGGCAATGCGGACATTCTGCCTCCCCATCGGCCTTATGATTGTGCTATTGAGCTAATTCCTGGTGCCACATTGCCAAAGGGAAGGTTATATGCATTATCCGGGCCAGAAACTGCGGCCATGAATGAGTATGTCAAGGAGAGCCTAGGGAAAGGATTTATCAGGCCATCTAAATCCCCTTTAAGTGCAGGCTTCTTCTTTGTGGAGAAAAAAGATGGATCACTCAGACCTTGCATTGACTTTAGAGCCCTGAATAAGATCTCAGTTAAAAATACTTACCCTCTGCCGCTGATTTCTGTCCTCTTTGATCAGCTGCGTTCGGCTGTGATTTTTTCTAAAATTGACCTGAGGGGAGCGTATAACCTCATTCGAATCAAGTCGGGAGATGAGTGGAAGACGGCTTTCAGTACTCAGTCGGGTCACTACGAGTATCTGGTGATGCCGTTCGGCTTGTCTAACGCTCCGGCAGTTTTCCAGGATCTCATTAACGATGTGCTCCGTGATTTTCTAGGAAGATTCGTGGTCGTTTACTTAGACGACATCCTGATCTATTCTGATTCAATTGAACAACATGTTACCCAGGTGCGTCAGGTTCTTCAAAAATTACGTGAAAATCATCTATATGCCAAGCTGGAGAAGTGTGAGTTTCATGTCACGGAGGTATCCTTTTTAGGGTACATTATTTCCCCTCGGGGATTCTGTATGGAACCTAAGAAGCTCCAAGCCATCCTTAGTTGGGCGCAACCCACCAACTTAAAAGCAATTCAGCGCTTTTTAGGGTTTGCGAATTATTATAGAAGATTTATTCATTCTTTTTCCGACCTGGTTGCTCCCATTGTGGCACTGACTAAGAAGGGAGCGGATCCTACCAACTGGTCACGTGAAGCTGAGTTATCCTTTCAGGCCTTGAAACAAGCTTTTGTCTCAGCTCCAGTCCTCAGACATCCCAACCCAGAATTGCCCTTCATTGTTGAGGTTGATGCCTCGGAGGTTGGAGTGGGGGCTATCCTATCTCAGAAGGATCCGGACTCTCTGGAACTACATCCTTGTGCCTTTATGTCCAGGAAATTCTCATCCGCTGAATCCAACTACGATGTTGGTAACCGGGAGTTACTGGCTATTAAATGGGCTTTCGAGGAGTGGAGGCATTGGCTTGAGGGAGCAACACATACCATTTCAGTATTGACTGACCACAAAAATCTTCAGTACATCGAATCAGCTAAACGGCTGAATGCCCGGCAGGCTCGTTGGGCTTTATTTTTTACTCGTTTCAAGTTTATTATCACTTTTAGGCCAGGTTCCAAGAATACCAAGGCGGATGCCCTGTCACGCAGTTTTCTTCCAGTTCATAATAACAGTCCTGTTACTCCCATACTTCCATCTTCAGTCATTTGGGCAGGCCTCACACAAGATTTATTTACCCAGTTAAAGCAGCTTCAACATCAAGCTCCTGGAAATACTCCTGCTGGTCGTCTTTACGTTCCTGAGTTTTTGAGAGCTACTGTTTTGACTGAGTTTCATGATAGCAAAGTTGCCGGGCATCCGGGGATCTCTAAGACTTTGGAATTAGTCTCCCGCTCAGTATGGTGGCCTGGTCTTTCTAAAGACATTAAGGAGTTTGTTTTTTCTTGTCAGGTCTGTGCACAGCATAAGGTTCCCCGTTCCTTGCCTATCGGGCAACTTATGCCCTTAAATGTTCCTCTCAGGCCATGGTCTCATATTTCCATGGATTTTGTGGTAGACCTCCCTCTGTCAGCCGGATTCCGAGTCATATGGGTGGTAGTGGACCGTTTTAGCAAGATGGCCCATTTCATTGCTCTTCCCCGACTGCCATCTGCCCAGGGATTGGTTGTTTTGTTTCTCCGCCATGTTTTCAGACTTCATGGGTTGCCCACTGATATTGTTTCTGATCGGGGTCCACAATTCATTGCACAATTCTGGAAGTCTTTTTGTGCCTCATTAAAGATGAAATTGTCTTTAACATCCGGCTACCATCCCCAATCCAACGGGCAGACCGAGCGAGTTAATCAATCATTAAAACAGTATTTGCGTTTGTACTCAGCCAAACTCCAGAATGATTGGTCCGAGTTTCTTCCTTTGGCGGAGTTTGCTTACAACAATTCTTGTCATTCCTCCACTAATGTGTCTCCATTCTTTTCAGTTTTTGGTTTTCACCCCAGAGCTAATTCTTTTTTTCAACATTCTTCTGTTTCCTCGCTAACCTTAACCTCTCATCTCAGAGTCATTTGGAAAAAAGTGCACCTTGCTCTCAGAAGAGCGGCATTTCAAGAGAAATTTTTTTCTGACAGGCTCCGGCGTCCTTGCACTTTTAAGGTGGGAGACAGGTTGTCGATTCGTAACATTAGACTTCGACAAACCTCAGCTAGATTGGGCCCCAAATTTATTGGACCATTTCATATTATTAAAAAAATCAATCCAGTTGCTTTCCGGTTACGTTTACCAAGAGCTCTCCGGATCGGAAATACGTTCCATTGCTCCCTGTTGAAACCATACGTTTCTTCCAGTAGATTTCCTCGGAAGATCTCTCAGGGGAAATCACCAGTAGATGTACAGGGACATCAGGAGTTCTTGGTGGAGAAGGTTCTCGATTACAAATTGTCCCGGGGTCGGCTTTATTTTCTGGTGCACTGGAAAGGCTATGGTCCAGAGGAAAGGTCTTGGGTCCTGGATAAGGATCTCCATGCCCCGAGGCTCAAGAGGGCATTTTTTCGGGAATTTCCTCGGAAACCTGGCTTTAGGGGTTCCTTGACCCCTCCTCAAGGGGGGGGTACTGTTAGGCGCCGGGGTCCGCTCGTCGGTGCGGTCCGGCGCCTAGCAACCAGGGATGCCGTGCGCGTACAGCCGCCGGCTCCCTGGCAACGCTAGACGCCGGGCGCACGGAGCTGCACGGACCCTAGCAACGGGGACGCCACTGGCGGACCGCGTTCCCCGTTGCTGGGTCCATTTAAATTAATAAGGGCACCTGTTTCCTGGCCGTGCAGCAAGGCAGCTGCACGGCATTTAGTCCAATCAGCCTCTAAACAGCTGATTGGAGGACTCCCTGTTAAGTACACTTCCCGGGCTTCTCACAGACGCCGGTAGTAGCTTCCTGCATGCTGTATCTGTTTGCTGAGAGTGTTTCCAGTCCTGCTGTACCCGGTCGTTCCTGTCCTCAGTTGTCCTGTACTCGGAAGTTGTCATCTGTTCCTGGAGTCCTGACTGAGCACCTTTAAACATCCAGTGGTGTTCGTGAGTCACGGCGTAGCCGTGTGTTGCGGCTTGGCCGCTTTATTACTTATTATTTGTGTTTCGGAGCTTTTGCGGAGGATTCCGCTCCCACAGATCCACTCTGGTATCCAGCGGTGCTGGATAGGAGTAACGGACTAGTGGATTTTGGTTGTTCTTTTTATCTGGCGGTTTGTCCGCGCATACTTCTGGTTTGGTTAGTTAGCTTGTTGCCCCTGGCCTGTTGTCAGTCAGAGGTCCTCTTGTCATCATCCTGCCTCGGATTTCCCTTTGTCTCTCACTAAGACCGGGGGGCACCGGAGTTGGGCAGACATAATCCACCTTTCAAACGTGGCTGCCAGGGGCTCAAGAAACCATAGTCTCGCAAGGGATTTCCGATAGCACGGGTGAGACAATAGAGTTAGGGCGCCAGGGGCAACTAGTCTTTCCAGCTCCCGTAACCAGCATTCCCTTCCAGTACTCTGGCCATTGCCATGAGATCTCCTCCGGTCAGGAGTACTGGAATCATAACACCAAGTACAGTGATCATAACAATGATATGCCAGACTGTAGTGCTCCCAATTGATAATATGCCACACCTTAATGGCCCAATTAATAATATACCACACCTTACTGGACCCAACTGGTAATATGCCGCACAGTAATGCCCTCAACTGGTGATATGCCACACAGAGCCCCCTCTGTCATGGCCCTTAATATTCCAGCTTAAGAACCCTCTCAATAATACACATTTATATGTCAGCCTCAGAACCCCATCATCATACTCCTTTATATGCCAGCCTTCGTACCCTCAATCATACCCCTTTATTGCCAGCCTTAAAGCCCCCTCAAACATACCCCTTTATATGCCAGCCTTAAAACCCCTTCAATCATACCCCTTTAAATGTCTGCCTCAGAGCCCCCTCAATCATACCCCTTTAAATGTCTGCCTTAGTTGCAGAGCATCCTCAATCATGACCCTTAAAATACCAGCTTCATGCCCTTACATTCCAGCCCATGGAGTCCCCCTCATGACCTTGCTTTACCTTCACCATTGAAGTGCTCTTCTTCAACTACCATCCATTTGTTCTGCTGTCAGTGTCTTTGCCTGGTTCTTGTAGGTATGTCTGCGACCACCCCAGAGCAGTACATTCACAACTGTGGGGCAGATTGGATGTTGAGCAGCAGAGAACGCCAGCCCACCAGTGAAGTCACCAGGCCATGCTATGTGGTGCTGCCTCTGAACTCCTGACAGAGCTGTTAGCAGGAATCTGTATGGAAATGGTGGCTGAACTTCAACAGGAGGGCAGGCCGCGTTTGGCCCATGGGCTATGTCACGATCCAGGTAATTCCTTATCAGTATTTATCTTCCAAATGCCTCTTGAGACTGTCCCAGCATTCCAAGCCTGGATTCCATCTGCACTGTCTGCATGCAGCACGCTGCATCTCATTGTCTCAAGTCTCTTCACTGTGATTCTGGCAGCTTCATGGTTAAAACTCACATGCAAGTTACAAACAGTCTTTCCCTCCAAGTTCAAACATGGGCGCAGCCATGTTTGTTTTCATCACATGTTACTTTTCAGCCTATCAGCTGCACTCTGGTTTCTGCCTAATTATCCAGCAGCTGCACTCTAGACTCTGTTTAATCAGCCAGCCAATCCCTGTTTCCCAGCTGGTTTAAATATCCTGTTCCTGGGCTGGAAAGTTGTCAGTACTTCAGTTGTCATCCTAGTGAAACCAGGCTCTTCCTATTGTGGTTGTTCCTGCCTGCAAACTCCAGTAGAGACTCGCAGCAGTTCCACTCTCCATGGTACAGCCTGACTCTGCAGTGTCTCATCATTGCACCCTGCGTCTGGCAGCTTACTATAGCACCGGCTTCCAGCGGTGCCCTGTTCCTGTATTCCGGTAATCTGCGCTCTCAAGCATCTCCTGTATCTGCGCTCTCAAGCATCTCCTGTATCTGCGCTCTCAAGCATCTCCTGTATCTGTGCTCTCAAGCATCTCCTGCAGGGGCAGAACTCCCGGAGACAGCGGAGTCTGTTGCCGCCGGGCTCCTGGCCATGAAGGGGGCACGGTGCCTACAGCTGCTCAGTTGTAACCCGTTCCGTTCACACGATACATTTCTGTAGTGCAGCAGGAGCTGCTAGAGGAGCAGCAGCCGACTAACGAGCGAGCACAGCGCCTATCCGCATCAGCGGCGGTCGCTCCTCCTCCTCTCTGTGCTCTCTCCTGCTGTGTGCTCTGGCCTGGGTCGCAGATATCACGTGACATCCTCCCGCGACCCAGAGCAGCCGCCCGCCAGGACACATAAGAAAAGAGCCACCAGGAGAGAGTGGTAGTGCGGGATAGCGGAGCTGTCACAGTCAGGAGCGTGGACTCCTGAAAAAGTACCCTACACTCAGTATGTAAATGCAAGCACTTTCGGAAAGGGGTGGGTGGACACATACACAAAAAATAGCAGCAGGTTCGGCACTCTTAGTGACTCGCACACACGTACACTGATGGCCATTAACCCTGCGACCAGTGTACCTGTGTGTGAGTCACTAGGAGTGCCGAACCTGCTGCTATTTTGTGTAATCCTTCTGTTTGGGCACCCGCTGCAGTAACCAGCTTAAAGGGAGAGCCGGACCAAGCGGAGATATATATATATATATAAACACACACACAATGAGCCAGCACTCCCGTATACCAGAGCTTTAAACACCCGGTGCCTCCAAAAGATTAATGTGTATACAGCGAACAGCTGTGTGGCACTCAAGGCAATAATGACAGAACTCCAATAATGCTGGCAGACTACCAGCATTATTGGAGTTCTGTCATTATTGCCTTGAGTGCCACACTGCTGTGTGTGTGTGTGTGTGTGTGTGTGTGTGTGTGTGTGTGTGTGTGTGTGTATTGCAGCGCGTTTGGAGTTGCTATGGGCAACCGAAGTCGCCTTGCTGGGGAGGCCTGTCCTGACGGACACCAATTAGAATAAGTGTGGAAAGTTTATGTCCCGCCTCCACTCCCATTCACTTCTCTATAGGCTCCGTTAGCTGTCAATCAGAACCACATTTAATTCACATAGACACTAGCCACAACAGGGTATTTTGGGAAAGCCAATTAATCAAACTATATGTGGCTTAACTTTAGGTTTATGGTAATTTTCACTAGCTGTAAAATATTTATATACTAACATTGTTATTGGGGATTGATAAAGATCCCTTTTTTACTTCATAATACTAGTTATTCACAGTCATTTAAACACTAATTAGTATCACTGAAGGAAGTGAGGTCATCAAAGTTCCTCCTATATAAACATGCACTTAGCCTCCATGCTTCATTGCATGATCACTGGCTCACTCCTGATCACTATTTGGAAGGTAAGGAAAACTTGTCTTTATGACATTCTACACCAGGCTCTATTTAGCTTAAGTTGATGCTGGATTTCTTTTTACACAAATATGTATTAATACTTTGCTAAATTGCTGATATATATTTTTAAGCCTTCATGCTGGGCTGTGCAATTTTATACTCCTAGCACAGCCTCCTTTCATTGTCCACCTATTGGTAATTAAGTAGTGGATTCTTTAGAGTTTTTGCTGTCTGTTTCCATATCCCTGGGTCAATTGGTTTTAATTAGTGTGATTATACACGTGTTCTCAGATTGGGACTTAGTTAACATAGGTCCTAACTGTTGTTATACAATTAAATCCTCTAGGTATCATATCCATAGGATACCATAAGGACTCTGTATAGATTTCTGCATTTTTCACCTGTATTGTGACTTCTGAGGTATGTTATGATTAATGTATTTTGTGCTTGTGGAATCTTAATGTTAATAGATTAATTACAATAGTGAATAGTCTTCATTGATAAGATGTAGATTCATCAGCACATGTGCTTCATATAGAAGTAATTAATTTTATACTTCTAGTCTAAAAAGACAGAAATTAGACTAGAGGTAATACACGCCCATTTTTATTTTTTAAATGAAGGTTAAGATCTATGATGTATGAAAAGATTAATAGTAATCTCCTAGAACATATCTTTATGGTCTGACTAGTCCTCACATTTCAAATGTGAAGGCGTTTATATACCAGTGATTCTTGAAATGAGTGGTATCTGAGTTTAGGCCCTCCCTTTTTGTATACCTTTCACCATGATAAGGTGAGACACTAACAAATGCTAATTAACTTATTAGGTCCTCCATGTGTGCATGAAGTTGCCGATTCCTCTTTTTTTCATACGAATGCTTCCCTTTTGAGCTCTTCGTAATCTGAGTTACCAGATTCACGAGGTATGTTGTACATTATTCAACCTCTACGGTTTAATTGAATTTAGATAATAGATCCCTTCAAGAACTTGTTATATTCCCAATTAGGCTGACTTTATGTCCTTATTTCACGCCTCATTGATGTTTGGAAGCCCACGTATGAACCTATTCGGCCAATGATCTAGGCCTATCACTCTTTTGGATAGACATTATTATCTAAGGTATGTCTAACATAAAATCTTTTTCGGTGGACCATATTTATGAATAACATCTTAGTCTCTTCTAATTATGTGAGATTATCAACTGCTCATTCCATGTTTTTGGTTTTTCCTTGTCTTGCCCATCTTTGTTTTTTTTGGACTGTTCTTTTGGATTGTTTGTACATTTTGTTATGTATGTATTTTCATGTATTCATACATTTTTATTGAATGGTTGTTCTATAATTTCTAGACGCACCCCTGATGAAGTCCTAGTTCCTAGACGAAACGCGTTGGGTTACTGTATTTCTTGTTATCTCCGAATATTTAATGAGGAAGAATAAGGATACAACAAAAAGGTTGCCTTCTTTCCTCCATATCCCATTGATGGATTTCTGTAGGAGAAACTACATCATAATGTACATGTAATAATGATGGATATACTTCATGTTTCTGTATAATTGTTTTAATAAATTTTTATGAAAAGTACAGTCCGTTATGTGTTTTAAAAACCTGTATAAATATTGATTGCAAATCCTGTTAAGCAATAGTCTTTGTATAAGGGTATTTGTAAACCCCTGGGGTGCCATTTTCCTCTTTTTCTAATAGATAGATATACACACACATATGGCACTCAAGGCAATAATGACAGAACTCCAATAATGCTGGTAGTCTGCCAGCATTATTGGAGTTCTGTCATTGGTGGTCATTCCAAGTTGATCGCTCCTTTTTTTTTTTTTTTTTTTTTTTTTTTTTTTTTTTTGCAAAGGAAGGATTAGTCGCTAATGCGCATTGTCCGCAGTGCGACTGCACCAAGTAAATTTGCTATTAAGTTAGGTATTTTACTCACGGCATTACGAGGTTTTTATTTCGTTCTGGTGATCGTAGTGTGATTGACAGGAAGTGGGTGTTTCTGGGCGGAAACTAGCCGTTTTATGGGTGTGGGTGTGTTTGAAAAAACGCTGCCGTTTCTGGGAAAAATGCAGGAGTGTCTGAAGAAACGGGAGTGTCTGGGCGAACGCTGGGTGTGTTTTTGACGTCAAACCAGGAACGAAACTGACTGAACTGATCGCAGTGGCAGAGTAAGTCTCGAGCTACTCAAACTGCTAAGAACTGTCTATTCGCAAATCTGCTAATCTTTCGTTCGCAAATCTACTAGGCTAAGATTCACTCCCAGTAGGCGGCAGCTTAGCGTGTGCAAAGCTGCTAAAAGCAGCTTGCGAGCGAACAACTCGGAATGAGGGCCATTATTGCCTTGAGTGCCACACAGCTGTTCGCTGTATACACATTAATCTTTTGGAGGCACCGGGTGTCTAAAGCTCTGGTATACGGGAGTGCTGGGTCATTTGGTGTGCATGGGTGTATAGATATAGATGAATGCGGCTCCCAGACAGTAAACACAGCTTAGACCAGGCATGTCCAAACTGCAGTCCTCCAGCTGTTGTGAAACTACATATCCCAGCATGCCCTGCCACAGTTTTGCTGTCAGAATGCTAAAGCTGTGTCAGGGCATGCTGGGATGTGTAGTTTCTCAACAGCTGGAGGGCCGCAGTTTGGACATGCCTGGCTTAGACCATGGCTAGCGTATGAACATTTCACACTGTCCCCAATTCTCAGTCCCCTTCCATTGCACATTGGGGGTAATTCCAAGTTGATCGCAGCAGGAATTTTTTTTAGCAGTTTGGCAAAACCATGTGCACTGCAGGGGAGGCAGATATAACATGTGCAGAGAGTTAGATTTAGAATTACCCCCATTGCTCTTTGTGTTGATCTCCTATTTGCTTGACCTCTCAATGCCAGACTGGCCACTTATTTGTATATCTTCAAGTCCATTCTACTTGCCTGTAGGCAGAGCGCTGGCTGGGTGTTACTGTGATGTAATTTGTCTATATGGAACTTCCACTTTAAAAACGTAAGTTAAAGGCAGTATGGATGTTGTAATGGATAACATTACTCCCTTGCAGCACTGAGGTCATGAGTTTGATTCTCACCATGGGCCTAACTGTGTGGAGTTTGTATATTATCCCCGTGCTTGTGTGGGTTTACTCCCACAATCAAAAAATATACTGGTAGGTTAATTGTCACTCAACAAAAACGAACCCAAGTGTGTGTGTGTGTGTGTACATACATGGGCAGGCTAGATGGGCCAAGTGGTTATCTGCCATCAAAATTTTTGTTACTGAAAACTATCATAGACTGCTATAGCACCAGTAGCCAGGAATTAAGTGGGCCATTTATATTCTTTCTGTGCTACTGTACATGCATAATTTGGAAAAACCCGGTGTGGATCATTAGATCGACAGTGTCTAGGTCGACCACTACAGGTCGACAGGGTTGGAAGGTTGATAGGGTTTCTAGGTCGACAGGTCAAAAGGTCACTTTTTACTTTTTCATACTTAACGATCCACGTGGACTACGATAGGAACGGTAATCTGTGCCTTCATGGTAATCTATGCTTACTTGTATTTTTGTTGCCTGTATAACCGTAAATCAGGTTCAAATTTGTTTTACAAAGAGTCGGCATGGGAAGGGGGGCACCAATATTTATCTTGCCTCCGGGCACCTGGGACGAACTTACGCCACTGATCTCCTGTATCTGCTTTCACAAGCATCCCTTACATAACTCCTCGCTCTCAAGCTACAGTTTGCATTCCAACATTATTAACACAGCTCTTCAGTGCATTGGTGTGGTAAAGGACTCGCCATCTCCAGGTCCTTTAAGACTGTTCTATTGTACCACACCTAGAGACTTCCTATGTGCATCTCTGAGTGCTGTGACTTGTCATCCTTTTACCATACTGCTAACTGTCGCTATCATTTGTGAGCTGAGTTCATTTAATAAACCTGTTGAACATATCCTCTGTTGTCGTGGTCACGCCTTTGGGCTTTAGGTACTGCAGGTTCACGCATGTCCAGGAGTCCTATCTGGCCTCTCACATTTAAGTATACCTCAGCCCTACAACTGAGGCTTCCAGTAGTGAGCACCAGCCCTCAGTTGTGACATGCTGTAGTTTGTATGGAGGGCTTAGTTTAGTCCGTGGGCTGTAGTTTGTTTGCCCCTGTTATAGAGTCATCTTTTTCCTGAAAACTGCAGCTTTTATACATTTGAAAATACTAAGCTATAGATACAGGTGGTTATTTTACTCTACTGCTGTTATCTTACACCCTGGATAATCTGTTAATTGTTGAGAAGCATTTTAAATCATTGCATGATGATTACTCAGCTCTCATGTGAACTGCCGGAGTAAGGGAGCACTGCGCCCCTATCGGCCCCGCCCCTGAACATATGATGTCATGCTAAAAGGACAAGGCCACAAGCATTGGGAAGGACAGTCTTGCTCACTCTGCCCAGCTGTGAGGCAGCAATACTGGCTGCGGGGGGCTATTCCAGGCACCATGCAAGCCAAATGCAGGGGTGACAGAGATGTGACAGCACTGCCACCAGGACCATGCTCCATTCTCATGAGGAAATCTCCGCTAGAACTTTAAAGGTAAATATCCACACTAAACAAAAAATAATATTTTGTGAAATTTAAAAAGATAATAGAATTAAAAAAAAAAAGCATACTCATACTGGATGTTTCTGACCGTTCTCACAAAATAGGGTGAGTGTAGTGGGACCTGTAAACCTTCCATTCACAGAAATAAGAAAATCCCAGAGTAGGGGCATTGACTGAGCAGTGACCTAGGGCCGAGCAGTGAATTTAGAATGTAAGCTCAAACGAGCAGGGCCCTCTTCCCTCATGTGTTTATCCTTTCTTACTTTAATAATCTTCAACTGCACCACATCCAGCAGTCTTCTACCACCTGATACTTATTCCAGTGTCATCTGCTGATGTAACTATGTTTATTTACCCTGTACTTGTCCTATACTGTCATCAACTGTAAGTTGCTGTTTTCCGGTTTGATTATTTGTTTATGTATTCTGTAATTGGGCGCTGCGGAACTCTTGTGGCGCCATATAAATAAAGGATAATAATTTAGAGGAATACATTAGATCAGTCCTTCAGTTGCCCTATGAGTTTTTTTGGGGAGATTTCTTTACTCATGCAGAGGTGGGTCAGTAATTATCTCACATGTATCCACAGATAGAAATCTTGAAAACATGACCTGTTGGGGGTACTTGAGGACTGGAGTTGAGAACCACTGCACTAGATCCATTGTGGAAACTGCTAAACTGTAAATCAAATTTTAAGTATGACTTTGTTTTTAATATTAACTCCTGCAGTTACTGTTCTATGTACCATTATTCATCTAAAGCAGTGGTTCTCAAACTTGGTCCTCAGGACCCCACACAGTGCATGTTTTGCAGGTAACCCAGCAAATGCACAGGTGTATTCATTATTCACTGACACATTTTAAAAGGTCCACAGGTGGAGCAAATGATTTCACTTGCGATTCTGTGAGGAGACCTACAAAACATGCACTGTGTGGGGTCCTGAGGACCGAGTTTGAGAACCTGTGGTCTAAAGCACAACCTCTATGTGCGCGTGCCTGGAAAAGTGGGCGTGGCCTCATAACTTCATATAATCAAACTATAAATATATATTTTCACACTCCCTCTACACACACAATTAGCAGCCTTACACATAACAGCCACAGTAGTGTTCCTTACACACAATGTCTCCAGTATAGTGCCAGATACACATAATGTGCAGTGCCAGCTACACGTGACATGCCCCGCAGCAGTGCCAGCTACACATGACATGCCCCGCAGCAGTGCAAGCTACACATGAGTGTTCACTTTTTAGGGCAGGGTGCTGATCACAGGGAGGGCACATTTTTAAGTTAGGAGGGCAAAATGATGTACTGTCAGGAATCTGCATTCTCCGTCGCATCACTACTGTGGAACTACAGGTTCCAGCAGTTCAGTTCTGTTCCAGTTTTCAGTCTACTGCAGCCTGGAGTACAGTGCTTCAGCTAACTCACAGCTGATCTGAACACCCAATCCAGCGGGGTGTGTTCTCACAGATGCAACATCCAATCATTACAGACCAAGGGGTATAAACTCCAGTTCCTGGCTCAGTCTCATTGCCTTGGACAACACGTCACATTCTGTGAACAGGCGAGACTGTTTGCAGTCATCTGTCTGCAGAGATACCCCTGTGTATTGGACCTGTGGAACTACAGGTCACAGCAGTTCCAGTTCCAGGTTCCAGTCTTCAATCCTTTGTTTCCAGCAGTCTTCTATTTCTGGCATCTCCAAGTCATCTCCCTGTTCCTGTGGAACTACAAACTCCAGCCACAGCCAGCCACAATCCACCAGCAGTAAGACTCTCCTCAGGTGTTTTATCATTATCTACCTGTGCACTCATTATCAGTTACCATCTGTGCATCTCAGCAGTTAACATCTATTTGCTTAGAGACTGTCTCCTGCTTAAGCCCGTTAGGCTATCTGGACTTGTGCTTCATAGAGACGGTATCCGGACTCCAGGTCGACAGCACAAAGGTCGACACACCTTAGGTTGACGCCAATTGGTCGACGCACCTTAGGTTGACAGGAACAAGGTCGACATGGAAAGGTCGACATGAGTTTTTTCACGATTTTTTTCTTTTTTTGAACCTTTTTATATTTAACGATCCACGTGGACTATGATTGGAACGGTAAAGTGTGCCGTGCGAAGCGGTAGCGGAGCGAAGGCACCATGCCCGAAGCATGGCACTAATTGGGGTTCCCAGTCACTCTACGAAGAAAACGACACCAAAAAAACAAACTCATGTCGACCTTTTTCCATGTCGACCTAAGGTGTGTCGACCTTTGTGCAGTCGACCCTCAGTCCCAGACCCATATAGACTGTACATTTATCAGAGTTCTGTTTTTCCAAAGTTATTTCATCCTGAGTTATACTGAGACTGTGTGCTTTTTACAATTACTGGAGTTCTGGTTGTTTCAATCATAGTTACCAGTGACTTTTGAATATTTATTTCCTGTTATTTCTGGTTTTGCATTCCACTGCAATTGCATTTCACTGCACCTGTTATTCAATTGCTTTGTGATCCCTGTGACATAATAAATATCAGCGCCTATGCGCAGGACTATTCTTCGGTCTCCTCGTGTATTACGTCACACCAACACTGACCCACTAGCGCCCCCGCCGGGGACAGACAAAATCAGAATCCTGACAGTTTGTCCAAGGCCCATGGACCCGGACGGTGGTCAGAGTGTGGGGTCAGGGTCACTCCAAAGTTTGGTGTCTACAGCCCAAGGAGGGGTATCCAATGTTCAAGCTCTAGTAGGGGCATATGAGTCTTCTCAAAAAGGAGTTTCTGATCTGTCAACCCCAGGAGGGGTGCTGGAGAAAACAACCCTGAGAGAGGTGTCTGATTCGTCAACCCCAGGAGGGGTCACCGAAATTTCAGCCCCAAGGGAAGTATCCAGAGCCAAGTTCCCAGATGGAAATTTTTGTGCTACAGATGCAGTTATGAACTCCTGTTTGCCGTCTTCAGAGAGCACCACCCTGTTGGCATCCAGCATGGACCAGATCCAGGATGGTCTAAATGAACACTCGGATACCACTCATTCCAGTTCTAACCGGATTCGGACTCCATCAGTTCCAGCTGAATCAACTGTCTCCGGACCCAATCCGGTCCCATCCGTCTGTCCGGATCAGCCTCCTTCGGTTCCAGCCGATTCCAGCAAGACTCCTCCGGTTCAAGCTCTTCCGGACCCAATCCGGTTCCATCCGTCAGTCCGGATCAGCCTCCTTCGGTTCCAGACGATTTCAGTAAGCCTCCTTCGGTTCCAGCCGGTTCAAGCTCTTCCGGACCCAATCCGGTTCCATCCGTCTGTCCGGATCAGCCTCCTTCGGTCCCAGCCGATTCCAGTAAGCCTCCTTCGGTCCCAGCCGATTCCAGTAAGCCTCCTTCGGTCCCAGCCGATTCCAGCATCCTCGGATCAAATCCGGTCCTATCCGTCAGTCCGAGGACTCCTTCGGTTCCTACCGATTCCAGTTCCTCTGAACCCGGTGTGGTTCTCTCCAGTGTGTCAAGTAATGAACTCCTGTCAGTTTTGGAGATGACATCCTCTCTCCACCCTAGAGTATTTCAAGTTGATTCTACTCCTGCTTATGAATGCTTATTCCAGTCCTCTACTTTCACGTATCCTACAGTGTCTTCCGAGACTTCAATTGACATTCAGCCTTCCAAGTTCCAGTGTGGGTGTTCGGTGCCCACCCATAAAAGGGGGGGTACTGTCAGGAATCTGCATTCTCCGTCGCATCACTACTGTGGAATTACAGGTTCCAGCAGTTCAGTTCTGTTCCAGTTCCAGTTTTCAGTCTACTGCAGCCTGGAGTACACAGTGCTTCAGCTAACTCGCAGCTGATCTGAACACCCAATCCAGCGGGGTGTGTTCTCACAGATGCAACATCCAATCATCACAGACCAAGGGGTATAAACTCCAGTTCCTGGCTCCGTCTCATCGCCTTGGACAACACGTCACATTCTGTGAACAGGCGTCTCCTGTTTGCAGTCATCTGTCTGCAGAGATACCCCTGTGTATTGGACCTGTGGAACTACAGGTCCCAGCAGTTCCAGTTCCGTTCCAGTCTTCAATCCTTTGTTTCCAGCAGTCTTCTATTTCTGGCATCTCCAAGTCATCTCCCTGTTCCAGTGTTCCTGTGGAACTACAAACTCCAGCCACAATCCACCAGCAGTAAGACTCTCCTCAGGTTTTTTATCATTATCTACCTGTGCACTCATTATCAGTTACCATCTGTGCATCTCAGCAGTTTAACATCTATTTGATTAGAGACTGTCTTCTGCTTAAGCCCGTTAGGCTATCTGGACTTGTGCTTCATAGAGACTGTACATTTATCAGAGTTCTGTTTTTCCAAAGTTATTTCTTCCTGAGTTATACTGAGACTGTGTGCTTTTTACAATTACCGGAGTTCTGGTTGTTTCAATCATAGTTACCAGTGACTTTTGAATATTTATTTCCTGTTATTTCTGGTTTTGCATTCCACTGCACCTGTTATTCAATTGCTTTGTGATCCCTGTGACATAATAAATATCAGCGCCTATGCGCAGGACTATTCTTCGGTCTCCTCGTGTATTACGTCACACTAACACTGACCCACTAGCGCCCCCGCCGGGGACAGACAAACCCAGAGACCTGACATGTACATACTGTAATGCTTGTTGTTCCCCTACCTACATACCAAAGCATGGACAGCAAAAATTTAGGGGCGTTGCTTTGTGGAGAAGGGGTGTGGCCACATAATAGTGGCAATTCGCATTACACCACACAGTAGTGCAGCTAATACACATTGCACCAGGTAGAACCTCCTATACACACTGCGCCAGGCAGAGCACGTTAGACACTTTTTGCGCCAGGCAGAGCACGTTATACACTTTGCGCCAGGTAGAGCACTGAGACACATTGCCTAGCCACAGACGCCTAGTGGGAACACTACATGACATGTCCCCCAGCAGTGCCAGATACACATGACATGTCCCCCAGCAGTGCCAGATACACATGACATGTCCCCCAGCAGTGCCAAAAACACATGACATGCACACCAGCAGTGCCAGATACATAAATGGCCACAGTGCCAGATATGTTCCCACAGTTGCAGATACATAAATGCCCCTACAGTGCCAGATACATAAATGCCCCCCACAGTGCCAGATATGCCCCCCACAGTGCCAGATATGCCCCCCACAGTGCCAGATATGCCCCCCACAGTGCCAGATATGCCCCCCACAGTGCCAGATATGCCCCCCACAGTGCCAGATATGCCCCCCACAGTGCCTGATATGCCCCCCACAGTGCCTGATCCATAAATTCCCCCACGATACCTGTGGTGGTGGCTGGTATTCTAAAACTCTTGTGTGTGCGCGGCGCCGGCGTGTGATGTCAGATGCCGGTGCCGCACAGCCGCGCACACAAGCGTTTAGGCCAGGAAGCACTGCAGGCTGGCTCCAGGCACAAATATGGCGGCGCTAGCGCGCGGCACCCATTAAGGATGGCGCCCCGCACGGCTGCTCTAGTCGAACGTGCCTGGAGAAGGCCCTGCCTTAGAAGGGTTTCTCATACCTTTTCTTACTTTAATAATCTTCAGCTGCACCAAATCCAGCAGTCTTCTGCCACCTGATACTTATTCCAGTGTCATCTGCTGATGTAGCTATGTTTATTTACCCTGTACTTGTCTTATATTGTCGTCAACTGTAAGTTGCTGTTTTCCTGTTTGATTATTTGTTTATGTACTCTGTAATTGGGCGCTGCGGAACCCTTGTGGCGCCATATAAATAAAGGATAATAATAATACCAAATTGCACAAGTTCAGCCTGGCTAATTTGTGTTGATTTTTTTTCTGCTCTAGATGACTTCTGTATTGTGGCGTATGGAAGAATTCTTATGAAATACGAGTTAGCCACAATTAAGCTGCATGATAGAAATAACTGAATGATGGGAAATTAGTAGTGTACTTGAGTGCAGTTGAAGAAGTTCAAAATAATGAGAGTGGGTGGAAGAGTCCTAAGGAAGGCAGAGATGCAGCATACGCTCAGAGACACTACTACTATTCTTACGATGATGTAGGGACTGCATGTAACCAAATTATATTTGTATTCCAATTTAAAGACTCTTCTTAAAGAAATCCTGTACAGAGCACAATCTAATTTGTACAGTTGGTCAATATTTAAACATATACTGTACATTTATTATGGAACAATAACATTCAGGAACACATCTGAAAAAGAGAAGGTCACTTTTACAGCTATGCCTTAGATAAAGGGTTAGTATAATCCAGATTTGCTCACTTAATCACACGCAGCAGCACCATAATTCTAAAAACTAGATGTCATATTCTGAACTGTGTTTTATGTGTCTTGAAACATACAATCCTCCAGCTGTAATTTTTGGCTCCTGTGACGCCAGGGAATATGTGGTGACTGCAGGAAGGGATTTATTATAGACTGGATGAGGTTCACGATTCAGACAGGCAAAGATGCAACATAAATCGACTTACTACGCGCCATATAAATCTGCAGTAATGACTATTAGTAGCAAGATATTATATTTTATTGATGGCAATATAGCAGCTATCTGCTATACTCAGTTTTAAAGTGCTTGAAAATTAACAGCATCATTAAGGGGCTCAGTGTTTTTAGTACTATAATTGAATTTTATTATTTAAAATAAAGGGTAAGACTACAAAAACAGAGAGGTTGATATTCTATTCAGAGACGTAATTGGGAGGTTGGGATAGGCAGTATACTAGTCCTATAGGGGGTCATTCCGAGTTGATCGTAGCTGTGCTAAATTTAGCACAGCTACGATCATGAACTTAGACATGCGGCGGGACGCCCAGCACAGGGCTAGTCCGCCCTGCATGTCAGTGCCTCCCCGCCCCCGCAGAAGTGCAAAGGCATCGCACAGTGGCGATGCCTTTGCACTTCAAGAGTAGCTCCCGACCAGCGCAGCTTTAGCGTGCTGGCCGGGAGCTACTCATCGCTCCCCGGCCCGCAGTGGCTGCGCGTGATGTCACGCAGCCGCTGCGGGACACTCCCCACACGGTCCAGCCACGCCTGCATTGGCCGGACCATGCCCACGAAATGGTGGCCAAATGGCGACGTTTCGCCCCTCCCGCCCATCGACCGCCTCTGCCTGTTAATCAGGTAGAGGCGATCATAGCACAGTGACGGTTTTGACCCGATCGCTACGCTGCGAAAGACTGCAGCGTGCGATTGGGTCAGAATGACCCCCATAGTACGTAATACTGACGTAACAAAGTGACAGTGAATAGGGGACACAATAGGACACCTGGTGGATCATCTCCTCTACACCGAGCAGACTATATCCACTTAGAGTGTCCCTACACGCAAGTTGTGGGACCAGATTTCCATGGCAATATGTTTTGCTCCTTGCACTGTTAAATTTTTTTTACCCTCCCGCTGTCCTAACATTTACAAGTTTTATCTGTTTTGGGTTATAATGTAGGCTCTGTGCTCAGGGGCTTTCTCCCAGATACCATATACAGTACTGTAGCCCCTGGAGTGGGCCCTCTGTGCTTGTCGTCCATAGTTCTCATAACGAGTGTGTACATTTACACCCTGAATGGTTTATGGTATTTTCAGGTGATAATTTATTTTATTTTTTTCTCCTTCCCTTCTCTCTCCCCCTTTACTAACTTCACCCAGGGGACACTCTCCCATCTCTTGACTTCTATATACCTGTGCCCATTTAGTTTAACGTAATATTCCTCCCCCTGTTAGGTTGTGCCTCTACTTCCTGTTCCTCCCCCTTCTCATTTGTTTTTCCTCTACTCCCAATTTTATATTTGTTTCCTTGTGGTGACCCGGACCTTTAGTTCCCTCGCCCAACTGGACCACTAAGTCCTAATTATCGAGTATTGAGTAATCTACTTTTCTTTTTATTAATTTTCCGTACTTTGCTCTGTTCAGGTTGAGTACTCTGTCCCTTTACAACTTTCTTTTGAATCTTTGAATTGAGTGAGTCGACCTCTTCCCTCTGTTCCCCTTTTCTGTCTCCCCTCTATACTCCTCCCTTTCTTAGCATCATGCCTTTTAACATTTCCTCTATAAATGTCCGGGGCCTTAACACGCCCCAAAAACCCTCTCACTTGTTCCGTACGATCTGCTCTCTACGCGCCGACATAGTCCTACTACAGGAAACGCACTTTAAGAAAACTGGCCACCTCACTTTGCCTTCCAAACGATTCTCCACTGTGTTGTATTTCTCAAGTGAATCTAAGCATAAACTCCCCTTCATTCAAAGCTCGGTTCATATTGACACGGATGGGAGGTTTATAATTTTGGTTGGCAGGCTGGGGCACCTAGAGGTGACTATAGCTAATACCTATGCTCCCAACAACATTTTTTTTTTTTAAATCCTTTTTCACAGCTCTCCAAAAATATAGCGCAGGCTATGTCTTTTTGGGAGGGGACTTCAACGCAGTTCTAGATCCTATCCTAGATAAATCCGCTCCCCAGAAACACTCCCATACCTGCCCTATAGCCAACACTTTCTCTAAACTTATTAAAGAAGCGTCTCTCTTCGACACTTGGCGCGCTCTTAACCTGTCCTCTAAGGATTACACTTTTTTATCCACTCCCCATCAGTCTTATTAAAGACTTGACTACCTGTTCTGTGGCTCCCCGGCTTCTAATCACATTTTGTCCTCATCAATCATTCCTAATGTCTGGTCGGACTACTCCGCCAGCACATCTGCATTTGATATACTGGTCGTCCCAACTTCCCGCCCTTCTTGGCGCTTGAACGTAACACTTCTCAAAACTCCATCCTTCAAGACCAAGATTGGTGGACTACTCACAGAGTACTTTTCTCTTAGCAACCCTGACTCAGGCTGTTCTCCATTAGTCTGGGAAGCTCATAAGGCTGTCCTCAGAGGTTATGTAATTAACTTTGCATCTCAACGCAATAGGGAACACAAAGCAATACGTAGGTCTCTCACTGATCAGCTTCAAGCCCTAGGCTCCCTTCACAAGCATAGTCCCACTGATTCGAACTATAAACAGCTTATGGTAGCTAGGGCAGCTCTTAACGCGTTATTAACTGAAAAGATAGATAAATCTCTACGTTGGCTTAATCAACGATTTTACCAGAAAAGTAACAAGGCTGATACTCTTCTTGCAAATAGATTAAAAGCACGCAAAGCCCTTTCTTCTATAGTCTTGACAAAGGATTCGAATGCTAATGTACACTCTAATACCTCAGATATCAACTCTATCTTTAAGGAATATTACAATCGCTTATACAACTCCCCAGACAGTACACCCTCCCTATCTGACTCACACATGAATCCCTGACTTTCTGACCTCATGCTCCCTACCGCGGTTAGATTCTTCCTCATCCACTGCATTGTGTAAGCCTATATCTGACGAGAAGGTATCTGCTGCCCTTAAACTACAAAAACCCTCTAAGGCCCCGGGACCGGACGGCCTATCCTGTGCTTATTATAAAACATTCAAATGTTCTCTTGTCCCTCATATGACGACTACTCTTAATAAAATCCTTAAAGGGGAATTCTTCCATAATGAAACTAACAAAGCGCTAATTACTGTTCTATCCAAACCCAGTAAAGATCAACAACTGCTCTCTAATTACCGCCATATTTCTCTCCTAAATACCGACTTGAAACTCTTTGCAAAAATACTCGCCCTACGCCTGAACCCCCTTCTTCCGTCCCTCATACATCCCGATCAAGTCGGATTCGTCCCCTCTTGTCAAGCTCTGGATAACACCAGACGTACCATTAACCTGATCCATCATGCTAACGCTATCAAACTCCCTTCCCTTTTATTGGCCTTAGATGCGGAGAAAGCCTTCGATAAGGGCCCCCCTCTGCTTTCCTCGAACAAACCCTCCGTAGCTTTGGTTTTCACAGGGAATTTCTCCAAGCCATTTCAGCACTCCACTACAATCCCTCCACATCTGTCCTAGCGAGCGGAATTCTTTCAGACTCCTTTGCCATCACCAATGGCACACAACAAGGATGCCCCCTGTCGCCCCTTATATTCGGTCTAATAATTGAACCTCTCGCTTGTCGTATCCGTCTTAACCCAGACATCACAGGCTTTTCTATTAAAGATTCACATTACAAACTTTCCCTTTTTGCGGATGACGTCCTCCTTACCCTGACTAACCCATTAATTTCCCTACCCAACCTTTTCAAAGAACTAGCTCTCTATGGGGACTTCTCCGGATACAAGGTGAATAGTGACAAATCAGAGGCTCTCCCGATGCACATCCCTCTCAACACGCTAAATCTTTTTAAATTCAACTTCCCTTTTGCATGGCGTCATACCTCCATTAAATACTTGGGTGTGCATATTACCAAATCTTACCATTCTCTCGACGACGCAAGTTTTCCTCCCTTATTTAAGGAGATATCTCAAAATATCTTAGGATGGAAAAATAAGAATTTACTTACCGATAATTCTATTTCTCGTAGTCCGTAGTGGATGCTGGGGACTCCGTAAGGACCATGGGGAATAGCGGCTCCGCAGGAGTCTGGGCACAAAAGTAAAGCTTTAGGACTACCTGGTGTGCACTGGCTCCTCCCCCTATGACCCCCCTCCAAGCCTCAGTTACGATACTGTGCCTGGACGAGCGTACACAATAAGGAAGGATTTTGAATCCCGGGTAAGAATCATACCAGCCACACCAATCACACCATATAACTTGTGATCTAAACCCAGTTAACAGCATGATAACAGAGGAGCCTCTAGAAAAGATGGCTCACTACAGCAATAACCCGATTTTTGGTAACAATAACTATGTACCAGTATTGCAGACAATCCGCACTTGGGATGGGCGCCCAGCATCCACTACGGACTACGAGAAATAGAATTATCGGTAAGTAATTTCTTATTTTCTCTGACGTCCTAGTGGATGCTGGGGACTCCGTAAGGACCATGGGGATTATACCAAAGCTCCCAAATGGGCGGGAGAGTGCGGATGACTCTGCAGCACCAAATGAGAGAACTCCAGGTCCTCCTCAGCCAGGGTATCAAATTTGTAGAATTTTACAAACGTATTTGCTCCTGACCAAGTAGCTGCTCGGCAAAGTTGTAAAGCCGAGACCCCTCGGGCAGCCGCCCAAGATGAGCCCACCTCCCTTGTGGAGTGGGCATTTACAGAATTTTTGGCTGTGGCAGGCCTGCCACAGAATGAGCAAGCTGAATTGTACTACAAATCCAACGAGCAATAGTCTGCTTAGAAGCAGGAGCACCCAGCTTGTTGGGTGCATACAGGATAAACAGCGAGTCAGATTTTCTGACTCCAGCCGTCCTGGAAACATATATTTTCAGGGCCCTGACAACGTCTAGCAACTTGGAGTCCTCCAAGTCCCTAGTAGCCGCAGGCACCACCATAGGTTGGTTCAGGTGAAACGCTGAAACCACCTTAGGGAGAAACTGAGGACGAGTCCTCAATTCCGCCCTGTCCGAATGGAAAATCAGATAAGGGCTTTTACAGGATAAAGCCGCCAATTCTGACACGCGCCTGGCCCAGGCCAGGGCCAACAGCATGACCACCTTCCATGTGAGATATTTTAACTCCACAGATTTAAGTGGTTCAAACCAATGTGACTTTTGGAACCCAAAAACTACATTGATATCCCAAGGTGCCACTGGAGGCACAAAAGGAGGCTGTATATACAGTACCCCTTTTACTAACGTCTGAACTTCAGGGACTGAAGCTAGTTCTTTTTGGAAGAAAATTGACAGGGCCGAAATTTGAACCTTAATGGACCCCAATTTCAGGCCCATAGACACTCCTGTTTGCAGGAAATGTAGGAATCGACCCAGTTGAAATTCCTCCGTCGGGCCTTACTGGCCTCGCACCACGCAACATATTTTCGCCAAATGCGGTGATAATGTTTTGCGGTTACATCCTTCCTGGCTTTGATCAGGATAGGGATGACTTCATCCGGAATGCCTTTTTCCTTCAGGATCCGGCGTTCAACCGCCATGCCGTCAAACGCAGCCGCGGTAAGTCTTGGAACAGACAGGGTCCTTGCTGGAGCAGGTCCCTTCTTAGAGGTAGAGGCCACGGATCCTCCGTGAGCATCTCTTGAAGTTCCGGTTACCAAGTCCTTCTTGGCCAATCCGGAGCCACGAATATAGTGCTTACTCCTCTCCATCTTATAATTCTCAGTACCTTGTGTATGAGAGGCAGAGGATGGAACACATACACTGACCGGTACACCCACGGTGTTACCAGAGCGTCTGCTGAGGAAGTCTGCTTCCCAGTTGTCCATTCCCGGAATGAACACTGCTGACAGTGCTATCACATGATTTTCCGCCCAGCGAAGAATCCTTGTAACTTCTGCCATTGCCCTCCTGCTTCTTGTGCCACCCTGTCTGTTTACGTGGGTGACTGCCGTGATGTTGTCCGACTGGATCAACACCGGCTGACCTTGAAGCAGAGGTCTTGCTAAGCTTAGAGCATTGTAAATGGCCCTTAGCTTCAGGATATTTATGTGAAGTGATGTCTCCAGGCTTGACCATAAGCCCTGGAAATTCCTTCCCTGTGTGACTGCTCCCCAGCCTCGCAGGCTGGCATCCGTGGTCACCAGGACCCAGTCCTGAATGCCGAATCTGCGGCCCTCTAGAAGATGAGCACTCTGCAACCACCACAGGAGGGACACCCTTGTCCTTGGTGACAGGGTTATCTGCTGATGCATCTGAAGATGCGACCCGGACCATTTGTCCAGCAGGTCCCACTTGAAAGTTCTTGCGTGGAATCTGCCGAATGGGATTGCGTCGTAGGAAGCCACCATTTTTCCCAGAACCCTTGTGCATTGATGCACTGAGACTTGGCTCGGTTTTAGGAGGTTCCTGACTAGCTCGGATAACTCCCTGGCTTTCTCCTCCGGGAGAAACACCTTTTTCTGGACTGTGTCCAGGATCATCCCTAGGAACAGAAGACGAGTCGTCGGAACCAGCTGCGATTTTGGAATATTGAGAATCCAACCGTGCTGCCGCAACACTACCTGAGATAGTGCTACACCGACCTCCAACTGTTCTCTGGATCTTACCCTTATCAGGAGATCGTCCAAGTAAGGGATAACTAAAACTCCCTTCCTTCGAAGGAGTATCATCATTTCGGCCGTTACCTTGGTAAAGACCCGGGGTGCCGTGGACCATCCAAACGGCAGCGTCTGAAACTGATAGTGACAGTTCTGTACCACAAACCTGAGGTACCCTTGGTGAGAAGGGTAAATTGGGACATGAAGGTAAGCATCCTTGATGTCCCGAGACATCATGTAGTCCCCTTCTTCCAGGTTCGCAATCACTGCTCTGAGTGACTCCATCTTGAATTTGAACCTCCGTATGTAAGTGTTCAAAGATTTTAGATTTAGAATCGGTCTCACCGAGCCGTCCGGCTTCAGTACCACAACAGTGTGGAATAATACCCCGTTCCCTGTTGCAGGAGGGGTACCTTGATTATCACCTGCTGGGAATACCGCTTGTGAATGGCTTCCAAAACTGCCTCCCTGTCAGAGGGAGACGTCGGTAAAGCCGACTTTAGGAAAACGGCGAGGGGGAGACGTCTCGAATTCCAATTTGTACCCCTGAGATATCACCTGAAGGATCCAGGGGTCTACTTGCGAGTGAGCCCACTGCGCGCTGAAATTCATTGAGGCGGGCCCCCACCGTGCCGGAGTCTGCTTGTAAAGCCCCAGCGTCATGCTGAGGGCTTGGCAGAGGCGAGAGAGGGCTTCTGTTCCTGGGAACTGGCTGATTTCTGCAGCCTTTTTCCTCTCCCTCTGTCACGGGGCAGAAATGAGGAACCTTTTGCCCGCTTGCCCTTCTGGGAACAAAAGGACTGCGCCTGATAATACGGCGTCTTATGTTGAGAGGCGACCTGGGGTACAAACGTGGATTTCCCAGCTGTTGCTGTGGCCACCAGGTCTGAAAGACCGACCCCAAATAACTCCTCCCCTTTATAAGGCAATACTTCCAAATGCCGTTTGGAATCCGCATCACCTGACCACTGTCGTGTCCATAACCCTCTTCTGGCAGAAATGGACAACGCACTTACACTTGATGCCAGTCGGCAAATATTCCGCTGTGCATCACGCATATATAGAAATGCATCTTTTAAATGCTCTATAGGCAATAATATACTGTCCCTATCTAGGGTATCAATATTTTCAGTCAGGGAATCCGACCACGCCAACCCAGCACTGCACATCCAGGCTGAGGCGATTGCTGGTCGCAGTATAACACCAGTATGTGTGTAAATACATTTTAGGATACCCTCCTGCTTTCTATCAGCAGGATCCTTAAGGGCGGCCATCTCAGGAGAGGGTAGAGCCCTTGTTCTTACAAGCGTGTGAGCGCTTTACCCACCCTAGGGGGTGTTTCCCAACGCACCCTAACCTCTGGCGGGAAAGGATATAATGCCAATAACATTTTAGAAATTATCAGTTATCGGGGGAAACCCACGCATCATCACACACCTCATTTAATTTCTCAGATTCAGGAAAACTACAGGTAGTTTTTCCTCACCGAACATAATACCCCTTTTTGGTGGTACTCGTATTATCAGAAATGTGTAAAACATTTTTCATTGCCTCAATCATGTAACGTGTGGCCCTACTGGAAGTCACATTTGTCTCTTCACCGTTGACACTGGAGTCAGTATCCGTGTCGGCGTCTGTATCTGCCATCTGAGGTAACGGGCGCTTTAGAGCCCCTGACGGCCTATGAGACGTCTGGACAGGCACAAGCTGAGTAGCCGGCTGTCTCATGTCAACCACTGTCTTTTATACAGAGCTGACATTGTCACGTAATTCCTTCCAACAGTTCATCCACTCAGGTGTCGACCCCCTAGGGGGTGACATCACTATTACAGGCAATTTGCTCCGTCTCCACATCATTTTCCTCCTCATACATGTCGACACAAACGTACCGACACACAGCACACACACAGGGAATGCTCTGATAGAGGACAGGACCCCACTAGCCCTTTGGGGAGACAGAGGGAGAGTTTGCCAGCACACACCAGAGCGCTATATATATATATACAGGGATAACCTTATATAAGTGTTTTTCCCCTTATAGCTGCTGTATTTTTAATACTGCGCCTAATTAGTGCCCCCCTCTCTTTTTTTTTTTAACCCTTTCTGTAGTGTAGTGACTGCAGGGGAGAGCCAGGGAGCTTCCCTCCAACGGAGCTGTGAGGGAAAATGGCGCCAGTGTGCTGAGGAGATAGGCTCCGCCCCCTTCTCGGCGGCCTTATCTCCCGTTTTTCTGTGTATTCTGGCAGGGGTTAAAATTCATCCATATAGCCCTGGGGGCTATATGTGATGTATTTTCGCCAGCCAAGGTGTTTTTATTGCTGCTCAGGGCGCCCCCCTAGCACCCTCAGTGACCGAAGTGTGAAGTGTGCTGAGGAGCAATGGCGCACAGCTGCAGTGCTGTGCGCTACCTTGGTGAAGACAGGATGTCTTCTGCCGCCGATTTTCCGGACCTCTTCTGGCTCTGTAAGGGGGCCGGCGGCGCGGCTCTGAGACCGGACTCCATGGCTGGGCCTGTGTTCGATCCCTCTGGAGCTAATGGTGTCCAGTAGCCTAAGAAGCCCAATCCACTCTGCACGCAGGTGAGTTCGCTTCTTCTCCCCTTAGTCCCTCGATGCAGTGAGCCTGTTGCCAGCAGGTCTCACTGAAAATAAAAAACCTAAAACTAAACTTTTCACTAAGCAGCTCAGGAGAGCCACCTAGTGTACACCCTTCTCGTTCGGGCACAAAAATCTAACTGAGGCTTGGAGGGGGTTAGGGGGAGGAGCCAGTGCACACCAGGTAGTCCTAAAGCTTTACTTTTGTGCCCAGACTCCTGCGGAGCCGCTATTCCCCATGGTCCTTACGGAGTCCCCAGCATCCACTAGGACGTCAGAGAAAAACACTTAATTTCCTTGATAGGTAGGATTAAATGCTATTAAAATGAATGTCCTCCTCAAGATATTATATCTTTTCCAGACTTTCCCTGTTCCAGTTCCTCTCCGTATTTTAACATCCCTCCAGGCCCAATATGGTAAATTCATTTGGAACGACAAGAAGCAGCGACTGCGTAGGGAGATTCTCCAGCAGAGCTCTACCTGTGGTGGTTTGGGCCTCCCCTTGCTGTCGAGATACTATTATGCCTCGGCACTCAGCCAACTAGTTGCCTGGCATTCTCCGCGACACATGAGGAGATGGGTAGATTTGGAGAGTGACCTGGCTCAGGTCGAGTCTGTCTCTCACCTTCCATGGCTCCTGTGCCCCCACAAACCTAAAACAATTCAGTCAGTGCCAACTATGGGGGTAATTCAGAGTTGATCGCAGCAGCAAATTTGTTAGCAGATGAGCATAACTAACTATGGGGGTAATTCTGAGTTGATCGCAGCAGGAACTTTGTTAGCAGTTGGGCAAAACCCTGTGCACTGCAGGGGAGGCTTATGTAACATGCGCAGAGAGAGTTAGATTTGGGTGGGTTATATTAGTTCTGTGCAGGGTAAATACTGGCTGCTTTATTTTTACACTGCAATTTAGATTGCAGATTGAACATACCACACCCAAATCTTACTCTTTCTGCACATGGGGGTAAATTTACTAAGGTGGGAGTTTTTTTTTAGAACTGGTGATCAGAGGCGTCACTAGGGATGGTGTCACCCGGTATGGTAACTCATGGTGTCACCCCCCCATGGTCCTGAAATGTCGCCATTTAGCCGAATACACATACACATATAACACACACATGTTCCACAGCGCTGTACAGAGAATATTTGGCCATTCACATCCGTCCCTGCCCCAGTGGAGCTTACACTCTATGGGGGTCATTCCAAGATGATCGCACGTAGCAACTTTTTGCTGCTTGTGCGATCAACTAGACGCCACCTATGGGGGAGTGTATTTTAGCATAGCAGGGCTGCAATCACTTGTACAGCCCTGCTATGCATTAAAAGTTTCAAGCAAAACAAGAGTAGTCCTATACCTACTTACCCTGTGCGACGGATCCAGCGATGCAGGTCCTGGATTTGATGTCAGACATCCGCCCTCAAAACGCCTGGACACGCCTGCGTTCGCTGGACCACTCCCAGAAAACGGTCAGTTGATGCCCCGACACACCTTCCTCCTGTCAATCTTCTTGCGGTCGCCACTGCAACCGCTTTCCTCGTTCCCGGCGTCATTGCCCGGCGCCGGCAACGCCGCGCATGCGCACTTCCGACCTTATCGCACCACTGCGAGGAAGTGCAGCGTGCGATCGGGTCGGAATGACCCCCTATATTCCCTACCACATATACATGAACACACATTCACACTAGGGTTTATTTTTTGTTGGAAGCCAATTAACCTACCAGTATATTTTTGGATTGTGGAAGGAAACAGGAGAACCTGATGAAAACCCATGCAAGCACAGGGAGAATATGCAAACTCCACACAGTTAGGGCCGTGGTGGGAATTGAACACACGACCTCTGTGCTGTTAGGCAGTAATGCTAACCACTACACCATCCGTGCTGCATCTTGTATCCATATTACAAGGAGGGCAACAAAGCCTGCAGTACTGCAAATACGTAAAAAGCCAGATCCACATTAAAAATGAAAAACACTGAAAAAGCCAAATCCACATAAAATACATTGCAAAAGATAGATCCACATTAATAAAAAAATACTTAAAAAGCCAGATCCACAAGAACAAAAAAACCTTGTAAAAGCCAGATACACTTAAAAAAAATGAACAGTTACAGTACTGTACTCACCACTGGCTGAAGACTTATTGTTATGCGGGTCCCTCACCGTGGAGATCACAGACGGGCAGGCTGCGGGAGACCAAGCAACAGGAACGCGAAGCTGCAATGCATTAGGCTATCGGGATGAGGATAACCAGGCAGAGCGGTGGGCGGCCAGGAGCCATTTTTAATGTGGCGCCTATTTGCGAACCAATAGGAGCTCGCAGTCCGGCAACGCTCCTGATTAGCTGTCGATCCACAAGCTTAGAATGGCTGGAGATCGGCGCCTCATTTGAAGGGTTATCACTCAGCGCTATTATCCATAGCTGCCCAGCCCTTGCCTGACCGGTTGTGTCTATGTTCCCTTCGTGATCAGGACTAGGAAGTGACAGCACGAGAGGGCAGAAGATAATTTCCGCCCTTACAGCACCTACAGTAAATGTTTTCTCTGTTCTCCATTAATTTGAGGTTATTTCATTTTATGTATGCACCATTGGACCCTCACGGCCTCGCTTCGCTCGCCACGCTTCAGGCTCGGTGTCTCGCTCCGCTTCGCTCGCCACGCTTCAGGCTCGGTGTCTCGCTCCGCTTCGCTCGCCACGCTTCAGGCTCGGTGTCTCGCTCGCCGCAGGTTACTATTCCAAATAGTTTGTGACATGGACCCAGGGGGTTATGGGAAAGGTCCTCTCCATGAAGGGTAACTAGACACTACCCTGCCTGACCGCATGCCCGGCCCCCTCCTCACCACGTTCCCAGCCACCTCCTCATAGTGTTCCCGGCCCAGGTCGCCAGGCACCAATACCTGGTCGCCATGACGTCTTGGCCCCCAGAATTTTTCATGCCATGCAATACACACTTATAAAATCTAATCTAATTTACCTTTTAATATTCAAATAAACATTTATTGAACTGCATTTAGTATATCAGATTATCAGTATTAATGTACAGCAGTCACATAGACTGCACAGGACTCAGGAGGTTACAGTTACATCAACTTACTTAGCTCCAGACGAACAGACAGGCCAGCCCTTCCCCTGCTGCTTTTTGGGGGTGCGAGCTGCGCCACAGGACACAGCTACACTCACTCTCAGTTTGTCCCGCAGAGTTCCCGCCCGCTCCTCCCAGCCTCCCAGCCTGAAGCCACAGCCGCTGCAGTGCAGAGAGAGAGAGAGACTCGCGAGATGATGATGTCATCATCTCGCGAGTCTGCTCTCCGTCCATAGCTCCGCAGCGGCGGCTACAAGACAGTGTGACCGAGACGCAATGCAGTGCCGGACGGACCCCAGTGACAACCCCGGCGGCGGTGGCGGCGCACCCGAAGCACGCTGTCCGCGGCGCAGGGGTATATGTTTGTCTAGTAGTTAAACATAGCGGGCGACAGGCGTGACTGTGGCCCGCTATAGGAGGAGGGGGTGCGGACGAGAGAGTGGCTCTATTTGGTGTCACCCCATTGAAAGGTGACACCAGGGTGCGGGCCGCACCCCCCGCACCCCCCAAGTGACGCCACTGCTGGTGATGTTGCCTATAGCAGCCAATCAGATTCTATCTATTATCTTCTAGAAGCAGCTTGATAAATGTTAAGTAGAATCTGATTGGTTGCTATGGGCAACATCACTAGTTCTAAAAAAAACTCCCACCTTAGTAAATTTACCCCATGGTTTTGCCCAACTGCTAACAAAGTTCCTGCTGCGATCAACTCAGAATTACCCCCTATGTGCACTGCAGGTGGGGCAGATATAATATTTGTAGAGAGAGTTAGATTTGGGTGGGTTATATTGTTTCTGTGCAGGGTAAATACTGGCTGCTTTATTTTTACACTGCAATTTAAATTTTGGTTTGAACATACCCCACCCAAATCTACTATCTCTGCACATGTTATATCTGCCCCCCCCCCCCCCCCTTGCAGTGCACATGGTTTTGCCCAGCTGCTAACAAATTTGCTGCTGCGATCAACTCTGAATTACCCCCTATATCCCTAACATTATCGGTTTGGTACTCACTAAATTCTAAACTTTCACTTCACACATTCCCCTCCCCCCTGACTCCCATTTGGAACAATCCCTCCTTTGTCCCGGGCCGATCCTTTCATTTTGCTTCAAATTCGTCTAGAGTAGGCATCTCCTGCTTTCATCATTTACTTCATAATAACGTCCCGTACTCCTTCGCAGACCTTCAAACTAAACACTCTCTTCCGACTTCTTATTTTTATCAATACCTTCAAATTTGAAATTTTGTAATGTCCTCTACTAGGAATGCGCCTCTTCCTAATGTCGCAACTCCGATGGAACACCTTTGTATATACCGTTCCACGAACCGAGGCATTATCTCTACCTTGTAGCAGTCTATTTTGTCTTGTAAATGCTGGTTTACGTACAGGACTAAAAGTAACACTTTAAAAAGACATTTCACACACTTTAAATTAAGCCGGTGCGGCCGCTATACTTAATCCACAACCTACATACTTATTACACCATTAGAGTACAGAGTCCTATACCGTGTACGGACTTTGCGTACACACGCCGCGATGACTGTACAAAGTACACGCAGCGCGTACACACCAAAAGAATAATGGCTACAGTCAATGGTACATACTTGTTTGGATTTCGCCGCGCTACCTAGTCTGGTCCTCGGTCATCTAGATAGATAACTTTGAGAGTCTTGTGTGACCAGGCCTGCAGCTGGCTCTTTTTATACAATCTTCCAAAACTTAACACAATGAATACTGTCATCTTTGTCCAGTGGACACAGGGATTGTCATTTACAGTACAGGAGAGGTCATAGGTTGGTTTGAATAGGTGGGCGATGTCAGTTCAAGATGCACTTGTGGGTGGTCTCCTCTGGGTTCCCGCCGCATACCTAATGTACAGTAAATACAGTTTATATCTATATTCTGCTCCTGCACATAACTATTCGCAGGAACGTGCGATCTTCTGCAAACCAACACCGGAATATTACCCTTAAAATACCCTACAGCTTGATACCAAACACCACCTTACAACCTTGTTCTGTCCCCTCCTATCCTGTAAAGGTGAATCCCTTTGCTCTGATACCATTTAAACTGTTGTAACTTGCTGATGTGGTGCGGGGAGACTGTGTACATTGTGCACTATTTGGATTAAATATGTAATGTGTTTTGATGGCTTTTCCATGCGTTCACAAACGCTACCCTAAATACTCATACCACACGCTAATGTGCAGGACCGCGGGAGCAACCATACACAAATTGCGAATATGCGCACGCACAGCAGAACAAGTACACGCAGGGAGGCCATCTGTGTGTAGTTTGTACGTGATGTGTGTACTGCAATATTTTTCGACTTTGACAGTCCACCATTTGGCAGTCACCAAAAACTGCCACTACCTAATCAATAAACAGAAAAATATCTATACATTATCTACAGAAGTTTGGATGGTCGGGGGAGAGTTGTAGGTGGGAAATATATGACCTAGTGGGATAGTAAAAAGCATGTATGTATGAATCCATGTCTGGGGGGGGCATGTATCATCGTGCCGTATATATTTTACATAAGCTTCGAGGTATTGCGAAGCATACATTAAATCCTTCTCATCCCGTATTAAGGGTCTGTAAATGGGCCAACAAACACTACCGAGCTCTTTTCGGCTTCTTGTTCCAACAAATGGGGTGCACATTTAGTTGATGATACATGGAGGGGGAAACATATGTGAGTGCTAGTATATGTGGGTATCACCTGTCGACTATGTGTGCCATTAGCTGGAGGTTGCAGAGATGAAGATAAGACACATATATAAAAATACATTCACATAAACATTTTGGGTAGGGCTGATGTCTTTTCCGGATGGATGTATCTGGGCAGAGGGGGAGACAAAAGAAAAACTGAAAGAAACAGGCCATGAAATTTATTTGCAATCCTTATCATAACACTCTCTATGGATGGGTCATAAATTAAATCTGCTGCTATAACAGCGCCCTCGCTCCTTAGACTCATCAAATTTGTGCCGTGCTTGCGCCGCATTAGAATTTGACCACACCTAAATATCGAACCAATAATTATGACGACTCCCAGGATACAAAGGAGAAACTTCCCCACCCTCATAATGACATTTTGAGCCCACTCTCCTAAACCTGAGAACCATTTGCGTTGGTTCAACCATGAGACCCAGCCAGTCAGTTCATTACTCACGGTCGTTAAGGTAAGGTTGTGCTTTCTCCTGAACTCCCACTTCAACTGCAAGATATCGTCCATCTTTTGATCGATGATCTCCATTGGGTCGTCAGTGCTGTTTGTAATATAAGTACAGCACTTCACACCATATTGAGTTGCCAGAGTAACGCCGTACCCACCTGTCACGGCTGTGACATAATTAAGGACCATCCTGTGCTGAATCAGTTCCTTCTTGTACGCTTGTAACTCCCTTCCCGTATACCTGAAGGTGTCGTCATACATCTCTGATATTATCTATCAAGTTCGCTAGCGCATGGATATACCTATAATTTATAGTTCCTCTGGCAGTACGGGTGATGTCTAATGCGAGAAGGAACTGAATCCCGGTGGATTTGTGGATCAAATCAGAGGCTGCGTGCTCTGCCCTATCTATGAGGTGTCTCTTGATGATGTGCTCATAGTGAGTATGAGTGTAAGGAGCCTGAGCACTGCGGTGAACGTCTTTCATTTTATCATGGGTTATGGTCATGACCTCTGGTAGTACTCTCCCAATATAACACAGTCCCTCTGAGCAAGCCACTTGTACGCCATCCTCCCACATATGAAATAGGCATCATCTGGGAGAACATAGGGGACAAAATATAACATCACCATATTACAAATTTTCCAAGTAAAGAAACCAATCCCTAGTTCTCCCATCTGCACAGTACAAGTATCGGGCTGGATGATATGAGCACAATAACCCTGCCGATACTTTTCCAACCCACATGGTACACGAGTACACCTATACCGAAAATACCTCCCACTATTGGCTATTTGGTGTACAAGTTCAGAATCTATGGGTATCCTATCAGCTCTGTATGAAAAGGTCATTGTCTGGTTATTCCACGTCACTTCCCAATTTCCTGGTTTTCGGTAATTGGAAATATTAAAACACAATAAGGACCTGTCTACATGATACTGGTGGAGCTTTAAACTAGGGGGCCTAGAGATATTGAATTTCTTGTCTACCGGTCTCCCACCCCGTAATTCGAGTACCTCATCTAATGCTAAAGGGTATGGTACTAACACTGACTTACTCTGACCTTGAGGTACTTGTGAGCACACCCAGCATTCTGTCTGGTTTAAGACCTTACCCACTAGTGAGTGGTAATCACTCAACGGATGGCGGTCCATATAGATATTAAGGTTGGACTGACATCTCTGGATGCACCCATCCTCCTACTATATTCTCACAATTCCTACAAATACAATATTCATCAGACAATAACCCTTCACAGTGCCTCCGAGCTCCCTGACTACCAGAGCGCTTACTGATGCCAGCCTTTACTAAAGTGATGTGCTGCTCCTGAGATCCTACAAATTCATACTCGCCATCAGAACCCATTCCAGATCCCTGCTCGACCTCTCTGGGACCCTCACCAAAACAAACTGTCCTGATCAAAACCAGAATTACTAACCGAACCCTAAACGCAGTCTCTTGTGATCGATCCATTTCGTTAGGGGAAAGGAGGAAAATAAGGAGAGAAGAAAGGAAAATGCAGGGGGAGGTGAAAAAAGAAAATGGTACGACAACCATTCTAGATCTTGTTACTCTCTGTGCTCAGATGCCCTTCAACAGTCCTGCCTCTCAACTTTCCCGGAACAGACACTCCAGTGATACGAGATTCTCTACACTCTGCTCTTTGTCACGAGTTCTCTCCGGGTCAGCGACCTTCTTGCAGTGGGACGAGTGGACCCAAGTCTCTCTTTCGGCAACCTTCAATGCTGTCGTGCTGGTTAACAAGACTTGGTATGGTCCTTCCCACCTGTCTATGAGGCAACCTGAGCGTAAGAAATTTTGAATCATTACATAATCCCTAGGCTCAATGTCATGACAATTACTGTTCGGTAGGTCAGGGATCACCAGCTTTAAATTTATTTGTTTATTTCTCAGCTGCTGGCTCATCCCAACCAAATATTTCACAGTCACTTCATTATTACATTTCAAATCATCCTGGAGGTCTATCATTACATGAGGTTGTTGACTAAAAAGAATTTCAAAGGGTGATAAGTCAAGGGGAGACCTGGGAGTGGTTCTGATGCTGTACAACACTAGTGGCAAGGCTTCTGGCCACGACAATCCAGTTTTAGACATTAATTTGCTCAGCTTGTTCTTAATAGTGCTGTTCACTCTCTCTACCTTTGCACTTGCCTGTGGACGGTACGGAGTATGCAGCTTGCTATTAATTCCCATCAGTTTGCACATGACCTGAAAGACTTCACCTGTGAAATGGGTACCACTGTCACTTTCAATTATTCTAGGGATACCATATCTACACACAAATTCCTGCACAATTTTCTTTGCAGTATTTGTGGCAGCAGGGAACGCTTCTACCCAGTTGGAAAATACATCAATACAAACTAACACATATATTTTAAATTCCTACAGGGTGGTAACTGTATGAAGTCAATTTGTATTACCTGAAAAGGTCCGTCTGTAGGAGGGATATGGGATGGGTCTGTTGGTATTGTCTTTCCAATATTCTTCCTCAAGCAAGTAAAGCATGTCATTGCTCTCTTACCTGCATGAGAAGAGAATCCTGGCGCACACCAGTAGGCTCTTACCAATTTGCACATACCCTCTTTGCCCAGATGAGTCAGACCGTGTGCCGCCTCAGCTATGTTTGGAAGATATGCTCTGGGGGCCACCGGCTTACCTTGTCCACTTGTCCACAGTCCTGAGGACTCCTGGCCATACCCCTTTGCCCTCCAGACTGCCTTTTCCTGTAGGGAACACAAATTTTGCGTTTCGATTGTGTGTTGATCGTGTTAAATGTCATCAGTAATGTGATGTTCGTTTGTATGGGGGTGCTTGCTGCTGATTTAGCAGCTTCATCTGCCCAGCTGTTACCATGTGAAATTGGGTCTTGGTTGTAAGTGTGTGCTTTGCACTTGATAACAGCCACTCTGTCTGGTTCCTGTATTGCTGTCAAAAGCCTTTTTATGTGGGACGCATGCGCTACAGGTGTGCCAGCTGCCGTCATGACATTTCTGAGGCGCCATAGGGCCCCGAAATCATGCACTACTCCAAAGGCGTACCTAGAATCTGTGTATATATTAGCTGACTTACCCTTGGCCAATTCACACGCTCTGGTTAGGGCGACCAGCTCAGCAACTTGTGCTGAGTGCGGTGGGCCCAGGGGTTCAGCTTCTATGATACCTTCGTCATCTACAACTGCATAGCCAGTGCACAAGTCTCCCAATTCTGTCTGTCTGTGACAACTACCGTCAGTGTAGAAGGTAAAGTCTACTTCTTCCAGTGGGTTGTCACTGATGTCAGGTCTCACTGTGAAAGTCTGATTCAGGTATTCCATACAATCATGCGTATCAGTGTCTGCACTAAATCCTCCTTCACCAACATTCTCATCCTCCACCCATTGTGCCTGTCCAGGCACACTTGGCAAGTAAGTTGCAGGATTTAGTGAGCTGCATCTCTTAATGGTGATGTTTACCGGGGCCATCAGTGATAATTCCCACTTTGTAAACCGAGCAGATGAGACATGTCTGGTTTGGGCTGAGTTTAGTAAGGTTGATACTGCATGAGGTGTATAAATGGTCAGGTTATGTCCTAACACTACGTCCTCGCTTTTACTTACCAGCAAAGCTATCGCTGCAACACTTCGCAAGCAAGTGGGGAGAGACCGCGCTACAGTGTCCAACTGTGCACTGTAGTAAGCTACCGGTCTGCTGGCATCACCATGTCTCTGAGTTAAAACCCCTGCCGCGCACCCTGCACTTTCTGTACCGTACAATTCAAAGGGCTTCTCATAATCTGGCATACCTAATGCAGGTTCCTGTGATAGGCACTGTTTGAGTCTCTCAAATGCCAGTTCGGACTCATCTGTGTGCGAGATCCGTTCTGGTTTGTTCGAAGAGACCATTTCTTGCAAAGGTAAAGCCAGTATAGAGAACCCTGGAATCCAGTTTCGACAGTACCCACACATTCCAAGGAAAGTGCGGATATGTTGCTGCGTTTGTGGCAGAATACAGGCGATTCGCGACAGGACTCTATCAGCAGTGAGGTGTCTAAGTCCTTGAGTCAAGCAATGTCCCAAATATTTGACCCTGGTCCGGCACAACTGCAACTTATCCTTTGAAACCTTGTGTCCCATTTGGGAAAGATGAAACAGAAGCTGTTTCGTGTCTTTCAAGGACAATTCGAGTGAGTCAGAACACAACAATAAGTCATCGACATACTGTATTAGTACTGATCCACTCAGGTTGAAAGGATTGTAAACAGTCATGGGAGAAAATACTTGGGCTGTCAATGAAACCTTGGGGGAAACGAGTCCAGGTGTACTGTACTCCCCTGTATGTAAAAGCAAAAATGTACTAGCTGTCAGGGTGAAGAGGGACAGAAAAGAAAGCAGAACAGAGGTCAATGACAGTGAAGAATTTTGCAGTAGAGGGAATTTGCATTAGGATGACAGCTGGATTGGGCACTACGGGGAATTGGCTCTCAACTATCTTGTTTATCCCCCTTAGATCCTGCACTAGTCTGTAACCCCTCCCCCCACTCTTTTTCACAGGGAAGATGGGACTATTGGCGGTGCTGGACGTCCTGACTAGGATGCCCTGCTGTAGCATCCGCTCTATGACAGGGTACACTACTAATTTTACCTCTGGCTTCAGAGGATACTGAGGGATTTTTGGAGCTATCCTACCATCTTTTACTTGTACTACTACTGGAGTTACATTCGCCATCAATCCAGTGTCTTGTCCATCTTTGGTCCAAAGGGAACCCGGTATTTGTGAGATCATTTCCTCTACATTTGATGGACACTTGTCTATAACAGTAGAATGCGACATTAGCCTTTTGAGGGGTGTCTAATATATCTTGCACTTCTTGAGCGTGGTTCTCAGGTATATCTAAGAAGACACCCTCAGGAGTACAGTATATGACACACCACATTTTACACAATAAATCTCTGCCGAGTAGATAAGTCGGAGGCGATGCAGCCAACAGAAAAGAATGTTTGGTTTGCAAGGGCCCTATCGTAATCTCTGTAGGTCTACTCAAAGGGTATTGTTGCACCGTTCCTGTTTACTCCCATTGCTCAAATCATTTTTTCCCGTAGTTTTTATACCTGATGTGGAATTCAACACTGACCTGGCCACCCCTGTATCTACAAGAAATGGTAATGGTACACCAGCTACATCAACCGTGACCTCAGGTTCACTACCAAGGCTAGCAATCAATTTCACTGGCTGCAGACTACAGGTGCCACGTGCTAATGCGCAGGACCGCGGGAGCGACCATATGCAAATTGCGAATATGCGCATGCACAGCAGAACAAGTACACGCAGGGAGGCCATCTGTGTGTAGTTTGTACGTGATGTGTGTACTGCAATATTTTTCGACTTTGACAGTCTCCAGCTTCGCCTTCTCGCACAATACATGAACTCGCATGGGAAACTGACCTGGTGACTTCCCTTGAAGATGACGTATGGGAATCTATTCGACTGAATATTTTTAAATGTTCTATTAGTGTCTCTGTCAAGGAGAACTCCTATAAAATATAAACACGTTGGTATTTGGTTCCTGAACGCTTACACCAAATATATCCGAATATGTCAAACCTCTGTTGGCGCCAATGTGGCCAAGTAGGCTTGTACATTCATATTTGATGGAGTCAGAGGCGTAACTAAGGGGGGTCAGGCAGGGCACGTGCCCTGGGTGCGGTGGCAGGCCCAGCAGAAGGGGGTGCCGCCGGCCAGGGCATCGTACCTGCTCGCCCACCCCTGCCTCCATTAATGTGCTGCTGCTGCCGTCGGGAGCCTGCTGTGTGAGAACGAGGAGCAGCAGCAGAGAGTAACATGTGACAGTGGGGTCAGAGGAGCATGTGCTGAACCCAGATTGGTGGAGCCCAGCACATGCTCATCTGACCCGAGTAGGGGGCGGGGCTACATTGGGATCTACTGCAGCTCTGCTGCTCTTCTCCTGGGGCCTGGCTGGCAGCGTGGAAGAGGAGGGAGGAGCTGCTGGAGGCTGCAAGTCATCAAGGTGAGGGCACCTCAGTGTGTGTGTGTGTGTGTGTGTGTGTCCCTGAGTGTCTCCATGCCCCATATCAGCAGTGTGTGTGTGTGTCTCCATGTCCCCCTCCCCCATCAGTAGTGTGTCTCCATGCCCCTACCTCCCATCAGCAGTGTATGTGTGTCTCCATACCCCCCATCAGCAGTGTGTTTGTGTGTGTGTGTCTCCATGCCCCCTACCCCCATCAGCAGTGTGTCTCCATGTCCCTCTCCCCACACCAGTGTGTCCATGCCCCCACCCCACCAGCAGTGTGTCTCCATGCCCCCTCCCTGCCAGCAGTTTGTATCCATGCCCCCTCCCCGCCAGCAGTGTGAGTATCTCCATTCAACCTCACAGGGGGGTTCGTCTACCGCATTGCAATGTTAATCGCATGTTAGCATCGCTACGGTAGGCGGCGATTGGTGGCAATGTATGTTAATACATCCCACCCTCTCTGTCAGAATGCAAGCACAGGGCGCTCAGGTGCGGTGCAGTCTCCCTGAAAGCGGCAGCATGGGCTCCCAGCGCATGGAACACACACAGAGACAGAGTGCGATAGCGTGTGCTGAATGACGACGCAGTGGGAGGTGATGGTGTGCTGAATGACAACGCAGGGGGAGATAATGGTGTGCTGAATGACAACGCAGGGGGAGATAATGGTGTGCTGAATGACGACGCAGTGGGAGGTGATGGTGTGCTGAATGACAACGCAGTGGGAGGTGATGGTGTGCTGAATGACAACGCAGGGGGAGGTGATGGTGTGCTGAATGATGATGCAGGGGGAGGTGATGGTGTGCTGAGTGACGACACAGGGGGAGGTGATTGTGTGCTGAGTGGTGACGCAGGGGGAGGTGATGGTGTGCTGAGTGACGACGCAGTGGGAGGTGATGGTGTGCTGAATGACAACACAGGGGGAGGCGATGGTGTGCTGAATGATGACGCAGGGAGAAGTGATGGTGTGCTGAGTGACGACACAAGGGGAGGTGATGGTGTGCTGAGTGACGACGCAGGGGGAGGTGATGGTGTGCTGAGTGACGACGCAGTGGGAGGTGATGGTGTGCTGAATGACAATGCAGGGGGAGGCGATGGTGTGCTGAATGATGACGCAGGGGGAAGTGATGGTGTGCTGAATGATGACGCAGGGGGAAGTGATGGTGTGCTGAGTGACGACACAGGGGGAGGTGATTGTGTGCTGAGTGGTGACGCAGGGGGAGGTGATGGTGTGGCTGAGAGATGATGCAGGGGGTGGTGATGGTGTGACTGAGAGATGACACGAGAGGGAGATGATGGTGTGGCTGAGAGACGCAGGGGGCAGGATGTAACACAGGGGGCAGTATGTGAGTCTTGTTGAACCACTGTTGCATGATACTGACCTTGTTAATAATACTACACAAACAGGCATCTTCCAGACGATCAGATCTCCTACATGAATAGTGAATACCGACTGAAGATGCCGTCTGCCTCAGAGGATACAGTTCTTCAGAGGTTCCATATTGTGAGAAACCATCATACAGGTAAGGTGCATGTTTAATTGAAAAGAATGTTCCCAGTGTGACGTGAAACAGGTGGCGTGTCATGTTTTCACGCCCCATTTTCGGTGACCACGGCCCTTCCGGTATGTGACCACGCCCATTTTTTTTTTTTGTCGATTTGTTTCTAGGGCTTTTCTTTCCTTTTTTTTTTTTTTTAGGTGGTGGTGGGGGGGGGGGGGGGCGCCATTCCTAACCTTGCCCTGGGCTCCAAAAACCCTAGTTATGCCTCTGGATGGAGTTGCTCAAAGATCACCTCTTTTTGGTCCATGGTCCGAATCCTTATTCGGTCACTTATTCCAGACTGCCCTCCCCTTCCTCCTGAGATGCTCCTCTTGTGTGCCCCAGCCTGTCAATTATCCAAATTTGAAAACAAACTGGCTCTACATATCACTTGTGCAGCTAAACTCCAAATTGCTAAATCATGGAAACAACCCTCCCCTCCCACCTGTCCTGAACTTGTGAACCGTGTTTGGTTTGTAGCGAAGATGGACTACCTTTCTTTTATGCTCTCATTTTTGTTGTGATGTATGTCGATTTCTTTATACTCTTGTTGTGCTTAGATTGTGTTAGTTCTCTCTATTTGTTATGGTTTCTTTAATACATTTTTTTCCTTTCCTTTCCTTTCCTTTCCTCCTCTCTCCTCTCTCCTCTCCTCTTATCACCAGTGACTTCAAGGGTGGTTTGTGTACTTAAGGTGTCCCTGGAAAATTTATGTAAGGGGCCTCCTGTAGGTGAGACAAACACAATAGTGAGGCTTCAAATACATTTTCCCTAACAGTGTAAAGAAACAAATTAATCATATTGCCTCTGCCTAACTTATATAATCTTGGTGACACAATACACAGTATGGAATCAGAAGCAGCTCCATGCACCTTGGTCATGTAGAGCTTTGAAAGTCAGTAAACCAAACTTGAAATAGATTCTCTATCTTACAAGCAGCCAGTGAAGGGAGTAGAGAATGGGTGTTATGTGGCTAGAACAGGGCTGGTTGGTTAATAGCCTGGCTGCTGCATTTTGAATCAGCTGCAAGTGGTGCTATTCCTTTGCTGGTAGACACAGGTATAGGTCACTACATTAGTCTAAGCGAGATGACACTAATGCATGTACGGTATGACTTTAGGCAGCTTGTCTGAGGGAGTTAAGTGCTTGATTCTGGCTACTGTATGTTGCTCAGATGAAAGAATGAGGATTTGACTGTGGCTGAAACCTGATATTTAAATGTCTAGCCACCACCCATGACAACATCAAGATTTAACACATATTCAGTGTTTTGTAATTCTGAACCCTCTAGTATAATAAATCCAGCTTGTTGGCTAAGTCTTGTCCTTTAATGCTTAGCTTCTATCATAAGGACCTCTGTTTTATTATACCATATTGCCAAGGAGTAGGATTCAAAGCAACCTGGATTTGATCTAGGAAGATTCTGGATACCTGGACCGGTCCAAACAACCGGATTAAGTGGATCAATCCAGACAACTGGATTAAATCTGGACTTCCTCTGGAAATTTGTACAGGGTATGAACTGCACAATCCTTTTTGGCAACATTCACCCTGCTAATGGCTGTGTTATATTTTTAGCCTTCTCCATCATTAGGCCATCTCCGGCAATGGAAGTTTGCTTTATGACCATCACCGATTATTCTCTGGCAGTTCATGCTATGAAACTGTAAATGTTCCCTGTTAGACTTGCTCCATATTAGACTGACAGCAACTCTGCTATGACATTTAGAAAATCTATCATGGAGGTGCTCTCCCTGATAGCTCTGCCTGATGTAGTGCAGCTATTTGCAGTCTCTCCCAATTATGTCAACATTTGTTTTTAAGAAATAATATAAATGAAGGAGGGCCCTGTCCCTGCACAGTGTTTGATAAATTCAGGCAAATGTTAATTTCTTTTCTCTTACGTCCTAGACAATACTGTGGTTCCATTTAGTACCATGGGGTATAGACGGGTCCACTAGAAGCCATGGGCACTTTAAGAATTTGATAGTGTGGGCAGGCTCCTCCTTCTATGCCCCTCTTACCAGACTCCGTTTAGAAAATGTGCCCGGAGGAGCCAGTCACACTTATGGGAGCTTCTGAAGAGTTTTCTGCATTTATTTTATATGTTTGTTATTTTCAGGCAGGGCTGGTTGGCACCAGCCTGCCTGCTTCATGGGTCTTGTGGGGGGAAAGGCCCAACCTCTTGAAGGGTCAATGGTCCCATTACCCACTGACAGGACACTGAGCTCCTGTGGGAACTATTCGCAAGCCCCACCACGGCGAGCGTAAATTCCCGCAGCACGCCGCCACCCCTAACAGAGCCAGAAGAAAGAAGAGTGGTGAGTACTAAGCCAGCAACCCGGCGGCATGAGGGTATGGAGACACACGGCTTCTAACCGGGGTGGAATGCGTCTCCAGACACAGTACCCACACTGGCAAAAATAGCCTTAAAATGGTTTTCTCTCCATTTTAAGCACCAGATTACCAGTATAAAAAAAGCGGGAAGACCGTGCGCCATTGAAGGGGCGGGGCCTTCACTATGGGAGGATCCAGAAGCTCACCAGCGCCATTTTCCCTCTGTAGTGGACGCAGACGCTGACTGACAGGGACTCACAGCTTCTCTGGAGAGACTCCAGGTTACCTCAGCGGTACCAGGGGGTCAGAGCAGGGGGGGAGCGATTCTTAGTGTACTAAGGCCCTCATTCCGAGTTGTTCGCTCGCTAGCTGCTTTTAGCAGCATTGCAAACGCTAGGCCGCCGCCCTCTGGGAGTGTATCTTAGCTTAGCAGAATAGCGAACGAAAGATTAGCAGAACTGCTACTAAATAATTCCTTGCAGTTTCTGAGTAGCTCCAGACCTACTCCAAGATTGCGATCACCTCAGTCCGTTTAATTCCTGGTTTGATGTCACAAACACGCCCTGCGTTCAGCCAGCCACTCCCCCGTTTCTCCAGCCACTCCTGCGTTTTTACCTGGCACGCCTGCGTTTTTTAGCACACTCCCTGAAAACGCTGAGTTGCCGCCCAGAAACACCCACTTCCTGTCAATCACACTACAATCACTCGAGCGTTGAAAAAACCTCGCTCGAGCTTGTGTAAATCTCCAAAGTTTTGTGTTAAATTACTTAGCGCATGCGCGCTGCGTACCATGCGCATGCGCATTTTCCACCTAATCGCTGCGTTGCAAAAAATGGCAACGAGCGAACAACTTCGAATGACCCCCTAAGTCCCCTATGTCAAAGTCAGAAAAATGTCTCAATGCACGTTGCCATATTTGCACCGCACACTGGTCCGCGCTGCGCGTGCGTGCGCTCTCCCGTGGATGCGCATACCCGCAATAACGTGCACTCGCAGGCGCGGTATGCGTATTTACGGTAGAGTTTATGTAGTCGTAGCGTGCGACTCATTCGTTACAAATGTTCACAATTAATGTAGTTTATAGATCACGGTCCCTTTGATAGATTCTGAAAGTTTGGTTAAAATACAATGTCCCAGAGCTGAGGAATCCCTCTTTATATCGTACGAAGGGTCTAACAGGAATCATACAGCAGTGTTTGGTACCCATCGGAAGAGTATTTAATTAGCAATATTCCGGTGTTGGTTTGGAGCGTATTAATCGCTCGTGCGAATAGTTATGGACATAAGAAGTTTATGTCCATTTCTATTATTTACACATACTCAGGTATGCGGCGGGAAACCCAGTTTCCCACCCACCTGAGCTGTTGGAAATCGTCACAGCCCACCTGTATGAATCACCCTATGACCTTTTGTTATGATACAGGGCCGAATTCCTTCGGCCAATGGACAATGGGATTGTAGGACCAGGAGATTGCATTGTGTGTGGGGCATAAATAGGCAGGCCGACCACATCCAGCTCTCACTCTCTCATCAACGGTTATCTGCTGATAGCCGGGAGCTGGATATCGAGGCGCAGGCGATCATACCCTTTGTGCGTAAGTTTCTCTCCGTTATCATTGTCTTTCTGTGAGCCAATTTCTCTCATCTCATCTCTCTCTCTCTCTCTCTCTCTCTCTCTCTCTCTCTCTCTCTCTCTCTCTGTTCTGTTCTCTCATATCTCCCCTAGACTAGGCTAGTATTGTATTGTATTAGATAGTATTGTATTGTATTGCATGTAGGTCAGTGTAGTATTGTCTTTTTGTATTTATTGTTTAGTTCTGTGGTTAGGAAGTCTCTGTTATATTGTAGTGTATCATTTGTACTGTTATCCCCTTTTACAAGTATATTAGATATAATACAGTTAATAGGCCTTGGAACCTAAACCAGCATCTGTGTATTTCCTATAGTGTTAAGTGTTCACTTGAGCGTCGGTGACGCTCAAGCAGCTTTGTAGTTAGTCAGGTTACACAAGGTTGCACTTACACCCTGTACTCACATTAAGGTATTCAGTGTATTTCATTGGTATAAGGTTTTATCGTAAAGGTATAGTGTTGTGAGCGTCTGCATCGCTGGTGACCTCCTCGTGGTCTCGAGCGTAAGCTACGCCATAGCGAATCATTACCCTAGACATAACCAATAACGTGTCCTGTGATCGCTGGGCCGTGAGCGAACGTGACGCTTGAGCGTCTCGCCTACGGCTGAGCGATCGTTACGCAACTAGCGTACCATTACGGTACTTCTTAAGTAAACGGCGTACAGTGTTCTTAGCTTCATAAAGGGTTGTTATACGACAAAGGAATTTAGCATTGTCAATTGGGGACTCGTCCTATCCTTCTCATATCTGCACTAGGTAGATCAGCAGACATTATCCCTCCAGCAAAGGGTGGGAGGTTGTCTCACAGTGCTGACGGGATAAGCGTCTGCTTCGCTTAGATAAAGAGTGCTGAAGGAATCCGGGAACCGGAAGTAAGAACAAAACGCTTGTGTCTTTTAAAACTGTTTTATTTCTCTTCTGTCTTGCGTATACACGCATGCATACATATATCTGCATTTTCTGTTTCATTTTCGTATATCACTATTCCTGTTTGCCAAATTTTATAGTTGATAGAAAGTGCTAAAAAGAGATTTGCTGTTATTTCATAGTAGAGGTGATAGTTAAAGTATAGAACAAACACACGGTTTGTCTGAGATACAAGGCAGTCAGTGTGGATTGCGGTAGATGATCAGGGATCATTTACATTGATAAAAATATATTGTGTTACGGTGGATCCTTTGCATTGCGTACACGTGTCGCTAACAAAGACTAGCGTACGCAATCCAAAAGGCAGACGCACGCAGCGTTCATTACGCAACGTAGCGTCCGGTTACGCCCACGTAGCTCAAGTTGTGATAAAGTGAAGTAACGCAAAGGCGATAAGTAACGCACAGCGGTAGATAACGCGAAGCGGTAAATAACGCAAATCTATTTTTGAAAAAATCTGAAATTTAGTTTAACAGATCCTGCTCCTAATTGGTAACACTTTTGGCCTAAAGACAATTTCTGCGCAGAAATAGATATAGAAACAAAAGTGTGCTTGTGTTGAGTGAGTGTGGTTTTGTATACAAAAGTTTATATAACTTTAAGGTGGAACCAAAAGGAAAGCCGGGTACTCGTCAAGGGACATACGTGTAAGTGACATATACGGTGGCTAGGGAGGCATCCCTGGTTAAATAATATTTGAGCATTAGAGTATAGCGGACCATAAGGTAACAAGACCAGGAGGTCATAAGGTAACAAGACCAGGAGGTCATAAGGTAACAGGTCCGCTATAAAAGTCCAGTGGCACAACGCCTGGGGTGTTGGTGCAGAACCCATATAGGCCATAAGCTCTTGCTGAAGGAATCGCGGCCGGAAACATCGATTCCATTGATCTTTCAGTACATGACAAGTAGTGCTCGTGTACTGAACGATTGGACCACACGTAATTGTGTGCAGTAGTTAGTAATCTGACCTAATACCATTAGAGTAAAGTGGTCACAAACGCTATCTGTACATTCTGACGTGATTTGTGTAATTTTTTATTTTTGGAAGGGAAGTTCGCTGGTCACTCAGGAACTATCTAACAACCCCAACTTTACTGGAAAGAGTAAGTGTCCTGCGGGTAACCCTCATATGTTCCAGTAAACTGAAGGTTCCATAGGGGCCCTGTATCGAGTACGCCAGCACCATATCGGTGTGATCAGGTCGTATTGGTCGAGGTGGGCGAGTGAGTGGGGTACTCGGTAAACCGCCACCGCCGGCCTACTGTGGAGTAATTTGGTTGTCTGTAAAGGCTTGCTGAAAACCTTGACACAGAGATCCAAGGAGGACTAAGCAACACCTGCAGACTATGGGGGCCAGTTGCTCAGGTAGGGGGCGATCAACCCTGGTTCAGGTTGATTCTGTGAACCGACCAGTTGGGTCGGCACGATATGTAATGTGTGAAAAATATGGAATTCACACCGAATCTTTATGTGATGAATGGGAGAGAATGACTGTACAAGACAGGGACAAATTCCCAAGAATAGGTAGCTTCAGTCCAGAAGTGTTACAAAATTTAAGGAGGAGGATATGTCTCGTAAAATCAACAAAGAGACGAATTCAACATCATGATTGTTTACAGTTATGGCACCAGGAAGGTGAGATACAGAGAGGTTTGGCTCTGGCGGCACGATCTGGGGCAGTCAGGAAGTTGATTGCCACAGCTCCTCCTCCACCATACATTGCAGGAGAGAAGTTGATTGCGGAGAGAAACGCACTGGGTTGTAAAACACAAACTCTTAGTAACCCTGTAAATGTTAATGATGTTAACCAAATAACTCATGCAAGTATTAACCCGTGCAAGATGTACCCTGTTTTGAACCTTCCTCAGGAGTGTGATCAAGAAGACGATTCAGCAACAATTTCAGCTCTCTCTCTTGCAGCCACCATAGCAGAGACCACAGTAGGCACAGCGACACCCACGAGATTAGTGAAAGCCCCTAGCGGAGGGATAGGTGAGGTCGTGTCAACGGGTAAGTACGGCACCATGCACTACACTGAAACAATTGTACCACAACAAGCTGTAGAATCTACACAGGAAGAGGCTGTTAGAATTGCTCCTGTAAGGGTAATAGCAGTTCCCAATGGAAAAACAGATGTGTCTGGAGCCACTCCCATAAGGAACATTGCCATGTACACTCCATTTTCCCGAATGGAATTAAGAACAATAGTGTCCGAATTTCCTGACCCCAGGAAGGATTTAATTGCTAGCCAAAAATACATCAGGGATCTAGGTAACACTGTAGAACCCAACAACAAGGATTGGCAGATACTGCTAAGAGCTTGTTTACCTTCCAATGTTGATGCAACTCAGTTTTTAGCTGATTGTGCATTGGATAAAGATGTACCGCTTACAGACGTGTACAACAAGGATAATGTAAAAAGGATAAATTTACAGCTAAAAGAGTATTTCCCAGCCGTTGTTAAATGGAATAAAATATTTTCCATTAAGCAAAAGGAGTCCGAAACGGCAACAGAATATTTTCACCGGGCACTATTAGAAATGGCAAAGTACACGGGTATAGAAGACATAAAGACCAACCCAAACCATCGGGAAGTAGCAGTATCTGTACTGATGGATGGTTTGAAAGAAACATTAAAAGCTAGGGTACAGACCACGCAGCCATGTTGGCGAGGTCTGTCAGTGTCCACATTGAGAGAGGCTGCTATTGATCACGACAGAAACATCACTAGGCACAGGGAATCGCAAAGTGATAAGTTGATGTCCGTAAGTATACAGGCGCTGACCACAAGGCAGCCTGCGTATGTACCACCGAATCCTGTGGGTAAGGCAAGTGTAATAACATGTTTTTCTTGTAACAGACCGGGACACTTTGCACGAGAATGTAGAACAAAGAATGTACAAAGATCTTTTCAACCCCCTAGACAACAACACAACACACGACATTGGGAGCAGGGTCCACAGAGGCGGAGTTTTGAGCCACATACAGGGGAAACAAAAAGATATCCCCCGAACAGAGATTGGCATGCCTCTGGTAGTTCCCAGCTAACTCCCTCACAAGTAGTTGCTGCCAGCGGGATTCAGGGAGGTCAGCATACCCAATAGGGGTGTGGCCATACCTGTAATCTGCAGCCAGTTAAGTTGATTGCTAGTCTTGGAAGCGAACCAGAAATTGCAATCAATGTAGCTGGTAAAACTTTAAACTTTCTTGTAGACACAGGGGCGGCCAAGTCAGTGATAAATTCGTCAGTGGGCATGAGAACCACTGGTAGGACAATTCCAGCCATGGGAGTAACAGGAGTAGTCCAGCACTACCCTGTTAGCAAACCAGCCGAGATTACAATAGGGCCTTTGCATACCAAGCATTCCTTTTTGCTGGCTGCATCGGCACCAACCAATCTCCTGGGAAGAGACTTACTATGTAAAATGGGTTGCGTCATTTATTGTACTCCTGAAGGTGTATTCTTGGACATCCCTGAGAATCACGCTCAGGAAGTACGAGACATGTTAGACTCCCCATCAAAATTAATGTCACATTCCATTATGACAAATAGGAATCCATCCCAAGTAGAAGAGATGATATCTCAGATACCAGAGTCACTTTGGACAAAAGATGGACAGGACACTGGATTAATGGCAAACGTAGCTCCAGTAGTTGTACAAGTAAAAGATGGTAGGATAGCTCCAAAAATCCCACAGTATCCTCTGAAGCCAGAGGTGGAGTTAGGAGTTTTTCCCGTAATAGAGCGCTTGCTGCAACAGGGCATTCTAGTAAGAACGTCCAGCACCGCAAATAGTCCCATCTTCCCTGTTAAAAAGAGTGGGGGGAGGGGTTACAGGCTAGTGCAGGATCTAAGGGGGATTAACAAAATAGTTGAGAGCCAGTTCCCCGTAGTGCCTAATCCAGCTGTCATCCTAATGCAAATTCCTCCCACTGCCAAATTTTTCACTGTTATTGACCTCTGCTCCGCTTTCTTTTCGGTACCTCTGCACCCTGACAGCCAATATTTGTTTGCATTCACATACAGAGGAGTCCAATACACGTGGACTCGGTTACCCCAAGGTTTCATAGACAGTCCAAGTATATTTTCTCAGGCTTTGCATGATTGTTTACAGTCTTTCCAACCAGACAGTGGATCAGTATTGATACAGTATGTGGACGATTTATTACTGTGTTCAGATTCACTGGAAGCATCTCTGAAGGATACGAAACAGCTCCTGTTTCATCTTTCAGACACCGGTCACAAGGTTTCCAAAGACAAGTTGCAATTATGCCAAGCTAAGGTAAAATATTTGGGACACTGTCTAACACAAGGACTGAGACACCTGACCGCTGATAGAATCCAAGCCATTAGAGACATGACACTGCCACAAACCCAGCAACAGATCAGGACGTTTTTAGGAATGTGTGGGTATTGCCGTAATTGGATCCCAGGGTTTTCCATATTGGCGCTACCTTTGCAGGAAATGGTCTCTTCAAACAAACCTGATCGGATTTCGCATACAGACGAATCTGAAACAGCATTTGAGAGACTCAAACAGTGCCTAACGCAGGCACCAGCACTAGGTATGCCAGACTATGGGAAACCCTTTGAACTATACGGAACAGAAAGTGCTGGGTGCGCAGCAGGTGTACTAACACAAAAACACGGTGACGCCAGCAGGCCAGTCGCATACTACAGCGCCCAGCTAGACACGGTAGCGCGATCCCTCCCCACATGCTTGCGTAGCGTTGCGGCGATAGCATTGCTAGTGACAAAAAGCGAAGATGTCGTGCTAGGCCACAACCTCACAATCCATACACCGCATGCGGTATCTGCCTTATTGAATTCTGCCCAAACCAGACACGTCTCATCTGCAAGGTTTACAAGATGGGAATTGGCATTAATGGCCCCAGTAAACATCACCATAAGGAGATGCAGCGCATTAAATCCTGCAACATTTCTCCCAGGTGTGCCTGGTCAGACACAAAGGGTGGAAGGTGAGAGTGATGGGGAAGGAGGATTTAATGCAAAGGAAGATACACATGATTGTATGGAATATTTGACCCAAAATTTTACCGCAAGGCCTGACATCAGTGACAATCCACTGGAAGATGCAGAACTCACGTTCTACACGGACGGTAGTTGTCACAGACAGTCAGACTCGGGAGACTTGTGTACTGGATACGCAGTCGTAGATGACCAAGACACCATAGAAGCGGAACCGCTAGGCCCACCTCACTCAGCCCAGGTTGCTGAACTGGTCGCCCTAACCAGAGCATGTGAATTGGCTAAGGGTAAGTCAGCCAATATCTACACCGATTCCAGATACGCGTTCGGGGTAGTCCATGATTTCGGAGCGCTATGGCGTCTCAGAAATTTCATGACGGCAGCTGGTACACCGATAGCGCATGCAGCTCACATAAAAAGGCTTCTAACAGCGATACAGGAACCCGACAGAGTGGCTGTTATCAAATGTAAAGCACATACATATAGCCAAGACCCAGTATCCCTTGGTAACAGCCGAGCAGACGAAGCCGCAAAGCTTGCAGCTGCTACCCCCACACGGACAGACACCACACAGTTGATGGTATTTAATACCATCAACACACAGAAGTTGTGTGAGATGCAGAATTTGTGTTCCACACAGGAAAGAGCAGTCTGGAAGGCAAAGGGATATGGCCAGGAGTCCTCAGGGCTCTGGACGGATGGACATGGTAAACCAGTGGCCCCCAGGGCATACCTTCCATGTCTGGCTGAAGCAGCTCACGGGCTGACTCATCTAGGCAAGGAGGGGATGTGCAAATTGGTAAGAGCATACTGGTGCGCCCCAGGATTCTCCTCTCATGCGGGTAAAAGAGCAATGTCATGCCTTACCTGTCTGAGAAAGAATATTGGAAAAGCAATACCTACAGAACCATCCCATATCCCACCTGCCGGCGGCCCTTTCCAGGTAATACAAATTGACTTCATTCAATTACCCCCATGTCGAAATTTGAAATATGTACTTGTCTGTATAGATGTTTTCTCAAATTGGGTCGAAGCTTTTCCAGCAGCTACAAATACCGCTATGTTTACAGCTAAGAAAATTGTGCAGGAATTTGTATGTAGATATGGTATCCCTAGAATCATTGAAAGTGATATGGGTACCCATTTTACAGGTGATGTCTTTCAAGGAATGTGTAAATTGATGGGAATTGATAGCAAGCTGCACACTCCGTACCGTCCACAGGCGAGTGCGAAGGTCGAAAGAGTGAACAGCACTATTAAAAATAAATTGAGTAAAGTAATGGCAGAGACAGGATTGACGTGGCCAGAAGCTTTACCCATTGTTTTGTATAGCATCAGAACCACTCCCAGGTCCCCTCTTAACCTGTCCCCTTTTGAAATTCTGTTTGGTCGACAACCGCATGTCATGATTAACCCTCAGGATGATTTGAAATGTAACAATGAAGTAACTGTAAAGTACTTGATTAACATGAGTAAGCAGTTGAGGAATCAAAATGATAATCTGAAGTTAATGATTCCTGATTTACCAGATAGTAATTGTCATGACATTGAACCTGGGGATTATGTAATGATACGAAATTTTCTACGCTCAGGTTGTCTTATTGATAGATGGGAAGGACCATACCAGGTCTTATTGACTAGCACCACAGCATTGAAGGTTGCTGAGAGAGAGACTTGGGTCCATTCATCCCACTGCAAAAAGGTTGCCGATCCAGAGAAGTCCCGTGATAAGGAACAGACGGTAGAGGTTGTATCACTGGAGTGTCTGTTCCAGGAGGACTGAGGCGGCACCTGAGCCTTGAAGATCGAAAGCAGCTGTCGACTCCCCTCTCCCTTTTATTGTTTTTCTCCACTTCCCAGCCCCTCTCCCTTAAAATTTCTTTTTCCCCCTTCTCATTCTTCTCTATTTCCTCCTCAAAGATGGACTTGCCCCAAGAGACTGTGATCCGGATTTTGATGTTAACCATGATGTTGACCAGAGCAGTCTGTTCCGGCGAGAGTACCATAGAGGTCGAGAGAGGTTCTGGAATGGGTTCCGATTATGATGATGGAGGCGTAGTTTTCCAAGATCAACCAAACCAACAAGCAAAGGCGAGTATCAGAAAACGATCCGATAGAAGAAATTGTGATGGATTGTTAGCTGAAGAAAATTGTATCTGTAGGCTCTGTGATAATCTGGTTGAAGATGGATGCATAAAGAAATGCCAATCTAGTTTTAATATCCATATAGACCGGCATCCATTGAGTGACTATCACTCCTTAGTGGGTAACGTGTTAAACCAAACAGATTGTTGGGTATGCTCTCAAGTACCTCAGGGTCACAGCAAATCAGGGCTAGTGCCATTTCCTTTAACGTTAGGGGAGGTACTTGAGCTAAGTGGTGGGAGACCGGTGGACCGGAGGTTTAACATCTCCAGCCCTCCTAGTTTGAAGCTCCACCAATACCATGTGGATAGGTCCCTCTTATGTTTTAACATCTCCAATCCCAGAAAACCGGGAAATTGGGAAGTGTCATGGAGCAACCTTACCATGACCTTTTCACACAGAGCAGATAGAATGCCTACAGATACAGAGCTCGTACGCCATATAGCCAGTAGAGGAAAATCTTTCCGGTATCGATATACCTTAGGAAATAGGATTACTAGAGTTGGAGAGGTATCACCAGGATACTGTGCACATATCGTACAAACCGATACGTGCATTAAGCAGTTGGAAGAATTAGGGTCAGGAGATTTCACCTGGAAGGTTTGTAACATGGTCATGTCCTTCTCCGTCCCTTATGTTCTCCCGATGATGCATATTTCATATGCGGGAGAAAGGCGTACAAGTGGCTTGCCCCAAACTCTGAAGGATTGTGTTATATTGGAAAAGTATTGCCTGAAGTGATGACTGTTACACATGACAAAATGAAGGACATACACCGTGGTGCCCAAGCTCCTTATACTCACACTCATTACGAGCACCGAGTTAAAAGACAACTGTCAGAAAGGTTAGAGCATCCGGCCTCTGATCTTATCCATGAATCCACCGGGATTCAGGTTCTGGTAGCGTTAGATTTCACTCGTACCGCTCGAGGAGTGATGAATTATAGATACATTTCCGCACTCGCCAATTTGTTAGATAATATCACTGAAATGTATGATGACACGTTTAGATACACTGGAAGAGAACTTCAAGCTTACAAAACGGAACTAGTTCAGCATAGGATGGTTCTTAATTATCTTACAGCAGTAACAGGCGGATATTGTGTTACATTGGCAACACAGTACGGCATAAAGTGTTGCACGTATATCACAAATAGCACCGAGGATCCGGTAGAGGTCATAGACCAAAAGATGGACGATATTCTCCAATTGAAGTGGGAATTTCGTCAAAAACACAATCTCACCCTTGCTGCTGTAGGTAATGAGCTGACTGGTTGGGTGTCATGGTTGAACCCGCGAAATTGGTTCTCCGGTTTGGGAGACTGGGCTCAAGGAGTCATAATGGATGTTGGAAAGTTTCTACTATGTATCTTGGGTGTCGTTATATCGATTGGATTGATATTTAGATGCGGGCAGGCTTTAATGAGGTGCAAACAAAGTACAAGAGTGATGAGCTTGAGGAGTGAGGAAACCATAATTAACCCGGATTTGATTTATGACCCAATGATAGAAACCAGGATGTGATGAAAATGCGATTATACGGTCCGTTTCTTTCACCTGTTTTTCTGCTTTTCTCCAAGATACAAAGACCCCCTTGGACGAGGAAGCTGACGAGACGAGATGTATACAGACAACGGATTGACCAAAGAAGAAGATTTGACAACTTTAAATATGGACACTTGATGAACTTTGCCATGGATCCCCAGTTTCCCTAGTATTTTTAAACTCACGCTAGCCCAACATTTTTTGTAAATCTGATGGCTCAGACAAAGCTATTTGCTCATGCCCAAGGAGCAATACAGCGCAAAGAAGACGACTCTCAACAGATACCGAACACAACTTCAACAACAGATGTACATTTCCCTGACATAGAATATCATTGCATTTTTCGTAAGTGTTCTTTATCTTCATCTCTACAACCCTCAGGTAACGACACACATAGACGATAGGGAATACAGGCACAGATATCAGCAACCACATACCTCCCCCATTCATGTATCATCAACTAAAATGTGCATCCCCATTTTGTTACAACCACAGCCGAAATGAGCTCGGTAAAGTTTGACAGCCCATCCACAGACCTGTACCACAGGATAAGAAGGAATTCAAATGTATACTTCGCAATACCTCGAAGCTTGATTTACAACACGTACGGCACGATGATACATGACCCCCCAAACATGGATTCATACACACATGCTTCTGCTATCTCACTAGGTCATACCCTCTTCACACCACCTCCTCTCTCCTCCCCTACCCAACCATGGAAATCAATTAACCCCTGACTTACATTTTTCTCCTTAAATGTTTTGTGGCAGTTATTATTGACTGCCAAAGGGTGGACTGTCAAAGTCAGAAAAATGTCTCAATGCACGTTGCCATATTTGCACCGCACACTGGTCCGCGCTGCGCGTGCGTGCGCTCTCCCGTGGATGCGCATACCCGCAATAACGTGCACTCGCAGGCGCGGTATGCGTATTTACGGTAGAGTTTATGTAGTCGTAGCGTGCGACTCATTCGTTACAAATGTTCACAATTAATGTAGTTTATAGATCACGGTCCCTTTGATAGATTCTGAAAGTTTGGTTAAAATACAATGTCCCAGAGCTGAGGAATCCCTCTTTATATCGTACGAAGGGTCTAACAGGAATCATACAGCAGTGTTTGGTACCCATCGGAAGAGTATTTAATTAGCAATATTCCGGTGTTGGTTTGGAGCGTATTAATCGCTCGTGCGAATAGTTATGGACATAAGAAGTTTATGTCCATTTCTATTATTTACACATACTCAGGTATGCGGCGGGAAACCCAGTTTCCCACCCACCTGAGCTGTTGGAAATCGTCACAGCCCACCTGTATGAATCACCCTATGACCTTTTGTTATGATACAGGGCCGAATTCCTTCGGCCAATGGACAATGGGATTGTAGGACCAGGAGATTGCATTGTGTGTGGGGCATAAATAGGCAGGCCGACCACATCCAGCTCTCACTCTCTCATCAACGGTTATCTGCTGATAGCCGGGAGCTGGATATCGAGGCGCAGGCGATCATACCCTTTGTGCGTAAGTTTCTCTCCGTTATCATTGTCTTTCTGTGAGCCAATTTCTCTCATCTCATCTCTCTCTCTCTCTCTCTCTCTCTCTCTCTCTCTCTCTCTCTCTCTCTCTCTCTCTCTGTTCTGTTCTCTCATATCTCCCCTAGACTAGGCTAGTATTGTATTGTATTAGATAGTATTGTATTGTATTGCATGTAGGTCAGTGTAGTATTGTCTTTTTGTATTTATTGTTTAGTTCTGTGGTTAGGAAGTCTCTGTTATATTGTAGTGTATCATTTGTACTGTTATCCCCTTTTACAAGTATATTAGATATAATACAGTTAATAGGCCTTGGAACCTAAACCAGCATCTGTGTATTTCCTATAGTGTTAAGTGTTCACTTGAGCGTCGGTGACGCTCAAGCAGCTTTGTAGTTAGTCAGGTTACACAAGGTTGCACTTACACCCTGTACTCACATTAAGGTATTCAGTGTATTTCATTGGTATAAGGTTTTATCGTAAAGGTATAGTGTTGTGAGCGTCTGCATCGCTGGTGACCTCCTCGTGGTCTCGAGCGTAAGCTACGCCATAGCGAATCATTACCCTAGACATAACCAATAACGTGTCCTGTGATCGCTGGGCCGTGAGCGAACGTGACGCTTGAGCGTCTCGCCTACGGCTGAGCGATCGTTACGCAACTAGCGTACCATTACGGTACTTCTTAAGTAAACGGCGTACAGTGTTCTTAGCTTCATAAAGGGTTGTTATACGACAAAGGAATTTAGCATTGTCACCTATAAGGATACTTAGTCTGCAAACAGGCTAAGCTTGGCATTAGCGATAAGGGCGCGGTGGGGGCTGGCTCCAAATAACTCTGTCTGTCTCCCTGAAGGGCTCTTTGTGGGTTCATTGTGCTTAACCTTTTCGTGTGTGTGTGTGTGTGTGTGTGTGTGTGTGCAGTCACATTTACATTATGTCAGGCAAAGAGTGTGTTTCTTGTACAGCAGAGTTTTCCTCTTCACCAGGGGGCTCACTACTGGGTACTCAGGGCAGTGCACCTTCCCAGAATAGCGGGGCTGAACCGGATTGGGTTACTTCCATTAAAGGAATGATTTCAAATATTTCTACAAAGCTTTCCCGCAATGAGAAAGAGACGCAATACTTAAGCCAGACTGTGGATGAGATTATGAATATAGACTCAGTCCCCAAACCAGCATCTCAATCCCCTCCCATTTGTCTGCAAAAACGATCTCTGGCCCATATCCTGCAGTCTGACTCTGACGCTGATGTGTCAGACATGGAGGAGGGTGAGATGGATTTGGAGGGGGGGGATGCTACTCTGTCACAGGGAATAGAGGCTTTTATAGAGGCTATCAGAGATGTTCTGCAAATTCCTGATAAGGTGTCAGAGGAGTGTTAGGAAGCTTATTTTAATGTAAAAAAGAAGTCCTCAGTCACTTTTCCTGCGTCAAAGGAATTGAATACCCTGTTTGAAGAACCGTGGGTTAATCCTGGTAAGAAATTTTAAAATCCCTAAAAGGTTGCGCTCATCTTTTCCTTTTCCCCTAGAGCAGGGGTTCTCAAACTCGGTCCTCAGGACCCCACACAATGCATGTTTTGCAGGTAACCCAGCAAGTGCACAGGTGTATTAATTACTAACTGACACGTTTTAAAAGGTCCACAGGTGGAGCTAATTATTTCACTTGTGATTCTGTGAGGAGACCTGCAAAACATGCACTGTGTGGGGTCCTGAGGACCGAGTTTGAGAATCTGTGCTCTAGAGGATAGGAAAAAATGGGAAAATCCACCGATAGTGGACGCATCAGTGTCTTGGCTGTCACGTAAACTTGTATTGCCTGTCCCTGGTGCAGCCTCCCAAAAAGATACGGCTGATCGTAAAATTGAGACTACACTCAAATCATTGTACACAGTTACTGGGGAGGCCCACAGACCCACTATTGCATGTGCGTGGATCATAAAAGCCATGGCTAAATGGTCAGGTAACCTAATTGAGGGGTTGGATTCCTTGTCTATGGGGTATGTTGTTTTACTCCTGCAGCATATACAGGACTCCGCGAACTTTATGGTGGAGGTCATAAAAGAGATTGGTTTTCTTAATGTACGCACCACCGCTATGGCAGTGTCAGCACGCAGGGGCTTGTGGCTACGCTTGTGGACTTCTGATATGGTCTCCAGGAAAGGCGTGGAAGGCCTGCCATTCACAGGAGAGGCCTTGTTTGGAGAGGAACTAGACAAATGGATCTCCAAAGCTACTGCGGGTACGTATACGTATCTTCCTTCCACAGCTCCCCCAGCCAGGAAAGCTTATTCAGCTTAAAATTTACAGTCCTTTCGGACAGCCAAGTATAAAGGAAAATCTAGAGGCGCTTCTACGTCTTCCAGAGGTGCAAGAGGTAAACCACGCAAACCAGCAACTGCAGGTGCTCAGGAACAGAGCTCAGGCTCTGCTTCCTCCAAGCCTTCAGCATGACAGTGGACCGTGAGGCCTGGAGGGCTGTCAGGTGGCAGGCAGCCCGACTAAAATTCCTCAGTCACATCTAGTTAAGTTTGTGCCGGGATCTCTGGGTCATAGATCTTATTTCCCACGAATACAGACTGGAGTTCCAAGGCCTCCCACCTCTCAGATTCTTAAAATGAGGCTTACCAGTTTCACAAGAGGCAAGTATAACTTTACAGCAGGCCATCCAAAAACTGGTACAGATTCAAGTCATTGTTCCAGTTCCACCTCATCTGCACAACAAGGGATACTATTCCAACTTGTTTGTAGTACCGAAACCGGAAGGTTCGGTACGACCAATTCTGAACCTCAAGTCCTTGAATCCGTTCTTAAAAGTGTTCAAGATGGAGTCTCTGAGAGCGGTGACCTCGGGTCTGGAGGAAGGGGAATTCCTTGTGTCTCTGGATATCAAGGATGCGTACCTTCACATTCCGATCTGGCCGCCTCATCAGGGTTATCTATGGTTTGCACTACAGGACTGTCACTACCAGTTCCAGGCCCTGCCATTTGGTCTCTCCACGGCACCGAGGGTATTCACCAAGGTTATGGCAGAGATGATGTTTCTCCTTCGCAAGCAGGGAGTGAACATAATTCTGTACCTGAACGATCTTCTGATAAAGGCGCCTCTCAATCAAACTTCTCCAGGATCATGGGTGGATTCTGAACCTTCTGAAATCTCACCTAGAGCCAACACGGAGGCTCCCATTCCGGGGAATGATACTGGACACGGAGTACCAGAAAGTGTTCCTTCCGTTGGAAAAGGCATTGGTAATCCAGTCGATGGTTCCGGATGTCCTGAAGCCAACCCGGATATCGGTGCATATACCGCTTCAATACGGAGTTTTCACGCAAGACCCTTCCAGCTTGATCTGTTGGACAAATGGTCCGGATCACATCTTCACATGCACCAGAGGATCTGTCTGTCGCCAAAAGCCAGGGTCTCCCTTCTGTGGTGGCTACAGATTTCTCACCTCATCGAGGTTCGGAATTCAGGACTGGATCCTGTAAACCACAGACTCAAGCCTCAGAGGTTGGGGAGCAGTCTACTGTACCTGCACATGCGCCTTGTTCCCGGGGACATCTCCAGTGCGCATGCGCAAATAATTCGGAAATGGCCGTAGGACTCCGGAGAAGTAAGTATACTACAGTATATGGGTGCTGTGTGGGCCCAACGGACCTAGGGGCCCATGTGTACCGCACACACTGCACCCATTATAGAAACGCCTATGCGCATACAAGAGACAGTTACCAGCTGGTGACCTGTCAGAACCCCACTCCATGCCTCAACCAGTATAACAGTGAGTACGGCTGAACCATCATTTATCAATAAACCACCCTACCTGGTGAAACCACTGGGTCAGGGGTGTATCTAGGGGTCCGAGCGCCCCTGGCAAAGTAAGGGGCTGGCGCGCCCCCCCCCCCCCCCCCCCTACACACATTTGGAATAAGGTGCCAGGTATTGGAAATTGGGCATGGTCTTGTGGGGGAAGGGTGTGGACACAATAGTACTTCCAATTCAAATTATGCCACACAGTAGTGTCCCTCATTCACATTACACCGCACAGTAGTGTCTCGTATTCATGTTACACCATCCCTCCCCCCTAACCCAGATTTCCCACATCCTGACCTTAACCCGCTCCCCCCCAAAAGCCTCTTCAGTGGTGCCTAACCCTAACCCACCCTTCCTAATCTCCCTCCCTGCAGACTAACCCTAACCCTACCACCCTCTCAGCCTAACCCTAACCCTCCAACGTGGCTTGCCAGTGGAGACTTTGGCACCAACTCGATCCGGATTTTGGCATTCTGCATCGCTATCTATGTTGGGATGCCATCATCAGCATTCCGAGCAGTTTCGGGATGCTGGTGCCAGCTTTCCGACCGCCGGGATGCCAAACACCGGCATCTTGACTGCATCCTGAATGAAATGCTAATGAGATGCTGGGAGATGAGCCTCAAATGGACCCAGCCATTAACCAAACACCATTAGTTCGATGGTAAAAGTACTTCCTGTTAGAAAAAACATCAGGGTGCCATCACTTCCAAGATAAACTGATCATTATACAGTTAATGGATATACATTTCCTTGAACCTGGCCTTGAAATAGGTAAGATATGTATTTTCTTTATTACACTCAACAAGTTAAAGTTTTCGCTTACTTACTACTTACTTACATCTAACATGCATGAAAATTGTGTAGTTTTCCAGGTACTACAGTCCCTTCTCCCAAACACTGCCACTTGTTTATTATCTTCAACAACATCTATAGCACTGTGCTATATAACAATTGCTGTGTACCTGGTGAGAGACTGTTACTGCTGGCGCGGTCCCGGTGTCCGTCAGCACCGCACTGGACTAGTGATTAGACTAGTGTCCGTCAGCACCGCACTTGTAATCAGACTCACAATAAACTACAGTTCCCAGCAGCCCTTGCTGCCGGGATCTTCCAGCAACAAGGGCTGCTGGGAGCTGTAGATTATTTTGAGTCTGATTACAAGTGCGGTGCTGCCGGATACCGGCGCCGCTCCAGCAGTAACAGACTCTCACCAGGTACAGTCTGACAGTACTGCTTTTCTATCCTTTGGCCGTGGGTGGCAGAGCCAGGCGGCGCCCCCTCCTTGCCTGGCGCCCCTGGCGAGCGCCATCCTGGCCAATAGGTAGATACACCCCGGCACTGGGTCAACTACAAATTCCGCTGGTGTTTATATTACTCTACCAAACCACCACTGCACACGCCAGTGTCATACTAACGTTTGTATATCTGTTGCATATCCTATATGGAATAACAGCATATAGATAATGAATTTATAAATTGTTGTATTACCAACATATGGCTATTGTGTTGCAATTAAAATAGCACTTGGTTCGTGGTGCTCAAAGATAATAGTTCAGAGAAAAGTGTATTCAAAAACAGGGGTTTGCAAGGGCAAGCAGGCTGATAGTCTATCTGGGGCACATTTTATTATTTGTGTTCATTCGTGAAATTGTTAAAACATCACTTTTATTAATATACACTTAAAAGATCAAGATGATATAAATACACACAAAAAATTAGTTTAATGTTATTAAATGGATCAAAATTGCCCTTTATGATGGATAAACTGTATTTCCCTTTGTTGCGTATGGCACTAATATTGTGTTGAAGGGTGAATTCCAGCAAGGGAATTGAGGTAAATACAAATTTAGGATGATATTCCTAGCAAAAATATATACTGTCTGACTCCAATTGTGATAGAGGAAAACGTGGCTGTACTCCTCCAAAAGGTTATGCAGATACACTTCTGCTTTCCACAGGGGGGAGCAATAATTCTGTTACTTCTGTTACAGAATTATTGCTCCACCCTCTGGAAAGCAGAAATGTATCGCTATACTACTTTCTAAATCAGAAGACTGACTTTCACCATACTCTCATTACTCATTCGATGTTTCACAGATGAGCAAAAGCAGAAGTGGCTAAGTCACAGTTTATCTCTCTGGTTTTCTATCACCTTGAGAATTCTGATTAGTTCGGACATAACAATAGAAGCTCCACAATTTTGGCACACTGTAATTGCTTCAAATTACCAACGTGGTGCTAACTCATCAACACTGTGGTGAAAGTGAATCTGTGATGTGTATTTGTATTGCCAAAAAACGACTATCTTACTATGACATTTAGTAAAAATACTGTCTTTCGATCTGCATAACCTTTTGGAGGAGTACAGCCACCTGTTTGCCCCCATCACAATTGAGATATATCTTATCTCTTAGGATGTACGTACTGAATAATAGTCAAACCGTATATATTTTCGCTTAGAAAATCATCCGAAATTTGTATTTATCTCCATTCCCTTGCTGGAATTCACCCTTCAACGCAATATTGGTTCCATATGCAACAAAGGGAAATACAGCTGATCCACCTTAAAGGGAATTTTGATCCATTTAATAACATTTTACTAAATTTTTTGTGTATTTCTAACGTCTTGATCTTCTAAGTGTATATTAATAAAAGTGATGTTTTAACAATTTCACAAATGAATATATGAATACTAAAGTGTGCCCCATATGCTATCAGTCTGCTTGCCCTAGCAAACCCCCGTTTTTGAATACGAACGTATACACTAGAGTTTTGTATAAAGTATATGTAAAATACAAAGCGTATGTTAGAAATATCTTCTTCGTATTATTCTAATAATTCTTATAGTCAAAACTCTGTAGTAAAAAGTCTATGGCAGGTGAGGCAGTGCCTACCTTTTCTGCACATCTCTGATCAAAACTCACCAAATTTTTAGGAGTTGATACCTATGCACCTGCGTATAATGCCAACATATATCCTTTGGCTCACATATTGGCCCTCATTCCGAGTTGTTCGCTCGCTGGCTGCTTTTAGCAGCATTGCACACGCTAGGCCGCCGCCCTCTGGGAGTGAATCTTGGCTTAGCAGGATTGCGAACGAAAGATTAGCAGAATTGCTACAAAAAATTTTCAAGCAGTTTCTGAGTAGCTCCAGACCTACTCCTAGATTGCGATCACCTCGGTCTGTTTAGTTCCTGGTTTGACGTCACAAACACGCCCTGCGTTTGGCCAGCCACTCCCCCGTTTCTCCAGCCACTCCTGCGTTTTTACCTGGCACGCCTGCGTTTTTTAGCACACTCCCTGAAAACGGCCAGTTTCCGCCCAGAAACACCCACTTCCTGTCAATCACACTACGATCACTCGAGCGATGAAAAAACGTTGCTCGAGCTTGTGCAATTCTCCAAAGTTTTGTGTTAAATTAGTGAACGTATGCACGCTGCGTACCATGCGCATGCGCATTTTCCAGCTAATCGCTGCGTTGCGAAAAACGTCAACGAGCGAACAACTCGGAATGACCACCATTGCGTGTAAATCTGGCTCTGGTACTGGAAAGTTCCTCCTCAGCCATTTACCTCACGCACATCCCTGGTTAACGCGTTTCCAAGGAGCCAGTAGGTAAGTGACATGACCCACCAGAAAAGAAGATTTTGTTCTATCCAGTGAAAATGTAGTTTAATACTTTTTGTGACATATTTACAGTATAAATTATCAGGGTTTAGACCTGATGACTGGAATTTCTTATCACTGCAATAATAGGATTTTAATTACCTACCGGTAAATCCTTTTCTCGTAGTCCGTAGAGGATACTGGGGTTTCATTTAGTACCATGGGGTATAGACAGGTCCACTAGGAGCCATGGGCACTTTAAAAATTTTATAGTGTAGGCTGGCTCCTCCCTCTATGTCAGGGACGTGCGGTGAGCTAAATGGCTCAGGAGGCACTGGCTTTCCCCAGAATTTACACACAATAAATGAACCCAAGCTTACTGTACATCTGAGCATTATACACAGTTGCAGCAGTATAAATTCCAGGAAATTTGGTGAGTTTTGATCAGAGATGTGTGGAGAAGTTAGCCAGGTGAGAAACTGCCTTCCCTGCCATATACTTTTTACTCCAGAATTTTGGCTATAAAAATGATTAGAATAATGCAAAGAAGATATTTATAACATATTGTTTGTATTTTTCATATACTTTACACAGTCAAAACTCTGGCACAAACGTAAGTATGACAGGAAAGGCTCTGCCTCACCCCACCGCACGTCACTGCTCTATGCCCCTCCTACCAGACTCAGTCTAGGAAACTGTGCCCGAGGAGACGGCATACTTTGAGAGAAGGATAGATAAAGATAGTGGTGAGATTCCAAACCAGCACACACAGAGGAAAGCTATGCTAACCCAACTTTAAACAGGAATAGCAACAGCTGAACCAACAATACTTAACCAAGTAACAGTGCAGGAAGAATGAAGCACCGCGCCCAGTATCCTCTAAGGACTACGAGATTTACCGGTAGGTACTTGAAATCCTATTTTCTCTTACGTCCTAGAGGATACTGGGGTCCACATTAGTACCATGGGGATGTACCAAAGCTCCCAAACCGGGTGGGAGAGTGCTGAGGTTCCTGATTGACCAAACTGAAGGTCCTCAGAGGCCATTGAACTTATAGAACTTAGCAAACATGTTCGAACCTGACCAAGTAGCTGCTCGGCAGAGCTGTAAAGCCGAGACACCCTGGGCAGCTGCCCAGGAAAAACCCACCGACCTAGTAGAGTGGGCCTGTACAGATTTCGGAACCAGCAAGCCTGCCATGGAATAAGTAGTGAACCTAATCCAGCGTGCAATTGTCTGCTTTGAAGCAGGACACCCAATTTTATTGGGATCATATAGAACGAACTGCGAGTCGGATTTCCTGTGACGAGCTGTTCTCTTTACATACACCTTCAAAGCCCTCACAACATCCAAAAACTTTGAAGTAGCAGAGGTGTTCGTAACAGCCGGAACCACAGTAGGTTGGTTGATGTGAAACGCGGACACCACCTTAGGAAGAAATTGCTGATGAGTTCTGAGTTCAGCCCTGTCCTCATGAAAAATTAAGTAGGGACTCTTGTGAGACAACGCCCCTAGCTCCGACACATGTCTTGCTGAAGCCAAGGCCAACAGTGTGACGGTCTTCCACGTAAGGTACTTTACGTCAACCTCCTGTAACGGTTCAAACCAGTCCGATTGGAGTAACTGCAGCACCAAATTGAGACCCCAAGGTGCCGTGGGAGGCACAAAGGGAGTTTGGATGCGCAGAAGACCTTTCAAAAAGGTCTGGACCTCAGGGAGAGAAGCCAATTGTTTTTGAAAGAAAATGGACAAGGCCGAAATGTGGACTTTTATGGAGCCCAGACGTAGGCCCACATCCACACCTGCCTGCAGAAAAAGCAGGAAACGTCCCAGATGAAATTCCACAGCAGAATATTTTCTGCCCTCACACCAAGAGACGTATTTCTTCCAAATACGGTGGTAATGTTTAGACCAGTGATTTTCAACCTTTTTCAACTCGCGGCACACAGAACAATATTTTTAAATTGCTGAGGCACACCACCAGTCCTCCACGGGGAAAAACACACATAGTGGCCCCCACGGTAATAAAAGAAACACACGGGCACTCACAGTAATAAAATAAATACATTTGCCACCACAGAAAACCCCCACACACATTTGGCCCTCACAGTAATAAAACAAACATTTGCCCCCTCAGAATAAAAAAAACAAACATTTGTCCCCTCACAAATAAAAACAAACGTGCCCCCTCAGAATAAAAAAACAAACATTTGCCCCCTCAGCAATAAAAACAAACATTTGCCTCCTCAAGAACAAAAAACACACACACTAGCCCCCATAGTATTAAAACACACATTTGCTCCCAAAATAAAAATGAATAAAATACATTGGTCCCTACCTGCTGGTAGAAGAGAAAGGAGCTCAGGTCCCTCATCGGCTGGAGTGAAACTCACAGTGCAGATCTGTGAGCGGTAGACAGGCATGCAGGCAGACTAGCTGTCTGGCTGGTTAGCTGGCGAGTGGGGCCGTTATGCGGGCTGGATGGCAGATGGTCGTACGGGCTGGCTGGTGGGCGGGCATGCTGCCAGCCATGCTATGTAGCGCATGTGACCTGTGATGCCATGCCGCCGCGTCACTATAGGTCACGGCTCAGGCACTATCAGAAGAGCCCAGCGCTGCCCGCGTGTCCGCTGTCAAGGTCCACAGTTAGTGAAGGGGGCTCTGACTCTGCGGCACACTTGTCAACCAGCCGCGGCACACTAGTGTGCCGCGGCACATGGGTTGAAAAACGCTGGTTTAGACGTTACCCCTTCCTGGCTTGGATCATAGTCGGGATAACTTTGTTAGGGATCCCTCTTCTGGCTAGAATCAGCTGTTCAACTTCCATGCCGTCAAACGTAGCCGTGGTAAGTCCTGATAGATGAACGGGCCCTGTTGCAGAAGATCCTTGCGAAGAGGTAGAGGCCACGGATCTTCGAGGAGCATCTCCAGGAGGTCCGCATACCAGGCTCTTCTTGGCCAGTCCAGAGCAATGAGAATTGCTTGAACCTTTTCCCTTTTTAATTCTTTTCAGAATTCTTGGGAACAGAGGAAGTGGAGGAATCACGTACACCATCTGATAGACCCATGGAGTCGTCAGAGCGTCCACCGCCACTGTCTGTGGGTCTCTCGACCTGGAACAATACCGCCTGAGCTTCTTGTTGAGACGAGAGGCCATCATGTCGATGTGTGGATATCCCTACCGACATGTCGAGCACCTGAACACCTCCGGGTGAAGGCCCCACTCCCCCGGGTGCAGGTCGTGTCTTCTGAGGAAGTCTGCTTCCCAGTTGTCTACTCCCGGAATGAAGACCGCCGACAATGCCGCAGCATTTTTTTCTGCTCAGAGGAGAATTCTTGACACCTCTGACATTGCTGCTCTGCTTTTTGTTCTGCCCTGTCGGTTTATGTATGTCACTGCCATCACATTGTCCAACTGGACCTGAATGGCGCGATCCTGAAGAAGATAAGAGGCCTGCAGAAGAGCGTTGTATATGGCCCTGAGTTCCAGAATGTTGATTGGAAGAGTGACTTCCTGACTTGACCATTTTCCTTGAAACTGCACCCACTTGGTGACTGCTCCCCAAACTTTGAGGCATTATGCCAGAGTCTACTATCTGCTTGAGAGGAGGGGGACAAACAACGGAGGTTGCATGCGGGTCCCCTCCTCTATTAAAACGCCATGTGTATGTGGGTAGCAATGCAGAGTGCTGGAACAGCAGTATTACTGGTGAATAGTGGCATGTCTCTTGGAGCTAAGGGGTAGATGTCAGTAACAGTAACAAGGTGGCGCCACACATGGGCAGTAGTCACTCCGGTGGCCATCTTGGTAAGGGAATTAAGTATAACACCCGTAAGAGCCATATTGTAGAATGCACAGTTCTGGGAGCTTTAGTTGCCAGCAACAAGAAAAAGTTCTGCACTGCCTCACAGCCATTGCTTTCTTCTCTCCTCTCTCCATTACCTGAGCTAGGCCTCTGTGAACAAATGAGCACTGAATCCAGGTGTTTGTGAACCTCACTGAAAAAATAGGTTCCCTGAAGCATCTATTATACACGTAGAAATTTGTCTCATTGATGTATCCAAATCCTATTATCAGTTGGTGCAAATTATTTCATGCCACTCCCCACAACCACCTACATACTCAAAACCATGCGCTTCTGATTAAATAAAACATATTGGCACTCGACGTCACAGCATTTTCACTACACTTTTGCAAACTATAAATTATCCTTATTTTGTATTTAACAATACTAAAGTCACTAATTACAACTCACAGGATGCATTCACTATTTTAAGCCAAACTGAGTATGTCCTTTACACTTTAAAACAAACTTCCACTTCAGTACTAATCAGACATTGCTGAAAATTGAACAAACATCTACAGTATGACCTACTTTTTTACTTTTTGTGATGGAGATGCAAGTAGGTCAAAAATTAGGGTGGGCTCAGCTGCTCTGTCTAAATTAATCTCAAAAACGTCCGGTGGACGTGGCATAGAGAGTGGCCACAGGGCATACCCCTCCCAACTGAGGAGAGTAAGTGAGGTTATGTTGGACATTTGCTAAGACAGACAAGCAGACAGACACAGAAACACAGTGTGCTGTCTTCATGTATTTGCCTTACAAGCAATACATAAAAAGTCATGTTTACTTTAAACAGGTTAGGGTTGGCACTATACAAATAACAATCCATTCTAGCAAATAATATACAATCCAGACAGCAGAAGTGAAGATAACATAGTAATCAGAATGACGCATAACAACGTGCAAATTGACACTACAAATGATTACAATAATGAATAAAACATGCATAGAGACATTACCAATAGTGTGGTAAATGTAATAACCAGGTTGGCTTTTATAAATACAGGTTGAGTCTCCCTTATCCAAAATTCTTGGGACCAGAGGTATTTTGGATATCGGATTTTTCCGTATTTTGGAATAATTGCATACCATAATGAGATATCATGGCGATGGGACCTAAATCTAAGCACAAAATGCATTTATGTTACATATACACCTTATATACACAGCCTGAAGGTCATTTTAGCCAATATTTTTTATAACTTTGTGCATTAAACAAAGTGTGTGTACATTCACATAATTCATTTATGTTTCATAAACACCTTATACACACAGCCTGAAGGTCATTTAATACAATATTTTTAATAACTTTGAGTATTAAACAAAGTTTGTGTACATTGAGCCATCAAAAAAATAAGAATTTACTCACCGGTAATTCTATTTCTCGTAGTCCGTAGTGGATGCTGGGAACTCCGTAAGGACCATGGGGAATAGACGGGCTCCGCAGGAGACTGGGCACTCTAAAAGAAAGATTAGGTACTATCTGGTGTGCACTGGCTCCTCCCTCTATGCAACACTTCCCGAGAGTGCTACGCTGACTAACAACTGCTCTCTGGACCTCTCCTTTATAAGGAGATCGTCCAAGTACGGGATAATTATAACTCCCTTCTTCCGAAGGAGTATCATCATTTCGGCCATTACCTTGGTAAATACTCTCGGTGCCGTGGACAGACCAAACGGCAACGTCTGGAATTGGTAATGACAATCCTGTACCACAAACCTGAGGTACTCCTGGTGAGGTGGGTAAATGGGGACATGCAAGTAAGCATCCTTGATGTCCAGCGACACTATAAAATCCCCCTCTTCCAGGCTTGCAATAACCGCCCTGAGTGATTCCATTTTGAACTTGAACTTCCTTATATAAGTGTTCAAGGATTTTAAATTCAGAATGGGTCTCACCGAACTGTCTGGTTTCGGTACCACAAACATTGTGGAATAGTAACCCCGTCCCTGTTGAAGGAGGGGAACCTTGATTATCACCTGCTGGAGGTACAGCTTGTGAATTGCCGCCAGTACTACCTCCCTTTCCCTGGGAGCAGCTGGCAAGGCTGATTTGAGGTAACGGCGAGGGGGAGTCGCCTCGAACTCTAGCTTGTATCCCTGAGATACAATTTGTACAGCCCAGAGATCCACTTGTGAGCGAACCCACTGGTTGCTGAAGTTTCGGAGACGCGCCCCCACCGCACCCGGCTCCACCTGTGGAGCCCCAGCGTCATGCGGTGGACTTAGAGGAAGCGGGGGAGGATTTTTGTTCTTGGGAACTGGCTGCCTGGTGCAGCTTCTTTCCTCTACCCCTGCCTCTGGGCAGAAAGGATGCGCCTCTGATCCGCTTGCCTTTCTGAGGCCGAAAGGACTGTACATGATAATACGGTGCTTTCTTAGGCTGTGAGGGAACCTGAGGTAAAAAGTTGACTTCCCGGCTGTTGCAGTAGATACGAGGTCTGAGAGACCGTCCCCAAACAATTCCTCACCCTTATAAGGCAAAACCTCCATGTGTCTTTTAGAATCAGCATCACCTGTCCACTGCCGAGTCCATAATACTCTCCTGGCAGAAATGGACATTGCATTAATTCTAGATGCCAGCAGGCAAATGTCCCTCTGTGCATCCCGCATATATAAGACGACGTCTTTTATATGTTCTATGGTTAGCAAAATAGTATCCCTGTCGAGGGAATCAATGTTGTCTGACAGGGTATCAGACCATGCGGCTGCAGCACTACACATCCATGCTGAAGCAATAGCAGGTCTCAGTATAGTACCTGAGTGTGTATACACAGACTTCAGGATAGCTTCCTGCTTTCTATCCGCAGGCTCCTTTAGGGCGGCCGTATCCTGAGACGGCAGTGCCACCTTTTTAGATAAGCGTGTGAGCGCCTTGTCCACCCTAGGGGATGTTTCCCAACGTAACCTGTCCGTTGGCGGGAAAGGGTACGCCATCAGTAACCTCTTAGAAATCACTAGTTTCTTATCGGGGGAACTCCACGCTTCCTCACACAATTCATTTAATTCATCAGATGGGGGAAAAGTCACTGGCTGCTTTTTCTCCCCAAACATAATACCCTTCTTGGTAGTAACCGGGTTAGCATCAGAAATGTGCAATACATTTTTCATTGCAGTAATCATGCATCGGATGGCTTTTGTAGACTGTGCATTTGTCTCATCCTCATCTACACTGGAGTCAGACTCCGTGTCGACATCTGTGTCTACCATCTGAGCTAGCGGGCATTTATGAGCCCCTGATGGCCTCTGAGACGCCTGGGCAGGCGCGGGCTGAGATCCCGGCTGTCCCAAGGCTGCTGCGTCATCGAACCTTTTTATGTAAGGAGTTGACACGGTCTGTTAAGACCTTCCACATATCCATCCAATCCGGTGTCGGCCCCGTCGGAAGCGACACCACACTTATCTGCCCTTGCTCCGCCTCCACGTAACCCTCCTCATCAAACATGTCGACACAGCCGTACCGACACACCGCACACACACAGGGAATGCTCTGACTGAGGACAGGACCCCACAAAGTCCTTTGGGGAGACAGAGAGAGAGTATGCCAGCACACACCACAGCGCTATATAACACAGGGATTTACACTATAATGAGTGATTTTTCCCAATAGCTGCTTTTATCCTATTTGCGCCTAAATTTATGTGCGCCCCCCCCTCTCTTTTTTACCCTTCTTGTACAGGATACTGCAGGGGAGAGCCTGGGGAGCGTCCTTCCAGCGGAGCTGTGAAGAGAAAATGGCGCTGGTGTGCTGAGGAAGAAGGCCCCGCCCCCTCAGCGGTGGGCTTCTCCCGAGTTTTGTATAGCTTAATGGCGTTTTTTTTTTTACACATATACAGTTTTCCAGACTGTATTATGTGTATATATTGCCAAAAGGTATTCTTATTGCTGCCCAGGGCGCCCCCCCCCCCCCCCCCCCCAGCGCCCTGCACCCTACAGTGACCGGAGTGTGTAGTGTGCAGTGGGAGCAATGGCGCACAGCTGCAGTGCTGTGTGCTACCTTAATGAAGACCGGAGTCTTCTGCCGCCGATTTCATCTCCTTCTTCTGTCTTCTGGCTCTGCAAGGGGGACGGCGGCGCGGCTCCAGGAAACGGACGATCGAGGTCAGGCCCTGTGTTCGAACCCTCTGGAGCTAATGGTGTCCAGTAGCCTAAGAAGCACAAGCTAGCTGCACGCAGGTAGGTTTGCTTCTCTCCCCTCAGTCCCACGTAGCAGTGAGTCTGTTGCCAGCAGATCTCACTGAAAATAAAAAAACCTAACAAATACTTTCTTTCTAGCAAGCTCAGGAGAGCCCACTAGGAGCACCCAGCTCTGGCCGGGCACAGATTCTAACTGAGGTCTGGAGAAGGGGCATAGAGGGAGGAGCCAGTGCCAGTGGCGTAACTAGAAATGTTTCTCCCCCAAGCCCAAAAATTCTTCGGCGCCCCCCCCCTTCATGCTCCATAATTGGGAGCAAGAAAGGGATAAATCTGCGCGCGCCGAAGGCGCGCGCGCCAAAAAAGGGGCGTGGTTTTGTTGGAATGGGCGTGGTTTCGCATAAAGGGGCGTGGCATTGCAGGAAAAGACTACCTTATACCCCAGTTTTGCAACCTGCACGCCCATACGTTGGCCACCACAGGAAAGAAAAATAATCCTGATTCATGCCCCTTACATTATTTGTCATTTTTCCTCCTTATAGTAATGCCCAGTTTACATTATGCCACATACTGCAATGGCCCTTAGACATTATGCCGCACACAATAATGCACATGACACAATATGCACACACTGTAATGCCCCCGACACATTATGCCACACAACGTAATGCCTGTGACACATTATGCCACACACCGTAATGCCTGTGACACATTATGACAGGAATCGCAATGCCCGTTATACATTATGCTACACACTGCAATGCCCCTGATACATTATAGCACATACAGGGGTTAAAGTGAGCCGGAACGGGGCGGAACTGCGTTCCGTCAGTTCCACTTGGAGACGGGACGCAGTTCCGCCTCCTCTGGCTCACCTAACCCGGCGATGTGTCCCCCGTCGCTGCAGGGAGATGACGGGCGCCCGCGGGCGCCCGTCTTCCCGCACAGCGGCAGCCGGAGGCAGGAGCTCAGTACTGAGCTCCGCCTTCCGGCTCAGTCAGTGCGCGCTATGAGAGAGACGTCATGACGTCTCTCTCATAGTGCAGAGGAGCGGGCGACGAGAGGACTGCAGCGGCCGGACACGGAGCGGGGCTTGGTAAGTATGGTGTGTGATGTGTTTTTTTTTTTATTTTTGTGTAGCAGCTGGGGGGCAAACTACTGAGAGGTCATTACTACGGGGGCATTATTACTGGGGGGGCAAACTACTGAGGGGCATCTACTGGGGTCATTACTACTGGGGGGCATTTACTGGGGGACATTACTACTGGGAGCAAACTACAGGGGGCAAACTACAGAAGAGCAAACTACAGGGGGCAAACTACAGAAGGGCATTACTACTGAGGGGCAGTACTACTGGGGGACATTACTACAAGGGGGCAAACTACAGGGGGGCATCTGCTGGGGGGCATTTACTGGGGGGCATTACTACTGGGGGACATTACTACAGAAGGGCATTACTACTGGGGGACAGACTACTGAGGGGCAGTACTACTGGGGGACATTACTACAAGGGGGCAAACTACAGGAGGGCATTACTACTGGGGGGCATTTACTGGGGGGCATTTACTGGGGGACATTACTACTGGGGGGCATTACTACTGGGGGACATTACTACAGGAGGGTATTACTACTGGTGGGCAAACTACAGAGGGGCATCTACTGGGGTCATTACTACTGGGGGGCATTTACTGGGGGACATTACTACTGGGAGCAAACTACAGGGGGCAAACTACAGAAGGGCATTACTACTGGGGGACAGACTACTGAGGGGCAGTACTACTGGGGGACATTACTACAAGGGGGCAAACTACAGGAGGGCATTACTACTGGGGGGCAAGCTACTGAGGGGCATCTACTGGGGGGCATTTACTGGGGGGCATTACTACTGGGGGACATTACTACAGAAGGGCATTACTACTTGGGGACAGACTACTGAGGGGCAGTACTACTGGGGGACATTACTACAAGGGGGCAAACTACAGGAGGGCATTACTACTGAGGGGCATCTACTGGGGGCCATTACTACTGGGGGGCATTACTACTGGGGGACATTACTACAGGAGGGTATTACTACTGGGGGGGCATTACTACTGGTGGGCAAACTACAGAGGGGCATCTACTGGGGGCATTACTACTGGGGGCATTACTACTGGGAGACATTACTACTGGGTGCAAACTACAGGAGGGTATTACTACTTGGGGCATAACTACAGTGGCATTACTACTGGGGGCGTAACTACAGGGGTTAAACTACTGGGGGCATTACTACTTGGAGGCATTACTACTGGGGGCTAAACTACAAGGGGGCATAACTACAGGGGCTAAACGACTGGGGGCATTACCATTAAGGGCATTACTACTGGGGGCACTACTAATGAGGGCATTGTAAAGGGGGCACTTCATAAGGGGCATCAATCCTGGGGTCATAAGGGGCACTGCTATTGCGAGCATTGCATAAGGGGCACCACTACTATGACCTCTATATAAGGGGCGCTACCACTGTGGGCATTGTATAAGAGGTGCTACTGCTGTAGGCATTATGTGTATTATGGGGTGCTACTACTGTGGGCGTTATTACTATTGTGTAACACGCCCCTTTTTTGAGACCACGCCCCTTTTTGGGGCGCGCAATACCTTTGTTGAATTGCCACCGTGGGAAGGGGGGTGAGTTCCACCACCTCTCTAGGACCACTTTAAGCACTGAGCACATACAATGTCTGTGACACATTATGACACACACCGCAATGTCCGTGATACATTATGCCACACACTGCAATGACCCTGAGACATTATACCACATATCACAATGCCCGCGATATAGTATACCATACACCGTAATGCCTGTGACACATTATGACACACACCGCAATGTCCGTGATACGTTATGCCACACACCGTAATGCCCATTACACATTAAGTCCTACAGTAAGGCTTCTAATTACTTTTCAATTACCTGCTCGTTGTCAGGGGTTTCATGCACTGGGTGTCATGCTCGTTGCCAGGGGTTTCATGCTCTTGGTTCCATGCACGGTGCCAGGGGTTTTCATGCTCAGGGTGTCATGCTCGTTGCCAGGGGTTTCATGCACTGGGTGTCATGCTCGTTGCCAGGTGTTTCATGCACTGGGTGTCATGCTCGTTGCTAGGAGGTAGTCCTTGTTGCTAGGGCTGTGCTCCCAGTGCCACATATGTCCCCAGTGCCAGATATTCCCCCACGGTGCCAGATATTCCCCCCCAGTGCCAGATATTCCCCCCCAGTGCCAGATATTCCCCCCCAGTGCCAGATATTCCCCCCCCAGTGCCAGATATTCCCCCCCAGTGCCAGATATTCCCCCCCAGTGCCAGATATTCCCCCCCAGTGTCAGATATTCCCCCCCAGTGTCAGATATTCCCCCCCAGTGTCAGATATTCCCCCCCAGTGCCAGATATTCCCCCCCAGTGCCAGATATTCCCCCCCAGTGCCAGATATTCCCCCCCAGTGCCATATATGCCCCCCAGTGCCATATATGCCCCCCAGTGCCAGATATTCCCCTCCCCAGTGCCAGATATTCCCCTCCCCAGTGCCAGATATCCCCCCCCCCCCCCCCTGCTTTTTGGAGGGACACGGAGCGGAGGGCACAGCTCACCTCTCCTGTGTCCCTCCTGCTGCATCATCTCCGGCGGCCGCGGGTCTAATAGGGGGAAGTGCCGGTTCGTGAGCCAATTAGAGCTCACGGACGGCACTTTCCCCTATTAGACCCGCGGCCGCCGGAGATGATGCAGCAGGAGGGACACAGGGAGGCGCGCTGTGCCCTCTGTGTCCCTCCAAAAAGCGGCGGAGGGAAGGAGACTGAAGACTGACATGCGGACGCTCGTCCGCATGTCAGTCTGCTGTAAATCAGTGGCGCCCCCGCAGCCCCTCGCCCCCAAGCCACCGCGAGGGCTGCGGGGGCAGTAGTTACGCCACTGGCCAGTGCACACCAGATAGTACCTAATCTTTCTTTTAGAGTGCCCAGTCTCCTGTGGAGCCCGTCTATTCCCCATGGTCCTTACGGAGTTCCCAGCATCCACTAGGACGTCAGAGAAACAAAGGTTTCACTATCTCAGTCTCACTTAAAAAAGTCCGTATTTCGGAATATTCCGTATTTCGGAATATTTGGATATGGGATACTCAACCTGTAATTGCAACTTTAAAACATTGTCCAGACTCGCCGGGATCTTGACGATGCCTGCATCTCGTAGACTATTACATTTACCCTATGTAACTAAGAACATACTACGGAATTTGAGTTAATGTATAGTAAAACAAAGTAATATTAAGTTCAATTATGGGGACATTCCATATGAAGTGATCCAGTGCAAATTACCTTACCATTTACTTTCATTCTCTGCACACATGTATTACTATAAGAGAGTGTCTTAAATACACATTTGAAAAAAATATATACATTTTATGTTGTTTTTTTCGTTATAAGCAGGGGGCGCCAGAATGCTTTGTGGTTAGGGGGGCATAGTAAAAATAAATTTTGGCACTCCCTTCCCCCCGTGTGGGGAGCACTTACCTACGGATCCCCTACATTAAAAAGGTTGCTGCCGGCACCGCTTGCCTCCGGATCCCCTACTTTAAAAAGGCTGCCGCCGATGCCGCAAGCTACTGCCCTATGGGGGTCATTCCGAGTTGATCGCTAGCTGCTTTCGGTAGCTGCGCGGCGATTAGGTGAAAAAGCGGCATTTCTGCGCATACGTATAGGGCGCAGTGCGCACGCGTGACCATAGGCGTGCGCAGCACATTTTATTAGGGGGTGCACTGTCGGAGGGGTGTGTCTAGCACCGCCTTTTGGGCGTGTCCAGCACCATCTATTGATGGTCAACGAAATATAAAATATCCACCCTTGTACCAATCCTAATAAAGCAGATACATTGTCAGATGTTGTGGTGTGCAACAAACACCCCTGATGGCACTAACTGCAATTCCACTGCTCCTCCCCAGCCTGGTCTGGCTCCCCCTCTCTTCTGCAAGCTGCAGCAGCTTACTTACAAGTCAGTCACTTACTGACACTGACAGTCGCAGACTAGTACTGCTGCTGCTGGAAAAACGAGTGACATGTCAATGTTGCTGCCGACCGCCTGTCATTATTGAATTTGTCTTCCTAAGAGGAACACTGGCTGCATGCTGATCCTCATCAGTGGCTGGCATTGGCATAGCATAGAAGGAGAGAGGTGGGCATGTGGCAGGTGGGCGTGCGAGCAGCATGACGTAATCACATCACATTACGCTGTTTTTGTACATGGAGGTGGAGCCGGGAGTTTGAAAGCCGGTGGCAGTGGCACCCTTGATTAACCCAGGCATCCGGTCAGTAATACAGTCCTGACAGGGTGCAGCGCAGAGAGGACCGTAAACAGCTTGCTCGGCGATCGCTGCATCAGGCATGTGAGATCGGGGTGCCAGACATTAGGGGGTGCCTGTGCGCACCAGGCACCCCCCCCTGCGCACACCTATGCGCGTGACGTACTTTCATACAAAACTATGCAGTTTCATACAAGGTCTAGCGATGCTTTTCAATCGCACTGCTGGCCGCAGAGTGATTGACAGGAAGTGGGTGTTTCTGGGTGGTAACTGCCCGTTTTCGGAGAGTGTGTGTAAAAGCGCAGGTGTGCAAGATAAAAACGCAGGAGTGGCTGGGGAAACGGGGGAGTGGCTGGCTGAACGCAGGGCGTGTTTGTGACGTCAAAACAGGAACTAAATAGTCTGAAGTGATCGCTAGCTAGGAGTAAGTCTCGAGCTATTCTGAAACTGCACAATCTATTTTTGTAGCAGTGCTGCGATCCTTTCGGTCACACTTCTGCTAAGATACACTCCTAGAGGGCGGCGGCTTAGCGTTTGCACTGCTGCTAAAAGCAGCTAGCGAGCGATCAACTCTGAATGAGGGCCTATGTCCTGTCCTAGTCGTTTCTTCACTCAAGCATGCATTACTCGGAGGAGGCGTGGCCCACCTCCTCCCAGTAATGCATCAGTGAAGAACCAGCTAAGACAGGACGGGGGCAGCACACTGCGGCGCCGGCGGCAGACTTTTAAAGTAGGAGTCTCAGCGGGGATCCGGAGGTAAGCACTCCCCCTCCCCAGCGCTTGCGCCTCTTACATGATTGGGGGGGGGGGGGGGCATGTTGCCCCCTTGACCCCCCACCCGTTCCCACGCCTCTGATTATAAGTGTTTGAACATATCAAAGATGCACAAACTATGGCACTTGTAAGTATACAAAAACTTAGATTTTTTTTAAAGACAGGATTAAGATATTTAGAAAAACTAAAAATATGTTTGCAGATGTTTTAGCTTCATATTCTAGTCTATACTAGATCAATGATAGCTACAGTAGAATCTGTTAGGTAACTATGCACAACACCTCCTTTTCCAAATCACTGGATTCTCAATGTATGCAAGACCAAGGGGTAAATTTACTGAAGGTCAGTTTTAGTTCTAAACCAAAAGAGACTGACAATGACAGACATCAGAAGTGTAAAATACGCACTTTTATCATAAGTCTCCTGTCCAGCTCCGTCTCTTCCCACTGACTGAAACTGGGATGAGACATGGCCATGGTCCGGGGATGTTCCTACAGGCTCATCCACGCCTCCTCCCAGCATCAGTAACAGTGAGGATAGACGGAGCCGACCAGGACAGCAGATGTGCCTGCAGCACACCGTTAAGAAATAAAAAGCAGCTGGCAGCACAATTGTGCACTTATTGTAGCTACAGTACACCTGTACAGATTACTATGTGCTTCTCCCAAATTTGCCTGTGACAGGCAGATCTATTGTTTTTATTGGACGATTTTGGCATTATTTTCATGTCAATTTTTGGTTGGTTTTAAAATGACTATTAGTAAATCTGAGCATTCTATAGTCGTGTTAGGATCTCCTGCTCTGTGCTGCCACATCGCCATGGCAACCGGGAGGCAAGTGTTAGCGAAGTAACCTGAGCGCAGCTGATACTCCGGTCCGGGTTTTTACTGTGTAGTGGTTAGTTACAGGCTCTGTGCACGGCAGGGAATCCGGCGCTGGTTTTGTGCTCACAGTCTGTGAGGTCTGAGTGGGGCGTGGACAGCACCTGCTATATAAACCATCCTCTCAGGCTAGGCAAATGCTGCTGAATCTTTGTTAGTCAGTTCCAGAGAGTTAGCTAGTACTGTGTGACTTTGTATTTACTTGTTGCTTACTGCGAATAGGCCTTGGGATTCGGTACTTCATTCTGCCAATCCGGACCTAGCAGTAAGACTGGAGTCAGTTGTTTGACCTGCTGGGGTTCTTTTGCTATTCTGTGAACCCAGCAGGTTTGCGGCTGTACTCTTAGACCTGCTTGCTTAATCCTCCCTCACTGTGCAGGGCGCCCAGGTGTCAGTTTAGTGGCAGTAAGCTGAACCTGTGCCCTGCAAGTGGGGGTTAGGATTGTGGATACTCTCCTTGTGTCTATATTTCTATCTCTGACCAAGGAGTTTATTCCCACACCCGTTGGTAATCCTTTGGGGTTTTTTCTGTTGCTCTTAGCAACATCATTTCAGGTGCTCCACATGTTAAATCACTACACATCGCTTCATTGTCCGCTCTATTCCATCTGAGCATTCCTGACACTAGGGAGACACCCAATTCCAGAGCCTTTGGGCTTCTCCGTTCACTTTGTGTTTAATAGTTATTCCATCACCTCCTGTGTATGTTATGTTATACTGTCTGTGAGTTTGTTTGCTTCGCTTCCCTCTCTGTTCATACACCGGTATACTCCTGTTAGCACTGGTGTGCGTAACATATTCAGCAGCCCTACTCCTGTTGAAATTTTGTGGGAATATGGAGCATACCCCTCAAAATACTTTGCAACAGGTGGTCGATCAGGTGCAGGTCCTGACTCGACAATTTAATGAGATGTCCATTAAAATGAACACCCCGCAGGCCGCTAGCGGAGCTCCCGCAGCAGCAGCGGCAAGTTCAGGGGTTAAGGAGCCGAAAGTAAATCTCCCGGATCGTTTTTCTGGAGATCGCTCGCAGTTCTTTTGTTTTAAGGAGAGCTGTAAGCTATATTTCAGGCTTAGGCCCCAGTCTTCTGGGTCGGAGATTCAGCGGGTGGGCATGGTGATTTCCTTGCTACAAGGAGACCCACAGGTCTGGGCATATGGGTTACAGCCTGACTGTCCGTCGCTTAAAAGTGTTGATGCTTTTTTTACGGCACTGGGCATTTTGTATGATGACCCTGACAAGATGGCTTCAGCCGAGGCTCAGATTACGGTTCTTAAGCAAGGGCGACGGCCAGCTGAGGTTTATAGTACGGAGTTTCGGAGGTTGGCTCATGATACCCAGTGGAATGACCCAGCCCTGAGAAACCAGTACCGAAGGGGCCTTTCTGACCAGATAAAGGACCAACTGGTACAATATCCCTCGCCTGATAGCTTAGATCAGCTCATGCAGTTATCCATCCGGGTGGATGGACGGCTGAGAGAGCATAGGCTTGAAAGGGAGACCGCAGTTTCCTTTTTACCCAAGGGAACCTCAGACTCTGAGGAATATTCCGAGGAGCCTATGCAGATTGGGGCTACCCGCCTCTCCTCGCGTGAGAAGACACTGAGGAGACAGCAGGGTTTGTGTTTGTACTGTGGGAATAAAGGTCATGTTGTAGTAATATGCCCAGAAAAACCAGAAAACTTCAGGGCCTGAGGGTGATGGGAAATATCCTGTCAGGCCAGAAGTCAGAATTTCCTAAAAAGACTTTTCTCATTCCGATGACTTTGGAGATCCTCGGTCAAACTGTCAAGACTGAGGCCTTTGTTGACAGTGGGGCCGATGGGGTTTTCATGGACCGTCAATTCGCCCTGGAACACTCTGTTCCCTCAGTACCTTTGGCATCAGAGATTGAGATCTGTGGGTTAAACGGGGAACCATTGTCCCAGGGTAAAATTACCTCCTGCACCAGCCAAATTCCTTTGTTTATTGGAGCCACACACTCTGAAAAATTGTCTTTTTATGTGACTGTCTGTTCTTTTGCCCCATTGGTTTTGGGGTTACCCTGGTTAAGGGCCCATAACCCTCAATTTGACTGGGTCTCTGGGGAGATTCTTAGTTGGGGTACTGATTGTTTCAGGAGTTGCTTGAGCCTTCCAGTCAGGCTCTCGCAGCTAAGTTTGCCAGGATTGCCAGGATGTTATGCAGATTTTGCGGATGTGTTCTCCAAAAAGTTGCGGAGGTACTACCTCCCCATCGCCCCTATGACTGTGCCATTGATTTGTTGCCGGATGCTAAGCTTCCCAAGAGCAGGTTGTACTCCCTGTCACGTCCTGAGACTCAGGCTATGGCAGAGTACATTCAGGAGAACTTGGCTAAGGGATTTATCAGACCCTCACAGTCCCCAGTTGGGTCGGGGTTCTTTTTCGTGGGTAAAAAGGACGGTTCGTTGCGACCCTGCATCGACTTCAGGGAATTGAGCCGTATCACGATTAAAAACTCGTACCCACTGCCTCTCATTTCGGTTTTGTTTGACCAGCTTCGTACTGCCACCATTTTTTCTAAGATTGACCTACGCGGTGCTTACAATCTAATCCGAATAAGAGAGGGGGATGAATGGAAGACTGCCTTTAATACCCACTCAGGGCATTATGAATATTTGGTGATGCCTTTTGGGCTCTCTAATGCCCTGGCAGTCTTCCAGGAATTCATGAACGATGTGCTCAGGGAATATTTGGATAGATTCTTAGTTGTTTATCTAGATGACATCCTAATCTTCTCTCATTCCCTGGAGGAACATCGGAAGCATGTACGCTTAGTCCTCCAGAAACTCAGAGACCACCAGCTTGGGGCGAAGCTGGAGAAGTGCGAGTTTGAAGTCCAGCAAATCGCATTTCTAGGGTATATTATCTCCTCAGAAGGTTTCCAAATGGAGGGTTCTAAGGTACAGGCAGTCCTGGATTGGGTGGCGCTTCAGCGTTTTCTGGGCTTTGCGAATTTTTATAGACTGTTTATCGCTGGATTTTCGTCTATAGTGGCCCCCTTGGTGGCACTCACTAAGAAAGGGGCGGATGTTGCTCACTGGTCTTGTGAGGCCAAAGCGGCCTTTGCCCGTCTCAAAAGGGCATTTGTCTCGGCCAAGGTGCTGCGACACCCAGATCCAGAGCGTCCTTTTGTGGTAGAAGTGGATGTCTCTGAGATAGGTATTGGGGCAGTGCTCTCTCAGATAGGGGTGTCTGATAATCGCCTTCATCCCTGTGCTTACTTTTCCCGTAAATTTTCGTCTGCCGAGATGAATTATGATGTGGGTAACCGGGAATTGTTGGCTATAAAGGATGCACTCGGGGAGTGGAGACACTGGCTTGAGGGGGCTAAGTTTGTGGTCTCAATTCTCACCGACCATATGTTAGGCGCCGGGGTCCACTCGTCGGTGCGGCCCGGCGCCTAGCAACCAGGGACGCCGTGCGCGTACAGCCGCCGGCTCCCTGGCAACGCTAGACGCCGGGCGCACGGAGCCGCACGGACCCTAGCAACGGGGACTCCAGTGGCGGACCGCGTTCCCCGTTGCTGGGTCCATTTAAATTAGTAAGGGCACCTGTTTCCTGGCCGTGCAGCAAGGCAGCTGCACGGCATTCATGCAATCAGCACTGGCAGCAGTTGATTGGAGGGCTTCGGTTTATATGCTCTTGCAGTGCCTCACACAGACGCCGGTAATAGCTTCCTGCATGCTGTATCTGTTTGCTGAGAGTGTTTCCAGTCCTGCTGTATCCGGTCGTTCCTGTCCTCAGTTGTCCTGCACTCGGAAGTCGTCATCTGTTCCTAGAGTCCTGACTGAGCACCGTTAAACATCCAGTGGTGTTCGTGAGTCGCGGCGTAGCCGTGTGTTGCGGCTTGGCCGCTTTATTACTTATTATTTATTATTTGTGTTTCGGAGCTTTTGCGGAGGATTCCGCTCCCACAGATCCACTCTGGTATCCAGCGGTGCTGGGTAGGAGTAATGGACTAGTGGATTTTGGTTGTCCTTTTATCTGGCGGTTTTTCCGTGCATACTTCAAGTTTGGTTAGTTAGCTTGTTGCCCTTGGCCTGTTGTAGTCAGAGGTCCTCTTGTCATCATCCTGCCTCGGATTTCCCTTTGTCTCTCACTAAGACCGGGGGGCACCGGAGTTGGGCAGACATAATCCGCCTTTCAAACGTGGCTGCCAGGGGCTCAAGAAACCATAGTCTCGCAAGGGATTTCCGATAGCACGGGTGAGACAATAGAGTTAGGGCGCCAGGGGCAACTAGTCTTTCCTGCTCCCGTAACCAGCATTCCCTTCCAGTACTCTGGCCATTGTCATAAGATCTCCTCCGGTCAGGAGTACTGGAATCATAACTTTATTACCGGCCAAAACCAAAACTTAAAATTAAACAGGGTTTGATTTTTTCCTTATTCCGTTTTGTAAGAGTTATCGGCCTCATGAATCCCACAGGTTTAGGGCCAAATCCTGGTCAGCTCCTAGTCAGCCAGATTCAAGAACTTACTCAGATGGTTCAGGATCTTTCCCTGCGGGTGAAGTCGCAGGAAGATCTTTTACGAACTTCCCCGAGGGTAGTCCCTGAACCAAAAATGCACTTGCCTGACCGTTTTTCTGGTGATAGGAAGGAGTTTTTTAATTTTAAAGAATCCTGTAAACTTTATTTTCGTTTAAGACCGATCTCCTCAGGTACTGAATCTCAGCGGGTTGGAATCATTATTTCTTTGCTCCAGGGGGATCCTCAGACCTGGGCATTTGGTTTAAAAGCAGAGGATCTGACATTGTTGTCAGTCGACGCTTTTTTGGGGTCTTTAGGGCTTTTGTATGATGACCCTGATAGAGAGGCATCTGCTGAGAGTCAGTTATGCGCTCTCAGACAGGGTAGAAATCCTGCAGAGGTTTATTGTACAGAGTTTCGCCGTTGGTCGAACGACTGTGGCTGGAATGACCCAGCCCTGCGCAGTCAGTTTCGCCTCGGCTTATCTGAGTCTATAAAAGACAGTCTCCTTCAGTATCCCGCTCCTGAGACTCTCGATAAACTCATGGAGCTTTCTATTAAGATTGATCGACGTCTCAGAGAGCGGAGGGCTGAAAAAGGAGCACCAGTCAGGACTACTCCATGTGTATTTTCCATTCCTGAGGACGTAGAGGAGCCCATGCAGATGGGTCTCTCCCGACTGTCTCCAGAAGAAAGAGCCAGAAGGCAAAACTCTGGTCTTTGTTTGTACTGTGGGGCTAAGGGACATTTTGCCCGTAATTGTCCGAACAAGTCGGGAAACTCCTCGACCAAGTGAATTGTGAGGGGGTTCACTTTGGTCTGCAGCTTATCTCCTCGAATAACTCCCTTTTAGTCCCAGCTAAAGTTTCCTTTGGCAGCCTCAGTTCTTCGGTGTCGGCTTTTGTCGACAGTGGAGCTGCGGGGAACTTTATGGACTTAACTTGGGCCAAGGCCTTAGGTATTCCTCAGTTAGCCTTGGGTAGGTGTATCACCATGCATGGTTTAGATGGGAGTCCCTTGTCCAATGGGGTTATTTCCCTCTGTACACCTCCTGTACTACTTACGGTAGGAGCTCTTCATTCCGAAAAGATCGAGTTCTTCCTTACCCATTGCCCAGCAGTTCCAGTGGTTCTGGGTCACCCTTGGCTGGCCTTTCATAATCCCACCATTGATTGGCAGTCGGGGGAGATTTCACAATGGGGTACCATCTGTAATAAGGAATGTATTACGTTTCCCGATAGAATAGCTGCTGCCATTCCCGAACCCATTCCCGTGGAATACCAGGACTTTGTTGATGTGTTTTCCAAGGGCAATGCGGACATTCTGCCTCCCCATCGGCCTTATGATTGTGCTATTGAGCTAATTCCCGGTGCCACATTGCCAAAGGGAAGGTTATATGCTTTATCCGGGCCAGAAACTGCGGCCATGAATGAGTATGTTAAGGAGAGTCTAGGGAAAGGATTTATCAGGCCATCTAAATCCCCTTTAAGTGCAGGCTTCTTCTTTGTGGAGAAAAAAGATGGATCACTCAGACCTTGCATTGACTTTAGAGCCCTGAATAAGATCTCAGTTAAAAATACTTATCCTCTGCCGCTGATTTCTGTCCTCTTTGATCAGCTGCGTTCGGCTGTGATTTTTTTCTAAAATTGACCTGAGGGGAGCATATAACCTCATCCGAATCAAGTCTGGAGATGAGTGGAAGACGGCTTTCAGTACTCAGTCGGGTCACTACGAGTATCTGGTGATGCCGTTCGGCTTGTCTAACGCTCCGGCAGTTTTCCAGGATCTCATTAACGATGTGCTCCGTGACTTTCTAGGAAGATTCGTGGTCGTTTACTTAGACGACATCCTGATCTATTCTGACTCAATTGAACAACATGTTACCCAGGTGCGTCAGGTTCTTCAAAAATTACGTGAAAATCATCTATATGCCAAGCTGGAGAAGTGTGAGTTTCATGTCACGGAGGTATCCTTTTTAGGGTACATTATTTCCCCTCGGGGATTCTACATGGAACCTAAGAAGCTCCAAGCCATCCTTAGTTGGGCGCAACCCACCAACTTAAAAGCAATTCAGCGCTTTTTAGGGTTTGCAAATTATTATAGAAGATTTATTCATTCTTTTTCCGACCTGGTTGCTCCCATGGTGGCACTGACTAAGAAGGGAGCGGATCCTACCAACTGGTCACGTGAAGCTGAGTTATCCTTTCAGGCCTTGAAACAAGCTTTTGTCTCAGCTCCAGTCCTCAGACATCCCAACCCAGAATTGCCCTTCATTGTTGAGGTTGATGCCTCGGAGGCTGGAGTGGGGGCTATCCTATCTCAAAAGGATCCAGAGTCTATGGAACTACATCCTTGTGCCTTCATGTCCAGGAAATTCTCATCCGCTGAATCCAACTACGATGTTGGTAACTGGGAGTTACTGGCTATTAAATGGGCTTTCGAGGAGTGGAGACATTGGCTTGAGGGAGCAACACATACCATTTCAGTATTGACTGACCACAAAAATCTTCAGTACATCGAATCAGCTAAGCGGCTGAATGCCCGGCAGGCTCGTTGGGCTTTATTTTTTACTCGTTTCAAGTTTATTATCACCTTTAGGCCAGGTTCCAAGAATACCAAGGCGGATGCCCTGTCACGCAGTTTTCTTCCAGTTCATAATAACAGTCCTGTTACTCCCATACTTCCATCTTCAGTCATTTGGGCAGGCCTCACACAAGATTTATTTACCCAGTTAAAGCAGCTTCAACATCAAGCTCCTGGAAATACTCCTGCTGGTCGTCTTTACGTCCCTAAGTTTTTGAGAGCTACTGTTTTGACTGAATTTCATGATAGCAAAGTTGCCGGGCATCCGGGGATCTCTAAGACTTTGGAATTAGTCTCCCGCTCAGTATGGTGGCCTGGTCTTTCTAAAGACATTAAGGAGTTTGTTTTTTCTTGTCAGGTCTGTGCACAGCATAAGGTTCCCCGTTCCTTGCCTATCGGGCAACTTATGCCCTTAAATGTTCCTCTCAGGCCATGGTCTCATATTTCCATGGATTTTGTGGTAGACCTCCCTCTGTCAGCCGGATTCCGAGTCATATGGGTGGTAGTGGACCGTTTTAGCAAGATGGCTCATTTCATTGCTCTTCCCCGACTGCCATCTGCCCAGGGATTGGTTGTTTTGTTTCTCCGCCATGTTTTCAGACTTCATGGGTTGCCCACTGATATTGTTTCTGATCGGGGTCCACAATTCATTGCACAATTCTGGAAGTCCTTTTGTGCCTCATTAAAGATGAAATTGTCTTTAACATCCGGTTACCATCCCCAATCCAACGGGCAGACCGAGCGAGTTAATCAATCATTAAAACAGTATTTGCGTTTGTACTCAGCCAAACTCCAGAATGATTGGTCCGAGTTTCTTCCTTTGGCGGAGTTTGCTTACAATAATTCTTGTCATTCCTCCACTAATGTGTCTCCATTCTTTTCAGTTTTTGGTTTTCACCCCAGAGCTAATTCTTTTTTTCAACATTCTTCTGTTTCCTTGCTAACCTTAACCTCTCATCTCAGAGTTATTTGGAAAAAAGTGCACCTTGCCCTCAGAAAAGCGGCATTTCGAGAGAAAATTTTTTCGGACAGGCTCCGACGTCCTTGCACTTTTAAGGTGGGAGACAGGGTATGGTTGTCGACTCGTAACGTTAGACTTCGACAAACCTCAGCTAGATTGGGCCCCAAATTTATTGGACCATTTCATATTAAAAAAATCAACCCAGTTGCTTTCCGGTTACGTTTACCAAGAGCTCTCCGGATCGGAAATACGTTCCATTGCTCCCTGTTGAAACCATACGTTTCTTCCAGTAGATTTCCTCGGAAGATCTCTCAGGGGAAATCACCAGTAGATGTACAGGGACAACAGGAGTTCTTGGTGGAGAAGGTTCTCGATTCCAAATTGTCCCGGGGTCGGCTTTATTTTCTGGTGCACTGGAGAGGCTATGGTCCAGAGGAAAGGTCTTGGGTCCTGGATAAGGATCTCCATGCCCCGAGGCTCAAGAGGGCATTTTTTCGGGAATTTCCTCGGAAACCTGGCTTTAGGGGTTCCTTGACCCCTCCTCAAGGGGGGGGTACTGTTAGGCGCCGGGGTCCGCTCGTCGGTGCGGCCCGGCGCCTAGCAACCAGGGACGCCATGCGCGTACAGCCGCCGGCTCCCTGGCAACGCTAGACGCCGGGCGCATGGAGCCGCACGGACCCTAGCAACGGGGACGCCACTGGCGGACCGTGTTCCCCGTTGCTGGGTCCATTTAAATGAGTAAGGGCACCTGTTTCCTGGCCGTGCAGCAAGGCAGCTGCACGGCATTCATGCAATCAGCACTGGCAGCAGTTGATTGGAGGGCTTCGGTTTATATGCTCTTGCAGTGCCTCACACAGACGCCGGTAATAGCTTCCTGCATGCTGTATCTGTTTGCTGAGAGTGTTTCCAGTCCTGCTGTATCCGGTCGTTCCTGTCCTCAGTTGTCCTGCACTCGGAAGTCGTCGTCTGTTCCTAGAGTCCTGACTGAGCACCGTTAAACATCCAGTGGTGTTCGTGAGTCGCGGCGTAGCCGTGTGTTGCGGCTTGGCCGCTTTATTACTTATTATTTATTATTTGTGTTTCGGAGCTTTTGCGGAGGATTCCGCTCCCACAGATCCACTCTGGTATCCAGCGGTGCTGGGTAGGAGTAATGGACTAGTGGATTTTGGTTGTCCTTTTATCTGGCGGTTTTTCCGCGCATACTTCAAGTTTGGTTAGTTAGCTTGTTGCCCTTGGCCTGTTGTAGTCAGAGGTCCTCTTGTCATCATCCTGCCTCTGATTTCCCTTTGTCTCTCACTAAGACCGGGGGGCACCGGAGTTGGGCAGACATAATCCGCCTTTCAAACGTGGCTGCCAGGGGCTCAAGAAACCATAGTCTCGCAAGGGATTTCCGATAGCACGGGTGAGACAATAGAGTTAGGGCGCCAGGGGCAACTAGTCTTTCCTGCTCCCGTAACCAGCATTCCCTTCCAGTACTCTGGCCATTGTCATAAGATCTCCTCCGGTCAGGAGTACTGGAATCATAACACCATAAGAATCTGGCATATTTAGAGTCAGCGAAGCGGCTCAATGCCAGGCAGGCACGATGGGCTTTGTTTTTGGCTCGCTTTAATTTTTTGATAACATATCGCCCTGGGTCAAAAAACATCAAGGCTGATGCGCTCTCGCAGAGTTTTGCTCCAGTTCAAGAGACCACCGAGGAGCCATTGCCCATTGTGTCCCCATCATGTATTAAAGTGGGCATTACCCAGGACCTCTTGTCATTAGTCCTTAGAGCACAGGAGCAGGCTCCTCCAGACCTTCCGGTAGGTCTCTTGTTTGTGCCTCCTAGGTTAAGACAGCGAGTGTTCCTGGAATTCCATGCCAAGAGGTCGGCAGGGCATCCGGGTATTGCCAGAACTCGGGAGTTGCTGTCTAGGGCGGTGTGGTGGCCCTCGGTGGCTAGGGATGTGGATCAGTGGGTTCGGGCATGTGACGTTTGTGCCCGAAATAAAACTCCTAGAGGGGTTCCTGTCGGCCCATTACATCCACTCTCTATTCCGTCTAAGCCATGGACCCACATTTCCATGGATTTTGTGGTGGCTTGCCCAAATCCTCTGGGATGACAGCCATTTGGGTTGTCGTTGACAGGTTTTCGAAGATGGCGCATTTCGTTCCACTGGTTGGGTTGCCATCGGCCAGACGCCTGTCTGAGTTATTTATGCAGCATGTTGTGCGCCTCCACGGGTTGCCACTTGATGTGGTCTCTGACCGTGGATCCCAGTTTGTGGCCAAATTCTGGAGGGCATTTTGTTCTGATCTCCAGATTTCTGTGAGCTTGTCGTCAGGCTACCATCAACAGTCTAATGGGCAGACTGAAAGGGTGAACCAGTCCTTGGAGCAGTTCCTCAGGTATTATGTCTCCAAGTGTCATACTGACTGGGTTGCTCATCTGTCCATGGCGGAGTTTGCCTAGAACAACGCGGCTCACTCTGCTACAGGGATCTCTCCCTTCCTTTGTGTGTATGGGCATCATCCTAAGGCCAATTCTTTTGACCCCCTGGATTCCACGTCTGGTGGTTCCTCTGTTGTTTCGGTCCTTAGGGGTATTTGGAGGAAAGTGAAGAAAGCCCTTGTGTCTGTGTCATTAGTGACCAAAAGGGTTTTTGATAAGCGGAGAAGACCCTACAGCTTCAAATTAGGAGACTTCGTCTGGTTGTCCACCAAGAATTTGAAGTTGAGACAGCCATCTCATAAGTTTGGTCCCCGGTTCATCGGCCCTTATAAGATCACCAGGGTTATCAATCCGGTGGCATTTCAGTTAGATCTGCCCCGTTCATTGGGTATCAATAAAACATTTCATTGTTCCCTTTTAAAACTGGCGGTTAGTAATCCTTCTTCCAGTGGAAGACCTTCTCCTCTTCTGATACGGGGTCAGAGGCAGTTTGTGGTTGAAAGGGTTCTTGACTCCAAGATGGTTCGGGGTCGGCTGTCATTTTTGGTGCACTGGAAGGGGTATGGCCCGGAGGAGCGGTCGTGGGTGCGCAGTTGTGATCTTCATGCCCCCAGACTGATACGCTCTTTCTTCTCGCAGTTCCCCGATAAACCCGGTGGTAGGGGTTCTTTGACCCATCGTCAGAGGGGGGGTGCTGTTAGGATCTCCTGCTTTGTGCTGCCACGTCGCCATGGCAACCGGGAGGCAAGTGTTAGCGAAGTAACCTGAGCGCAGCTGATACTCTGGTCCGGGTTTTTACTGTGTAGTGGTTACAGGCTCTGTGCACGGCAGGGAATCCGGCGCTGGTTTTGTGCTCACAGTCTGTGAGGTCTGAGTGGGGCGTGGACAGCACCTGCTATATAAACCATCCTCTCAGGCTAGGCAAATGCTGCTGAATCTTTGTTTGTCAGTTCCAGAGAGTTAGCTAGTACTGTGTGACTTTGTATTTACTTGTTGCTTACTGCGAATAGGCCTTGGGATTCGGTACTTCATTCTGCCAATCCGGACCTAGCAGTAAGACTGGAGTCAGTTGTTTGACCTGCTGGGGTTCTTTTGCTATTCTGTGAACCCAGCAGGTTTGCGGCTGTACTCTCAGACCTGCTTGCTTAATCCTCCCTCACTGTGCAGGGCGTCCAGGTGTCAGTTTAGTGGCAGTAAGCTGAACCTGTGCCCTGCAAGTGGGGGTTAGGATTGTGGATACTCTCCTTGTGTCTATATTTCTATCTCTGACCAAGGAGTTTATTCCCACACCCGTTGGTAACCCTTTGGGGTTTTTTCTGTTGCTCTTAGCAACATCATTTCAGGTGCTCCACATGTTAAATCACTAAACATCGCTTCATTGTCCGCTCTATTTCATCTGAGCATTCCTGACACTAGGGAGACACCCAATTCCTGAGCCTTTGGGCTTCTCCGTTCACTTTGTGTTTATTAGTAATTCCATCACCTCCTGTGTATGTTATGTTATACTGTCTGTGAGTTCGTTTGCTTCGCTTCCCTCTCTGTTCATACACCGGTATACTCCTGTTAGCACTGGTGTGCGTAACAAGTCGTCTATATAAAAAGTATTGGTTGTTTATCCGATGTTCTAAAGTCGGTCGGCTTTTAGGTTTTATGTCAGTTTTGACTTAAATATGTAAATATTAAATAAATAGTAACTAGTAAATATGCAGTTTTCCCAAAACCGACTGTTAGTAAACAGGTTGGTTGGTAATTTATCTCTCCCCACTTTCTCTCCAGGACTTAGTAAATAGACCCCTTAATTCCCCCTTAGTTCTCTCTCAATGGTGGCTGACTGGCTGCTCTTCTCACTGTAGCACTGTAGCAGCGCAGCACTGCCGGTATCTTCCCCCTGCTCCTCTGTAACCCTTGGCGCCCCCTCAAATCTGGTGCCTGGCACTGTGCCCCTGAGGAAGAACACTGCCTGGAGTGTCTTAAGGACATTACAGGTGTCTCTGTGCCACCCAGGGTCCCTGCACAATGGGGATCATTCTGAGTTGATCACTCGCTGCCGTTTTTCGCAGCGCAGCGAACAGGTTACTACTGCGCATGCGTATGCACCACAATGCGCACGCGTGTCATATGGGTACAAAGCGGATCGTTGCTGGGCAATGGATTTAACGAAAAATCCATTCGCACAGCCGATCGCAAGGAGATTGACAGGAAGAGGTCGTGAGAGGGTGTCAACTGACCGTTTCTGGGAGTGTTTGGAAAAATGCAAGCGTGTCCAAGCGTGTGCAGGGCCGGTGTCTGACGTCAATTCCGGGACCAAATAGACTGAGTGATCATAAGGGTTGAGTAAGTCCAGAGCTACTCAGAAACTGCTAAAAACTTTTTCTTCCCGCTCGGCTGCACATGCGTTCGCACACTTGCAAAGTGAAAATACACTCCCTTGTGGCCGTCGACTATGCGTTTGCACGGCTGCAAAAAGTAGCTAGCGAGCGATCAACCCGGAATGAGGGCCAATGGCCGAATGCACAGCTCACACACTACTAGTTACGACCCTGAATACAGTTCCCAGATCTTTGGTGGTGGCACAATGCTTCTTTTCCCAACTCATGTTCCTGCTGCTGCAGTCCACCATTTCTCCTTGTTTTGCCTCAGTTGCCTAGACTTTTGGGATGTCAAAGAACACAATATTACAACAGCTTCCATAATCACTCATTTTCTAGGAGCCTTGTCATTGTGCAGAATTCCCAGGGGAAATAAGAATAGGAAAGGCCTATATATAAAGACCCCTCTACTCACGTGTCCTGACAGGCCATGCAGGTAACAGAAGTCACCTCAGAGGGTGAGCGCAATCAAAATTAATAAGATACAAATTTAATTGTTAATATACAAAATAAAAGATAATGTTTCACAGTATTAAAAAGAGCTTGTTGCATAAAAAACAACAACTCAAATTGAGTAACTGGTGCAGTCCTACTGTTGCTCCTAAGCCAGTGGCAAACGCTGGATCTCTAGAGGGGGGGTTTCCAAATGCATTCCACAATCTCCCACTCTGCGGAACATTAGAGCAAGTGCGGGAGTCGGGGGGAGCGGTAGAATAACCTAGTCACGACCCTGGATATTAATGTAAACATTGGTCTTTTTATAAAATGGATACTGTATGGACTACAATATTTATATTTAAAACAAAATTTGAGCAACTTGCCAAGAGGAGGGGGGTTTCTGTGCAACTGGAACCCCCCCCCCCCCTCCGCGTTTGCCTATGTAAGCATATGCTGGATTATATTAGTGTGGTTCCAGATATTGAGTTTATGATGCAAATACAGCAAATAGATTGAGTGTTGTGGCTGGTTGATTTGTATTGCAAGCTGGAAGGATATGCAATGATGATGACGATGAAGACTATCAGCACTAGCCTAGCTGTTTCTAATTGGTGAATCCCATTTTGGCCTCTGCAGCTGATAGTACACATACCCTCCAGCTGTACCTTTTTGGCAGGTACAGGACCTTTTTTTATGGTCTGTACCAATTTTTGGCTCTCCCAACTTCCATTGAAAGTATAGGAAAAGCAGCGTGGCCACGTCACTTTACCCGTGGCCACGCCCCCTTTTAGAATTTGTACCGATTTTTATGTGTACATGGGCCCTCATTCCGAGTTGTTCGCTCGCAAGGCGATTATAGCAGAGTTACACACGCTAAGCCGCCGCCTACTGGGAGTGAATCTAAACATCTTAAATGTGCGACCGATGTATTCGCAATATTGCGATCAAAACCGAGTTAGCAGTTTCTGAGTAACTCCAGACTTACTCTGCCTGTGCGATCAATTCAGTGCTTTTCGGTCCCGGCTGACGTCATAAACACACCCAGCGTTCGCCCAAGCACTCCCACCGTTTCTCCAGACACGCCTGCGTTTTTTCCGGAAACGGTAGCGTTTCCTGCCACACGCCCCTAAAACGCCGTACATCCGCCCAGTAACACCCATTTCCTGTCAATCACAATGCGTTCTCCGGAGCGACGAAAAAGCCGTGAGTAAAATTACTTTCTTCTTAGTAAAGTTACTTGACGCATGCGCAGTGCGAACATTACGCATGCGCACTAAGAGAATTCTCACTGCGATGCGATGAAAAATACCGAGCGAACAACTCGGAATGAGGGCCATTGTTAGAGGGTATGAGTACATACTGCATAGTGTAGTGGATATATTATATTAAGCAGCAGCTGTTAATTTACTGTTTGTTTGTTTGTTTGTTTTTTCATTTTCATCTGGTCTACTGCAGAAAAGTACATTGCCACTGGATTTTAAAGTGGGGAAGCAACAGATGTTTGTATTTAGTGTAGTTTTATTTTATTTGTATTTATTTACAGTTATTGCATTAATTAATAACACTGTTAATACTAGATATTCTATCTTATGTATGTGACAGCTCATTACAAATTGAGCAATGTGATTTTATAATTTCCTGTGCAGTGTATGGCCGAGTCCCAATTATCACTCAATCAGGCATGAAGACATCTTTCAGCATGACCAATCAGGGGCATCAGAATGTGTTGTGGTTGGGGGGGGGAGGGCATAGGTAAAAATAAATTTTGTTGTGTCCCCCCCCCCCCCCCCCCCATGATTACCCCCCCCCCCCCCCCACCCCATGCGGGGAGCGCTTACCCCCAGATCAACGTGGTGACTCTGAATCAAAACTCCGGCGCCGCAGCGTGCAGCCTCATGTCCTGCCCTAGCCGGCTCTCCCCCTTGTGTCGTAACTCCTCCCCCAGACGGAAAAGGTCCCGTAGCCCACTTGATTCTAGCATCTACCCTCTCAGATGGGGCGTGGCGTGGCCATGCTGAGCCTGCTGGGACATCCCCGCCTCCTCCCAGTAATGCATCTGTGAAGAGCTGGCTGGACAGGACACGGGGCTGCACGCTGCGGTACCAGAGTTTTGAAGTCGGAGTCTCTGCGGTGATCTGGGGATAAGCGCCCCCCATTCCGACGCCTCTGTGACCAATGGATGTGATAATTGCTGCTCAGATCTGATACTGGCTATACTCTCCATAAGACAGAGCAACCAATAATCTGATAGTGTATGGCAATCTTTACCATATTAGCTACTTAAGACTAGAATGAGTGCAGGCATTCCCTCAGCAAGGCTTATGGGCTTTACAACCCTGTACTCAGAAGAGTTAAAGTAAACTTGGTGCAATTAGGGGTAAATGTATTATAGCGGCCCGGATCGTGCCGTTATAACACTTCCTGCTTCGCCTCATTACCGAGGCGAAGCAGGAAGGGACATCGACAAGATGTAAGACCATCTTGTCTGCTGAAGCTGGGGAGTGAAAACTCCCCCTTCCGGTGACGCACCCCTAAGCACACAGCACATCAGCTTAGTGCGCTCCTGCCCAGCTGGCTCCTCTGCACATGTGTGGGTTCTCGCTACTCACGCAAGATCCCCTGCGCAGTCCGGAAATGGCACCGCCACAGTCAGGTACAGCTCCATCCCTGCTGTGGAGATAGGGCATTGCCACCTACAGCTGTAGAAATCGATAGCTGCAGGTGTCGGAATGGTCAGCACTGCTGAATGTTCATACATTGCCCCCACATATCGGCGTGCTATCTTATAGATAGCAGCTCTGATATAGATAGGGGCACCCCTATCCTGTACCGCATACTGACACATTAACACATGGGAGAAATGCGGTATAGCGCACATAACTTGCTTCTCTCCCGTAACAATGTATAATACATTTACACATTAGTATGGTAAACAGCGCAAATGAGAAAATACATTTCCGTTGGAACTTGGCCAAGGACAAGCAGTCATGCATAAATACATACTTAGAATCGCGTTTTGAGAAAGGTTAAATACATCTATTGTATATGCTAAATATTATACAACTTGTAACCCATCATTTTGTGTATGATTTTACTAATACAGTGCTGATTGTCAAACATATTAAAACAAGGCAGCAGTGAAGCAACTGTTTTGCTGGACTGGAAACATGTAGTTAGTTCCCTTTTATAAAGGTCTATTCTACTTCCAAAACAAGAAATATTTTCCCTGCATACACAAAACCCCCCCCCAAAAAAAAATTTGGGCCCGATTCAGGTTGGATCACTAATCACAAGTACACTTTATCTGCATCTGCACATAGGGCTTAAGACATGTTTTTATGCAATGGGTGATGTTGACGCAATGGAGGGATCATCGCCAAACTGCGCATGTGCTGCAATCGCAGTGCATATGCGTGAAGGTGCTGCTGCGATCCCACGCACACTGAGAATTTAGTTGCAGAGTGATTGACAAGAAATGGCCGTGGTTGGGAAAAGGCAGGCATGTCATGGCGGTTTTAAGGGCGTAAAATGCGAACATGCATGCAGAGAAACATGGCGCCAGCGTCGCTACTGCTGCAGCCAGTCTGTTTAACCATAGGGCTTCCCTTAGCTTCGATATTTCCCGCTTTGTGATGTGAATGTCTGTAATGGCTCCAGTGAGCGTCTCTTTTCACTGCTGGGTGGCAGCTTCACTTGCTAACATTAGCAGCTCCGTAGCCTAGAGAATGGCAATTATATTATATACAAACATGAATTAGGCTCACATTATGGTGATTGCTTCCTATCTATGTGCATGTGATATTGACATTGCTTTATGAATTTATATGACTGCAATTTCTGTTTGTGCCGCTGCTTTGTCGCTTAGTTTAGCCAGCTAATCTTTGTCCATATTGGTGAGAAATATTGGCCCTCATTCCGAGTTGTTCACTCGCTAGCTGCTTTTAGCAGCATTGCAAACGCTAGGCCGCCGCCCTCTAGGAGTGTATCTTAAGGTGGGTACACACTAGTAGATATATCTGCAGATCAATTGATCGGCAGATATATCTATGGACGGATCGGGCAGTGTGTTCAGCATACACACTGCCCGATCCATCGGGGACTGATGTCATGAACTGGGCGGGTGTGTACACACGCTCGCCCAGTTCAGCTGTCAATCACCGCCGGCCGCCGCAGCATGTGTACGGGCGGTCAGCCGACCGCCCTGTACACACACAGCGACGCACCAATATATCGGTAGATATATTGGCCGTCGGCTGTGCTGCGCGGCCGACGCGATACATCTGTGAACGACGGAGTTCACAGACGTATCGGCCGTACACACTGGCCGACGCTCCCGCGATATATCGGCCGTTCAAGAGAACGCCCGATATATCGACCAGTGTGTACGGGCCTTTAGCTTAGCAGACTAGCGAACGAAAGATTAGCCGAACTGCTACTAAATAATTCTCTGCAGTTTCTGAGTAGCTCCAGACCTACTCCTAGATTGCGATCACCTCAGTCCGTTTAGTTCCTGGTTTGACGTCACAAACACGCCCTGCGTTCGGCCAGCCACTCCCCAGTTTCTCCAGCCACTCCTGCGTTTTTACCTGGCACGCCTGCGTTTTTTAGCACACTCCCGGAAAACGCTCAGTTACCTTCCAGAAACACCCCTTTTCTGTCAATCACTCACTGATCAGCAGAGCATCTGAAAAGCGCCGCACGAACACCAGCAAATCTACTAAGTTTTGTGTTAAATAATAATTAAGTATCATGCACATGCGCATTTTCCACCTAATCGCTGCGTTGCGAAAAACTGCAATGAGCGAACAACTCGGAATGACCACCATTGTGAGCTGTGAGGTGGTCAAAATTTACTAGAAATTAATGTTATTGAGGTTAATAATACTGTAGGAACAAAGGGGGTCATTCCGAGTTGATCGCACGTAGCAACTTTTTGCTGCTCGTGCGATCAACTTGACGCCGCCTATGGGGGACTGTATTATAGAGATGAGCGCCTGAAATTTTTCGGGTTTTGGGTTCGGTTCCGCGGCCGTGTTTTGGGTTCGACCGCGTTTTGGCAAAACCTCACCGAATTTTTTTTGTCGGATTCGGGTGTGTTTTGGATTCGGGTGTTTTTTTCAAAAAACACTAAAAAACAGCTTAAATCATTGAATTTGCGGTCATTTTGATCCCATAGTATTATTAACCTCAATAACCATAATTTATACTCCTTTTCAGTCTATTCTGAACACCTCACAATATTATTTTTAGTCCTAAAATTTGCACCGAGGTCGCTGTGTGACTAAGATAAGCGACCCAAGTGGCCGACACAAACACCTGGCCCATCTAGGAGTGGCACTGCAGTGTCACGCAGGATGGCCCTTCAAAAAAATACTCCCCAAACAGCACATGACGCAAAGAAAAAAAGAGGCGCAATGAGGTAGCTGACTGTGTGAGTAAGACTAGCGACCCTAGTGGCCGACACAAACACCGGGCCCATCTAGGAGTGGCACTGCAGTGTCACGCAGGATGTCCCTTCCAAAAAACCCTCCCCAAACAGCACATGACGCAAAGAAAAAAAGAGGCGCAATGAGGTAGCTGACTGTGTGAGTAAGACTAGCGACCCTAGTGGCCGACACAAACACCGGGCCCATCTAGGAGTGTCACTGCAGTGTCACGCAGGATGGCCCTTCCAAAAAACCCTCCCCAAACAGCACATGACGCAAAGAAAAATAAAAGAAAAAAGAGGTGCAAGATGGAATTGTCCTTGGGCCCTCCCACCCTTATGTTGTATAAACAAAACAGGACATGCACACTTTAACCAACCCATCATTTCAGTGACAGGGTCTGCCACACGACTGTGACTGATATGACGGGTTGGTTTGGACCCCCCCCAAAAAAGAATCAATTAATCTCTCCTTGCACAAACTGGCTCTACAGAGGCAAGATGTCCACCTCATCATCACCCTCCGATATATCACCGTGTACATCCCACTCCTCACAGATTATCAATTCGTCCCCACTGGAATCCACCATCTCAGCTCCCTGTGTACTTTGTGGAGGCAATTGCTGCTGGTCAATGTCTCCGCGGAGGAATTGATTATAATTCATTTTAATGAACATCATCTTCTCCACATTTTCTGGATGTAACCTCGTATGCCGATTGCTGACAAGGTGAGCGGCGGCACTAAACACTCTTTCGGAGTACACACTTGTGGGAGGGCAACTTAGGTAGAATAAAGCCAGTTTGTGCAAGGGCCTCCAAATTGCCTCTTTTTCCTGCCAGTATAAGTACGGACTGTGTGACGTGCCTACTTGGATGCGGTCACTCATATAATCCTCCACCATTCTATCAATGTTGAGAGAATCATATGCAGTGACAGTAGACGACATGTCCGTAATCGTTGTCAGGTCCTTCAGTCCGGACCAGATGTCAGCATCAGCAGTCGCTCCAGACTGCCCTGCATCACCGCCAGCGGGTGGGCTCGGAATTCTGAGCCTTTTCCTCGCACCCCCAGTTGCGGGAGAATGTGAAGGAGGAGATGTTGACAGGTCGCGTTCCGCTTGACTTGACAATTTTCTCACCAGCAGGTCTTTCAACCCCAGCAGACTTGTGTCTGCCGGAAAGAGAGATCCAAGGTAGGCTTTAAATCTAGGATCGAGCACGGTGGCCAAAATGTAGTGCTCTGATTTCAACAGATTGACCACCCGTGAATCCTTGTTAAGCGAATTAAGGGCTCCATCCACAAGTCCCACATGCCTAGCGGAATCGCTCCGTGTTAGCTCCTCCTTCAATGTCTCCAGCTTCTTCTGCAAAAGCCTGATGAGGGGAATGACCTGACTCAGGCTGGCAGTGTCTGAACTGACTTCACGTGTGGCAAGTTCAAAGGGCATCAGAACCTTGCACAACGTTGAAATCATTCTCCACTGCGCTTGAGACAGGTGCATTCCACCTACTATATCGTGCTCAATTGTATAGGCTTGAATGGCCTTTTGCTGCTCCTCCAACCTCTGAAGCATATAGAGGGTTGAATTCCACCTCGTTACCACTTCTTGCTTCAGATGATGGCAGGGCAGGTTCAGTAGTTTTTGGTGGTGCTCCAGTCTTCTGTACGTGGTGCCTGTACGCCGAAAGTGTCCCGCAATTCTTCTGGCCACCGACAGCATCTCTTGCACGCCCCTGTCGTTTTTTAAAAAATTCTGCACCACCAAATTCAAGGTATGTGCAAAACATGGGACGTGCTGGAATTTGCCCATATTTAATGCACACACAATATTGCTGGCGTTGTCCGATGCCACAAATCCACAGGAGAGTCCAATTGGGGTAAGCCATTCCGCGATGATCTTCCTCAGTTGCCGTAAGAGGTTTTCAGCTGTGTGCGTATTCTGGAAAGCGGTGATACAAAGCGTAGCCTGCCTAGGAAAGAGTTGGCGTTTGCGAGATGCTGCTACTGGTGCCGCCGCTGCTGTTCTTGCGGCGGGAGTCCATACATCTACCCAGTGGGCTGTCACAGTCATATAGTCCTGACCCTGCCCTGCTCCACTTGTCCACATGTCCGTGGTTAAGTGGACATTGGGTACAACTGCATTTTTTAGGAGACTGGTGAGTCTTTTTCTGACGTCCGTGTACATTCTCGGTATCGCCTGCCTAGAGAAGTGGAACCTAGATGGTATTTGGTAACGGGGGCACACTGCCTCAATAAATTGTCTAGTTCCCTGTGAACTAACGGCGGATACCGGACGCACGTCTAACACCAACATAGTTGTCAAGGCCTCAGTTATCCGCTTTGCAGCAGGATGACTGCTGTGATATTTCATCTTCCTCGCAAAGGACTGTTGAACAGTCAATTGCTTACTGGAAGTAGTACAAGTGGGCTTACGACTTCCCCTCTGGGATGACCATCGACTCCCAGCAGCAACAACAGCAGCGCCAGCAGCAGTAGGCGTTACACGCAAGGATGCATCGGAGGAATCCCAGGCAGGAGAGGACTCGTCAGAATTGCCAGTGACATTGCCTGCAGGACTATTGGCATTCCTGGGGAAGGAGGAAATTGACACTGAGGGAGTTGGTGGGGTGGTTTGCGTGAGCTTGGTTACAAGAGGAAGGGATTTACTGGTCAGTGGACTGCTTCCGCTGTCACCCAAAGTTTTTGAACTTGTCACTGACTTATTATGAATGCGCTGCAGGTGACGTATAAGGGAGGATGTTCCGAGGTGGTTAACGTCCTTACCCCTACTTATTACAGCTTGACAAAGGGAACACACGGCTTGACACCTGTTGTCCGCATTTCTGGTGAAATACTTCCACACCGAAGAGCTGATTTTTTTGGTATTTTCACCAGGCATGTCAACGGCCATATTCCTACCACGGACAACAGGTGTCTCCCCGGGTGCCTGACTTAAACAAACCACCTCACCATCAGAATCCTCCTGGTCAATTTCCTCCCCAGCGCCAGCAACACCCATATCCTCCTCATCCTGGTGTACTTCAACACTGACATCTTCAATCTGACTATCAGGAACTGGACTGCGGGTGCTCCTTCCATCACTTGCAGGGGGCGTGCAAATGGTGGAAGGCGCATGCTCTTCACGTCCAGTGTTGGGAAGGTCAGGCATCGCAACCGACACAATTGGAGTCGGACTCTCCTTGTGGATTTGGGATTTCAAAGAACGCACAGTTCTTTGCAGTGCTTTTGCCAGCTTGAGTCTTTTCAGTTTTCTAGCGAGAGGCTGAGTGCTTCCATCCTCATGTGAAGCTGAACCACTAGCCATGAACATAGGCCAGGGCCTCAGCCGTTCCTTGCCACTCCGTGTGGTAAATGGCATATTGGCAAGTTTACGCTTCTCCTCCGACAATTTTATTTTAGGTTTTGGAGTCCTTTTTTTACTGATATTTGGTGTTTTGGATTTGACATGCTCTGTACTATGACATTGGGCATCGGCCTTGGCAGACGACGTTGCTGGCATTTCATCGTCTCGGCCATGACTAGTGGCAGCAGCTTCAGCACGAGGTGGAAGTGGATCTTGATCTTTCCCTAATTTTGGAACCTCAACATTTTTGTTCTCCATATTTTAATAGGCACAACTAAAAGGCACCTCAGGTAAACAATGGAGATGGATGGATTGGATACTAGTATACAATTATGGACGGGCTGCCGAGTGCCGACACAGAGGTAGCCACAGCCGTGAACTACCGCACTGTACTGTGTCTGCTGCTAATATATAGACTGGTTGATAAAGAGATAGTATACTCGTAACTAGTATGTATGTATAAAGAAAGAAAAAAAACCCACGGTTAGGTGGTATATACAATTATGGACGGGCTGCCGAGTGCCGACACAGAGGTAGCCACAGCCGTGAACTACCGCACTGTACTGTGTCTGCTGCTAATATAGGCTGGTTGATAAAGAGATAGTATACTCGTAACTAGTATGACTATAAAGAAAGAAAAAAAAACCACGGTTAGGTGGTATATACAATTATGGACGGGCTGCCGAGTGCCGACACAGAGGTAGCCACAGCCGTGAACTACCGCACTGTACTGTGTCTGCTGCTAATATATAGACTGGTTGATAAAGAGATAGTATACTCGTAACTAGTATGTATGTATAAAGAAAGAAAAAAAAACCACGGTTAGGTGGTATATACAATTATGGACGGGCTGCCGAGTGCCGACACAGAGGTAGCCACAGCCGTGAACTACCGCACTGTACTGTGTCTGCTGCTAATATAGACTGGTTGATAAAGAGATAGTATACTCGTAACTAGTATGTATGTATAAAGAAAGAAAAAAAAACCACGGTTAGGTGGTATATACAATTATGGACGGGCTGCCGAGTGCCGACACAGAGGTAGCCACAGCCGTGAACTACCGCACTGTACTGTGTCTGCTGCTAATATAGACTGGTTGATAAAGAGATAGTATACTACTAATATTATATATACTGGTGGTCAGGTCACTGGTCACTAGTCACACTGGCAGTGGCACTCCTGCAGCAAAAGTGTGCACTGTTTAATTTTAATATAATATTATGTACTCCTGGCTCCTGCTATAACCTATAACTGGCACTGCAGTGCTCCCCAGTCTCCCCCACAATTATAAGCTGTGTGAGCTGAGCACAGTCAGATATATATATACATTGATGCAGCACACTGGGCTGAGCAGTGCACACAGATATGGTATGTGACTGAGTCACTGTGTGTATCGTTTTTTTCAGGCAGAGAACGGATATATTAAATAAAACAAACAACTGCACTGTCTGGTGGTCACTGTGGTCGTCAGTCACTAAACTCTGCACTCTCTTCTACAGTATCACAGCCTCAGGTCAATCTCTCTCTCTCTCTCTCTCAACCCTAATCTAAATGGAGAGGACGCCAGCCACGTCCTCTCCCTATCAATCTCAATGCACGTGTGAAAATGGCGGCGACGCGCGGCTCCTTATATAGAATCCGAGTCTCGCGAGAATCCGACAGCGTCACGATGACGTTCGGGCGCGCTCGGGTTAACCGAGCAAGGCGGGAGGATCCGAGTCTGCTCGGACCCGTGAAAAAAACATGAAGTTCGTGCGGGTTCGGATTCAGAGAAACCGAACCCGCTCATCTCTACTGTATTATAGCATAGCAGGGCTGCGATCGCTTGTGCAGCCCTGCTATGCTAAAAAAGTTTCCTGCAAAACAAGACCAGGGTGAGACTTACTTACCCTGTGCGACGGATCCAGCGACGAAGGTCCCGGAATTGACATCGGACATCCGCCCCCCAAATGCCTGGATACGCCTGTGCTCGCCTCACCACACCTGGAAAACAGTCAGTTAATGCCCTGGAATGCCTCCCGCCTGTCAGTCTTCTTGCGATCGCTGCTGCGATCACTTTTTCCGCTGGCGGCATCGCTGCCCGGCGACTACCTTCGCCAGGCAATGACAAAGCGACAAACTGCAGCGTGCGAACGGGTCGGAATGACCCCCAAAAGCCAGCCCAAGTTACATGGTTTTATCTGTTTTAGGATTAAAAAAAATATATATATATAGATCCAAGAAGACCAAAACACATGAGGGTGGTTTTGCAAAATTAGAACCAAAACTAAAACTTAACATTAATACAGATCCAAATACAAGAGTCGACGTACATCTCTAGTTTAAGGGTGGGGTTTGCCCTTAGCTGTTTGAAAGGCAGGGATCTGACTCTTTTCCTGTGAGTTCCCCTTCCTCTCCCTTTTCCTTTTTTTCTATTGACCTTATTTTGGTGCTGAAGAATAGAGTGATCATTTTGCTGCAATAATATTTGTGCACTCATCTTCAATTCAGAGTAAGACAATTTACCTACTGAGGTCAGCAACATCGTATTTTCTAACCATGGTCTTTAATGAATTGGTGTGGGACTTGGTTGTCTTATGCTTGCCGTTGAGAAGGGAAAACGAGATTTATGGTAAGAACTTACCGTTGTTAAATCTCTTTCTGCGAGGTACACTGGGCTCCACAAGGATTAACATCGGGGTGTGGAGTAGGATCTTGATCCGAGGCACCAACAGGCTCAAAGCTTTTGACTGTTCCCAAGATGCATAGCCTACTCTATAACCCCACCTCCATGCACAGGAGCTCAGTTTCGTCAACCAGCCCAATGCAGTACAGGTATCAGAGACGACAATCGTCACACACTCACCACAGGAGAGGGTGTTAGCGGCTATGCCAATTCCAACCTAAAGAAGCTAAGTGCGTCAGGGTGGACGCCTCGTGGAGCCCAGTGTACCTCGCAGAAAGAGATTTAACAATGGTAAGTTCTTACCATAAATCTCGTTTTCTGCTGCGGGGTACACTGAGCTCCACGAGGATTAACATCAGGGATGTCCTAAAGCAGTTCCTTATGGGAGGGGGCGCACTGTAGCGGGCATGAGAACCCGGCGTCCAAAGGAAGCATCCTGGGAAGCGGCGTTCCCTGAGAACCACGTTGCCGCCTTGCACAATTGTTCAAGAGTCGCACTACTGTGGGCCGCCCAAGAAGGTCCAACCGACCAAGTAGAATGGGCTTTAATGGTAGCAGGAACTGGACGACCAGCCTGTACATAAGCATGTGCAATCACCATTCTAATCCATCTGGCCAAAGTCTGCTTGGAAGCAGGCCAGCCACATTTGTGAAAACCAAACAATACAAAACGAGAATCGGATTTCCTAATGGAAGAAGTTCTCTTCACATAGATACGGAGAGCCCGTACTACATCCAAAGACCGCTCTTTGGAAGACAACTCGGGAGAATTAAAGGCCGGAACCACAATCTCCTGGTTAAGGTGAAAGGAAGACACCACCTTAGGTAAATAACCAGGCCGCGTTCTAAGAACCGCCCGTTCACGGTGAAAAATAAAATAGGGAGACTCACAGGATAAGGCACCGAAGTCCGATAACCTCCTAGCTGAAGCAATCGCAAGCAAGAAAAAAACCTTAAGGGAAAGCCACTTAAGGTCAGCAGAGGTAAGAGGCTCAAACGGAGACTCTTGCAAGGCCTCCAAAACCACCGACAAGTCCCAAGGGGCCACAGGTGGCACATAAGGAGGCTGAATCCGCAACACACCCTGAGTGAATGTATGGACATCAGGTAGGGTAGCAATTTTTCTCTGAAACCAAACCGACAAGGCAGAGATGTGAACCTTGAGGGAGGCCAGACGCAGGCCTAAGTCCAGGCCCTGTTGTAGAAAGGCCAATAGCTTGGCCGTACTAAACTTGAAAACGTCATGATTGTGAGACGCACACCAAGTAACGTAAGCATTCCAGACCCTATGGTAGATCCGAGCAGAAGCCGGCTTACGGGCCTTCAACATAGTTTGAACAACCGCCTCAGAGAAACCCTTGGCCCTCAGGATGGAAGCTTCAAGAGCCACGCTGTCAAAGCAGACGGGCCAAATCCTGGTAAACACAAGGGCCCTGAACGAGGAGGTCTGATCATTGTGGAAGTAGAAGGGGACGATCCCACGAGAGACCCAGTAGATCGGAGAACCAGTGCCGTCTGGGCCACGCTGGAGCAACCAGAAGCAGGTTTCCTCCTTCTTGCTTGAACTTCCGTATTACTCTGGGCAGGAGTGACACCAGAGGGAACACATACGGTAGATGAAAGTTCCATGGAAATGCCAGAGCGTCCACGAACGCAGCTTGAGGGTCCCTTGTACTTGCTCCGAAGGCCAGAACCTTGTGATTGTGTCGAGACGCCATCAGATCCACATCTGGAAGACCCCACGTGTCCACGAGAAGTTGAAACTCCTCCGGATGGAGGCTCCACTTTCTGGTGTGTACGTCCTGACAACTGAGATAGTCCGCTTCCCAGTTCAGGACGCCCGGAATGAACACTGCTGATATGGCCGGCAGATGGCGTTCTGCCCACTGAAGAATCCGTGATACTTCCCTCATTGCCATGCGGCTTCGAGTTCCGCCTTGATGATTGATGTTCGCCACCGTGGTGGCGTTGTCCGACTGTACTTGAACAGGTCTGTTCTGTATGAGATGCTGGGCCATTGTCAACGCATTGAACACTGCCCGCTGCTCCAGAATATTTATCGGGAGTAGGGGGAGTAGGGACTCCTCCTTGGTCCACCGACCCTGAAGAGTGTGTTGTTCCAACACCGCACCCCAACCTCTCAGACTGGCATCCGTCGTCAGCAGGACTTAGTTGGATATCCAGAAGGGACGGCCCCTGCTCAATCGTTGGTCCTGAAGCCACCAGTTCAGTGACAGGCGGTCCTCCGGAGACAAGGAGATCATGTGAGATCTGATCCGGTGAGGTAGGCCGTCCCACTTGGTCAGAATGAACTTCTGCAGAGGGCGAGAATGGAATTGAGCATACTCCACCATGTCGAAAGCCGACACTATGAGACCCATTACTTGCATTGCCGAATGTATCAACACTTGCGGACGAGATAGGAAGCATCGAATCCTGTCCTGAAGCTTCAGGACTTTCTTCTGAGACAGGAACAACCTTTGGCTGTGAGTGTCCAATAACGCTCCCAGGTGTACAATGCTCCGAGCAGGAACCAGGGAAGATTTCTTCCAGTTGATCAGCCAGGATCAACAAATCGTCCAGGTACGGTAGAATCCTGACCCCTTGACGGCAGGGTGTAGCCGTCATGACCGCCATAACTTTGGTTTGACAACGGCTCCCCGAGTTTTCACCAAAGTGTAAAGCCCAAAATTGGTAATGAAGTTGCCCACCGCAAACCTCAGGTACTGCTGATGAGATACCGCAATAGGAATATGCAGGTAGGCATCCTGTATGTCCAGGGAGACAATATAGTCCCCAGGCTCCAAGGCCAGAACAATAGAGCACAGCATTTCCATACGAAACTTGGAGACCCGAACATGCTTGTTCAAGGACTTCAGATTGAGAATGGACCGTGAGGACCTGTTCGGTTTCGGGACTAGGAACAGCGGTGAATAGTGCCCCTTGCCTCTCTGAGCCAGAGGCACCTGTACTACCGCTCCTGTGGTCAGGAGGGAATGTACCACCGAGTGCAAAGTGTTTGCTTTTGCCAGATCCAGAGGCACATCTGTCAGGCAAAATCGATGCAGGGGACGACTCTTGAAAGGTATGGCGTAACCTCGAGCGACGACTTCCCTCACCCAGGTATCTGAAGTGGTCTTCAACCATTCCTGGGCAAATCCTAGAACTTGGCCCCCCACCCTGGGATCCCCTAGCGGGAGGCCCGCCCCGTCATGCGGCAGGCTTGTCGGTTTTGGAAGCTGGCTGACGGGCGGCCCAGGCACGCTTCGGTCTGGGCTTGGGAGGTCTGGAAGCACAAGCTTGCTTTGGGTACGCCTGACCTTTTGCTTTTCCTGGAGGATGAAAGGGCCAAGGCAAAGTACTTTTAGCCTTCTGTGCGGAAGGAGCCGTACTAGGTAGGCAAGCTGTTTTAGCAGTAGCCAGATCAGCCACAATCTTATTGAGGTCTTCTCCAAAGAGAATGTCTCTCTTGAAAGGAAGCACCTCCAGGGTTTTCTTGGAATCCATATCCACTGACCAGGATCTCAACCAAAGGATAATGTATGTCTGGCCAAGACGGACGTAGTAGCAGCCTTGGCCGCGAACACCCCAGCATCGGAGACCGCCTCCTTAAGGTACAGAGAAGCCGTGGTAATATAGGAGAGACATGGTCAAGCATGCTCAGACGCGTTGGAATGCAGTTCCGCCTCAAGCTCCTGAGCCCACGCCTCAACAGCTTCAGCAGCCCAAGTTGCTGCAATGGTTGGCCTATGCACAGCCACCGTTAGGGTATAAATTGCTTTTAAACAACCCTCCACCCGTCTGTCCGTCAGTTCCTTCAGAGAGGTGACGGTAATTACCGGCAGAGCAGAGGAAACAACCATACGCACCACATGAAAATCAACGGGCGGAGGGGTTTCCCAATTTTTACATACCTCCACAGAAGGAGGATAGCGAGCCAACAGTCTCTTATTCGCTGTGAATTTTGTACCCGGATTTTCCCAGGTTTCCTGACGTATGTCAACCAGGTTTTGAGAATTAGGTAAAACTTGTTTAACCACCTTCTTACGTTTAAACTTATCCGGTTTCTTAGAGACAGCCTCAGGCTCAGGATCATCAGACACCTGAAGAATGAACCTAATCGCTTCAATCAAATCTGGGACATACACTAACGACTTCCCTTCCCCATCAGAAACATCTGTATCAGTGTCTGTGGGATCAGTATCTGCACTATCCTCATCAGAGGACGTGTCTGGGATAGCAGTGGATTGGGAGGAGGTAATGGCCCGTTTAGAAGACGACTTAGTCTTAGGCAGGTGAGAGTGACACTTTTATATTTAGTCAGTGACCGGTTCAAATGCTGTAACTGAGTGGAGATTTGATCTGCCCATGGCGGATTAATAGCAAGGACCATAAACTGCTGCAGTGTCACAGGTGGTCCCACAGGGGGTGCCAATTTAGTTACAAGCGTGTTTAATAGCATGGAAAATGTAGCCCAAGGTGGGTCCTGTGAAGCCCCAGGTGCTACCGACCCACTGGGGGGTAAGAAACCCCCTGAACCCGAACTCTCAGCTGCCATATTATCCTCCATCACGTCCGCGGCCTCACTACCACGCAATGTGGGAGAAGCCCCAGCGTCGTTGCCACGTGTAGCAGACATAACCGTGTGCACAAAGGCCCTCATTCCGAGTTGATCGCTCGCTAGCTGCTTTTAGCAGCAGTGCACATGCTAGGTCGCCGCCCTCTGGGAGTGTATCTTAGCTTAGCAGGTTAGCAATTCTGCTACTAAAAAATGTCATGCAGTTTCAGAGTGGCTCAAGACTTACTCCTAGCTTGCGATGACTGCAGTCTGTTTAGTTCCTGGTTTGACGTCACAAACACGCCCTGCATTCGGCCAGCCACTCCCCCGTTTCTCCAGTTTCTCCTGCGTTTTTGCCTGGCACGCCTGCGTTTTTTTAGCACACTCCCTGAAAACGCTGAGTTGCCGCCCAGAAACGCCCACTTCAGGTCAATCAAACAACAAACACTCGAGCGACTGAAAAATGTCACTCGAGCTTCTGTAAAACTACAAAGTTTTGTGTGAAAGTACTTAGCGCATGCGCGCTGCGTACCATGCGCATGCGCATGAATGCCGATTTTTCACCTGATCGCTGCGCTGCGAAAAACGGCAGCGAGTGATCAACTCGGAATGAGGGCCAATATCGGGCAACCAGGTACAAGGTGTAGCAGCAATATACCTAGCAAGAGCACCCGTGAAAAGTGACTATGACAGCACAGACCGGGAGTTCAAGAGATATAAACGTATATGGTGACTATAAATCACAAGTAAAAATACACAGCAGGTATATCTTGTGATACAATCCTATGTTAAACAAAAAGACACCTGATACACTTAGCCCCCTCAGGTATAGCAATATAGGAACAGCACGCTGAGTGAGATACCCTGTAATGAGGCAACCACACAGCAGCTACATGCACACACACAACTATAATCACAAGCGGACCATGCAGAAATTATGTACCATAAAACTGCACTGGACTAGCAATACAAAGTAACACTCAGTATGGCTATATGTGTTAACAATAGATATAACAAACACAGTAAAGACTGGATGTATATCACAGGGTGTTTGTACCACACAACCCCGAATGTATGCACTCTTTCTTAACTAACACTGTCCCAGTGACAGGTAGAATACTTAAGTGTCCTGTAGGAAACAGCACTGGTAGTCAGGCGGTTCCACAGAGGAGGATTTGCCCCAGCAGTCCCAGGAACAGCACAGCTCTATCAGTGATGGCTGCTGGCCAGGAGTGAGGGAGAGATATGCAGCTCCAGGGTGGGAACATTCATAGAAATGGCGCCCTGGGGCTAGAGGGAGGGGCCACAGGTCCGACCTGCTCCCCCTGCTGGCATCCCAACCGGGTGCTGCGGGCAGTGTAAAACGGAGGATGTATAATATAATACCCCCTGACCTGTGCCCATGAGATGTCCCTGGTGGCTAGTGGAGCGGCTGCCCAGTAATCAGTGTCCACACCAGCTCGCGCGCGGCCCGCCTCCTACGGCCAAGCTGGATCACGGTAAAGAGCGGGCACAGAAGCCGCTTACCTCCCCCTTATCTGCGGACCCACGATCTGGGAGCACGGCGGCGTGTGTGTGACTCACGTTGTCGAAGGAACCGGCGCCTTCGCTGCAGTGACCCGGCAACCAGGGCGCGGGAGTATACAGTGCCACTGGGGGTGAGGGAGCCGCACACAGACAAGTCAGAAAGACTGTGCCTGCAGCAGCCCTTGAAGTCTTGTAGACAAAAATCTTCTTTTTTCTGTCAAGGCAGCCCTCCGGTTAAGTGCCTGCTTACTGCATGGTACCAACTTACAAACTGAGCTCCTGTGCATGGAGGCGGGGTTATAGAGGCGGCGGCGCTGTGCATCTTGGGAACGGTCAACAGCTTTGATCCTGTTGGTGCCTCGGATCAAGATCCTACTCTACACCCCAATGTTAATCCTTGTGGAGCCCAGTGTACCCCGCAGCAGAAATTGGAGTTGTCATCTTTGCCATAAGACGTGTGGTCACGGATCAGCGGTCTGTTCCTTCTGTCACCACCATATAGATTTTTTTCCATTATTGAAATAATTAAAAAGGCTGACAAATTTTAAAGCCCCATTGTTGTTGAAAGAGGAGTGAGCTACTGCGCAGACTCCAGTCTTCCTGTTCTCCAGGGAGGATTCATGCCCTATCCCAAGATGGCACACAGAATCTCTACTGAGCATGTGCAGGGACTATCTTGAGACTGTGTAGTAGTGTGACTCCTGCTTAACTCCTATGACAGACCTGGTTAATATCTGCATATAAAGCTGTTCCAGCATCCCTGCACTGCCCAACGTTTGCGGTATACACTTACCAGCTGGTGAGCTGTATGAAATCCTGCTGCTCACAAGCTACATTCTATCACCAGTGTACATGTAACAGTGAGTACAGCTGTACCAGCTATCTATCAATAAACCAACACCACTGATTAAGCAACTGGACTGTTCATAGTTTGAATCATCCACTGGTGTGTGCCTATATAACTCTGCAATATCAACATCTGCACACACATCATTTCCAACATTTGTTGTTTGTGTGTTTATTTAGATAAGTCATTATTAGAGTTACAGTATAGTTAAGTTTTGTATTATGGGTGACGATGGGGTCTATTTACTAAGCCTTGGAAGGAGATAAAGTGGACGGAGAGAAATGACGAGCCAATCAGCTTCTAACTGCCATGTCAAAGACTGGGTTTGACAAATGACAGTTAGGAGCTGATTGGCTGGTGGCACTTTATCTCTATCCAAGGCTTAGTAAATAGACCCCAATCTGCCATTTGCAAAGAAGACATTTCTTGAAATGCACCTCTAGATTCACTACCTTGTTATAAAAACTTTTGAACACACAAGGTATACAGACGATCCTGATGTCACATCACATCACTGATATATTTAAGCCACAAATTAAGTTAAACTGAAACATATTTTTAAACACAAAAATAGCCTCACATAAAATGGGGTCTGCTGTGCAGAAATGCGCACTCACTTGGTCATTTTGAGTTGCACCATATTAAGATAGATAAAGATCAAAATAGTGTGTTCAAATGCGGGCATAACATGAATTTTTATTTAATTTACTGTGTCTGATAAAATTAGTAAGTTAATTAAAAGCTTATCTGCATGACCAAGTGACAATCGCCATTTTCAATCCTTTGTTCTTATATAGAACACTGTGTTTGAGTAAACTACACTTCTGACATTTATCAAAAGCCACAATTTGTGATAACGCTTCTGATTTCCCATGAGAGCCTTCCAATGCCGCACAAACAATGACATACACCATTAATCAGTACATTTGCTTAAAAGAGTCATACATCACAATTAAGCTTCTTTTATGTAACGTCAGGGAGAAATTACAGCACAGTGAAAATCCTGGATAGAAACATGACAGTTATAGCTTAAAAGGTTTTAGCCACATAAATCTGAATCTGTTGCTGCTATTTACATGCTTGCAAGTATAAACCAAAGTCCACGTCTTTCTGCTGTGAAAAAGCATCTCCTTAACGCAGTCTAATTGGAATCTAAAGCGGAGGCAACAGATTAAGGAAAGGTTAGATGTGAAACCATCTGTGTTAGATGTAGAAATCCACCGCACACAGGGACCTATTTATTAAAATTTATTTGCCAGATATCCTTTTGAAAACACCTTTTTTTTTTTTACCGGGGGGGGGGGGGAAGGGGGGGGCTGGTTCAAGCAAATATTAAGTATCTAGAACTGGAGATGTGTGCTGTACCATTTTTGCTGGTTTTGGATCTAATTCATCATCCAGTTTTGCTTTTTGCCTTATCGCCATTTTTATTAAATTAACAAAAAAAAAAGCTTAAATCACTGAATTTGGGCCTTTAAAGCCTACAGTATTAACCTAAATAACATTAATTTCCACTCATTTCCAGTCAGTTTTGACCCCCAGTTTAGGCCAAAGGCTGCAGCGAGCTGGCTGGTTACTAAGTGACAGAGAGCAGCGGCACAAACACAGAGCAATTTATAGCATATCTATTTATATATTTATTAACAGTTTTGTATATAGCACACCAAATTCTGTTGCGCTTTACAACTGGACACAATGATAAGACAAAACTGGGAGACAAAACTGGGCAATAACAAACAGTCAGAGGTAGGAAGGCCCTGCTCGCAAGCTTACAATCTATGGGGAAATAGGCATTGATACACAAGGATAGGTGCTATCTATTGCATAGTTGTTCACCAGATTGCAAAGGTTCTTGGTGGGCTGCATGATATCACAACACAGCAATGATGAACTAGGGTCAGGAGGAAGGGAAAGCTTATGAAGGTAATGTGAGTGGTTCTGGAATTTGATACACTTGCCTGAAGAGGTGAGTTTTCAGGGAAGGCTTGAAGGTTTGGAGACTAGAGAAGAGTCTTATTGTACGTGGTAGAGAATTCCACAGAGTGGGTGCAGCCCGAAGAAAGTCCTGTATTCGTGCATAGGAGCAAGTAATGAGTGTGGATGAGAGACATAGATCTTGGAAAGATCAAAGGGGACAGGTTGGGAGATATTTTGAGATAAGAGAAGAGATGTATGTTGGTGTAAAATGGTTAATGGCCTTGGGTGTGAGTAAAAGTATTTTATATTGAATACGGTAGAATACAGGTTACCAATGGAGGGACTAACATAGTGGTTCTGCAGACGATGAACGTCAAGCGACATGGCCGGATTATAGGAGGGGCGACAGTGGCGGTCATCCAGGGGCCCCCACACAGTAGGGGCCCCCAATGTGTCCCCCAGACTCACGCCTGCACTGCTTCAATTAACATAGAATAATTCTTCCTCTGCGGCGGCTCAGCTGTCCTCTAACACCAGCCACCGCTGAGGATCTGTACAAGAGATTTCCAGCGCCGACGTGGTGGGGTCCATAGCCGCTGCGACCAGCTCTTTCCTGCCTGTGTTGCAGCGGCTCTGGATAGTCAGTGCCTCTCGGGATTTCACGTCATTATCCCGCGAGGCAGAGCCACTGATGATCACAGCGGCTCTGGACCCCACCACGCCAGCACTAGAAATCCCTTGTGTGCTGCTGAACAGACAGGCGGGTATCCCACACTGTCAGCAATGATTCAAAAACAGAAATATGGCTAAATATGGATGTGTATGTGTATATATATATATATATATATATATATATATATATATTATATATGTGAACTAGAACTTGGACTGGCACTCCTCTTATGCGTGGTAGGTTGCTCCGGTGCCCCCAGAGAAAAAGAGGTATTATCAAATGCACAAAAGACCTGTGGCACTCAGAGGCTTAACGGTGTAAATCGTGTATTCACATCAGCATATCAAACCTGTTTGATATGCTGATGTGAATACACGATTTACACCGTTAAGCCTCTGAGTGCCGCAGGTCTTTTATATATATATATATATATGTGTGTATACATAGTGATAGAGTCAGTTATTACCTTTGAACATAAGCTATATACTTATTATGGACTAAGTACGCAATTGGCGCACGGAGTACCGTAAGGGTACTCAGCGTAGCAGACGCTTATCGTGGGTGCGACGCACGAGCGGCACGTACGCTCACTGACTGACACACAGTAAACCTTGTTAACAACACTCTGTATGGGTATGCTTATACTGTAAACCTTAGTACTGTAATATTACCCCAATGTAACACTTATTGACCTTGATAATATAAAAGCTGTTTGAGCGATTGAGACGCTCAGAAACCCTTTACAATAACTGGTGAAACACACAAGACCTGGTAAGGTTCCAACACCTTTGTAGAAGATACTTTAGTATAAAAAGGGGAAAAACAGTTACAGCTTATACACTACAGACCTAACATCAATATCTAAACAGAATAACAAGAAATAAATGTGAACAATAGCGAACGATCGCAAACAGAATAAACACAAAGAGAATAAAATGGCAAACACTTAAAGGATAACAAAATGAGAACGAATGGCGTACATAAAGAGTAACAAAATGGCTACAGAGAAACTTACACACGTGGGAATGATTCGCAAGCGCGTCCTGGACCAGCCCTCAGCCTTCAGTGTGAAAACCTTTGTAGAGAGAGTGAGTGCTGGTCCAGCAATGGTGGCCTTTATATACACAACATACAGTAACAATACAATGGTCCCTATAATCTTATAGTTCATTGGACACAGGAATGTGTCTCTGCATTATAACAAAAGGTCATAGGTGGGTTCGAACAGGTGGGCTGTGTCTATTTCCAACTGCTCAGGTGGGAGGTATCCTCAGGATTCCCGCCGCATGGGTAATGAACAGCAAATACAGTAAATGTCTCTAAACTACTTTTAAACATAACTATACGCAGGAGCGAACAATCTCTTCCTAACCAACACCGAAATGTTACTATTAAAATACTCTACAGCTGGATACTAAACACCACCGTTCAACCTTTGTCTGACCCTTCATATCATGCAAAGAGGAATTTCTCTGTCCAAGAACCGTTACCACTAAACATACTTTCTAACATTGTTAAGGGGAATATTCACTATAAAACACGCTATGTGGGTAAAATATGTTATGATCGAGTCGCCCGCTAGACGCTCACAAACTCTACCGTAAATGCGCATATACCGCGCGTGATCGCCGGAGCGATCTTACGCAATTTGCGGATATGTGCACGCACGGCAGAACTCATGCACGTGCAGCAGGCATGTGCATGAGGGGTTAGTACAAGGCATATGAATCAGGATATTTTTCGACTTTGACAGTCCACCCTTTGGCAGTCAACAATAACTGCCACTCTCTAAACAATTCAAGCAGAAAAATATATTACCATGAAATACCTCATTATGATTGGGAGTAGGGAGGAGAGGAGGAGGTGGGAAATGTATGACCTAGTGGGATAGTAAAAAGCATGTGTGTATGAAATCCATGTCTGAGGGGTCATGTATCATCATGCCGTACGTGTTCTAAAATAAGCTTTGAGGTATTGCGAAGTATACATTGAATCCTTCTCATCCCGTATTAAGGGTCTGTAAGTGGGCTAACAAACTCTACCGAGCTCTTTTCGGCTTTTAGTTCCAACAAATGGGGGTGCACATTAGTTGATGATACATGAAGGGGGAGAATATGTGAGTGCTAATATATGTGCCTATATTACCTGTCGACTATGTGTGTCACTACTTGGAGATAGTAGAGATGAAGATAAGAAACATGCGTTATAAATGCAGTCGTATGATTATGTATGTGGTCGTCTTTGGGTGTCTTGTTGACGTCTTGTCTGATGTTTGTCTCTTTACTGTATCTTTGCTGTAAGTGGCAAGCAAAGCTCTTCAAGTGTCCATAAAAAAATTACAGTCTCTAAAAGCTCATTAGGTGTCTGTGACACAGTTCATCAGTGGTCTGTATAAAGGGTCATCAAATTCTTCTTCCAGGTGGATGTCTTTGTACCTTGGAGGAAACCAAAGGAGAAACGGGTGAATGAAACGGACCGTGGAATCACATTTTATCACAACATTGTCTCGATTGACGGGTCATAAATTAAACTAGTTGTTGTTACAATGCCCTCGCTCCTCAAACTCATCAATTTGGTACTATGCTTGCAATTCATTAAAATCCGAACACATCTGAATATCAGACCAATCATTATGACAACTCCTAGGATACATAAGAGGAACTTCCCTACAGTAACAACAACATTTTGAGCCCATTCTCCTAAACCTGAGAACCAATTACGTGGGTTCAACCATGATACCCAGCCGGTCAGTTCATTACCCACAGAAGCAAGGGTAAGGTTGTGTCTCCTTCGGAACTCCCACTTCAATTGCAAGATATCGTCCATCTTTTGATCTATGACCTCTGTTGGGTCCTCAGTGCTGTTTGTGATATACGTACAACACTTCACTCCATACTGAGTTGCTAGGGTGACACAATACCCTCCTGTCACTGCTGTGATGTAATTCAGAACCATCCTGTGCTGGATCAGTTCCGTTTTGTAAGCTTGCAATTCTCTCCCAGTATACCTGAAGGTGTCATCATACATCTCGGTGATATTGTCTATCAGGTTCGCTAGCGCGGTAATATACCTAAAATTTATAACTCCTCTGGCGGTACGGGTGATATCTAGCGCGAGTAGGAATTGAATCCCGGTGGATTCGTGAATCAAATCAGAGGCTGCATGCTCTGTCCTATCTATAAGGTGTCTTTTTACAATGTGTTCATAATGGGTGTGAGAGTAAGGAGCTTGAGCATTGCGGTGAACATCTTTCATTTTTTCATGGGTAATGGTCATACGTCCTGTATGAAATATGCATCATCGGGGAGGACATATGGGACAGAGAATGACATTACCATGTTACAAACCTTCCAGGTGAAAACTCCTATCCCTAACTCTCTCATCTGACTAGTACACGTATCAGGTTGTATGATATGCGCACAGTATCCTGGTGATACTTCTCCAACTCGCATGGGCCTACTTCCTAGAGTGTACCTATATTGGAAATATCTTCCACTGTTGGCTATTTGGCGTATAAGCTCTGAGTCGATGGGCATTCTATCTGCTCTGTGTGAGAATGTCATGGTTTGGTTGTTCCATGTCACTTCCCAATTTCCCGGCTTTCGGGGATAGGAAATGTTAAAACATATTAGGGACCTATCTACATGGTATTGGTGGAGCTTCTTGTCCACCGGTCTCCCACCCCTTAATTCAAGTACCTCATCTATCGTTAATGAGTATGGTACTAGTCCTGACTTTCTATGACCTTGAGGTACTTGTGAGCACACCCAGCATTCCGTTTGGTTTAAAACCTTACCCACTAATGAGTGATAGTCACTCAATGGATGACGGTCCATATTGATATTAATGCTGGACTGACATCTCTGGATGCACCCGTCCTCAACTATGTTATCACAATTTCTACATATACAATTCTCTTCAGCTAACAATCCTTCACAATGTCTATTAATGTCATGGCTACCAGATCGTTTTCTGATACTCGCCTTTACTCGGTGATTGTGTTGCTCTTGGAATTCTACGAATCCATCCTGATCATCAGAACCCATTCCAGATCCTCTCTCGACCTCACTGGTACTCTCACCGAAACAGACTGCTCTGGTCAACAACAGGGTCAACAGGAAAACACGAACTGCAGTCTCTTGGGGCGAGTCCATCTTACAGGAGGAGAAAGAGAAAGTTGTAATGGGGGAAAGAAAACAACTATGAGGGAAAGAAAACTTGGCGCGACAACCGCCTCCGATCTTGTAATTCTCTGTGCTCAGGTGCCGTGACAACAGTCCTGCCTCTCAGCCTTCCCGGAACAGACACTCCAATGATATGGTTTCCTCCACACTCTGTTCTATGTCACGGGCTTTCTCTGGGTCAGCGACCTTCTTACAGTGGGATGAGTGGACCCAAGTCTCTCTCTCGGCAACCTTCAATGCTGTTGTGCTGGTCAGTAAGACTTGGTACGGTCCTTCCCAACGGTCAATCAGGCAACCTGAGCGTAGAAAATTCCGAATCATTGCATAATCCCCAGGTTCAATGTCATGACAATTACTGTCTGGCAGATCAAGAATCACCAGCTTTAGATTGCTATTCTGATTCCTCAACTGCTTGCTCATCTTAATCAAATACTTTACGGTTACTTCATTGTTACATTTCAAATCATCCTGGGGGTCAATCATAACATGGGGTTGTCGACCAAAAAGAATTTAAAAAGGGGACAGATTAAGAGGGGACCTGGGAGTGGTTCTGATGCTGTACAATACAAGTGGCAAAGCTTCTGGCCACAACAATCCAGTTTCAGCCATTACTTTGCTCAACTTGTTCTTAATAGTGCTGTTTACTCTTTCCACTTTCGCACTCGCCTGTGGGCGGTACGGAGTATGCAGCTTACTATTAATTCCCATTAATTTGCACATTACCTGAAAGACTTCACCTGTAAAATGGGTACCCCTATCACTTTCAATTATCCTAGGGATACCATACCTGCACACAAATTCCTGCACAATTTTCTTTGCAGTAAACGTAGCGGTATTTGTGGCAGCGGGGAACGCTTCAACCCAATTTGAAAACACATGAATACAAACCAATACATACTTCAAATTTCTACAAGGTGGCAATTGTATGAAATCAATCTGTATTACCTGAAAAGGGCCGTCCGTTGGCGGAATATGGGATGGTTCTGTTGGTATTGCCTTTCCAATGTTCTTCCTCAAACAGGTAAGGCATGTCATTGCCCTCTTGCTCGCATGAGAAGAAAATCCTGGTGCGCACCAGTAGGCTCTTACCAACTTGCACATACCTTCTTTACCTAGATGAGTCAGCCCATGTGCCGCCTCCGCTAAACTCGGAAGGTATGCTCTAGGTGCCACTGGCTTACCCTGTCCATCTGTCCAGAGTCCTGAGGACTCCTGGCCATATCCTTTTGACCTCCAGACTGCCTTTTCCTGTGGCAAACACAAATTTTGCATTTCACTCAATTTCTGTGTGTTGACGGTATTGAATACCATCAGTTGTGTGATGTCTGTCTGTCTGGGGGTATTGGCTGCTGATTTAGCAGCTTCGTCTGCTCGGCTGTTACCAAGTGACACTGGGTCTTGACTGTACGTGTGGGCTTTACACTTGATAACAGCCACTCTGTCAGGTTCCTGTATCGCTGCTAAAAGTCTTTTGATGTGGGTTGCATGTGCCACAGGTGTGCCAGCTGCCGTCATGAAATTTCTGAGGTGCCATAGGGCCCCGAAATCATGCACTACTCCAAAGGCATACCTAGAATCCGTGTAGATATTGGCTGACTTACCTTTAGCCAATTCACACGCTCTGGTTAGGGCAACCAGCTCAGCAACTTGTGCTGAGTGAGGTGGGCCCAGGGGTTCCGCTTCTATGGTGCCTTTGTCATCTACGACTGCGTATCCAGTACACAAGTCTCCCGAGTCCGTCTGTCTGTGGCAACTACCATCAGTGTAGAAAGTAAAATCTACACCGTCCAGTGGGTTGTCACTGATGTCAGGCCTTGCAGTGAAATTTTGGGTCAAATATTCCATACAATCATGTGTGTCAGTGTCTGTACTAAATCCTCCTTCACCATTACTCTCACCCCCCACCCTTTGTGCCTGTCCAGGCACACCTGGGAGATACGTTGCAGGATTTAGTGCACTGCATCTCCTTATGGTGATGTTTACAGGGGCCATTAGTGCTAATTCCCACCTTGTAAACCGTGCGGATGAGACGTGTCTGGTTTGGGCAGAATTCAGTAAGGCTGACACTGCATGAGGTGTGTGTATGGTCAGGTTGTGTCCTAGCACTACATCTTCGCTTTTACTCACTAGCATTGCTATCGCTGCAACACTTCGCAAGCATGTGGGGAGGGATCGCACTACCGTGTCTAGCTGAGCGCTGTAGTAGGCTACCGGCCTGCTGGCATCACCATGCTTCTGGGTTAAGACACCTGCCGCACATCCAGCACTTTCCGTACCGTACAGTTCAAAGGGTTTCCCATAATCTGGCATACCTAATGCTGGTGCCTGCGTTAGGCACTGTTTTAGTCTCTCAAATGCCAGTTCGGACTCATCTGTGTGCGAAATCCGATCTGGTTTGTTTGATGAGACCATCTCTTGCAAAGGTAAGGCCAGTATGGAAAATCCTGGGATCCAGTTACGACAGTACCCACACATTCCTAGGAACGTGCGAATCTGTTGCTGAGTCTGTGGCAGAGTCATGTTGCGAATTGCCTGTACTCTCAGTGGTGAGGTGTCTCAGTCCTTGTGTCAAACAAAGCCCCAAATATTTTACCTTGGTCTGGCATAATTGCAACTTATCCTTTGAAACCTTGTGTCCCGTATCAGAAAGATGAAACAGAAGCTGTTTCGTGTCTCTCAAGGACGATTCGAGTGAATCAGAACACAGTAGTAAGTCGTCTACATACTGTATTAATATTGATCCGCTCTCAGGTTGAAAGGATTGTAAACAATCATGCAAAGCCTGCGAGAAAATACTTGGGCTGTCAATGAAACCTTGTGGTAAGCGAGTCCAGGTGTACTGTACTACTTTGTATGTGAATGCAAACAAATATTGACTGTCAGGGTGCAGAGGTACCGAGAAGAAGGCGGAGCAGAGGTCAATTACAGTGAAAAATTTTGCAGTGGGAGGGATTTGCATAAGGATGACAGCTGGATTTGGCACTACGGGGAATTGGCTCTCAACTATTTTGTTGATCCCCCTTAGATCCTGCACTAGTCTGTAACCCCTCCCCCCGCTCTTCTTTACAGGGAAGATGGGACTATTGGCAGTGCTGGACGTCCTAACCAGAATGCCCTGTTGTAGCAAGCGCTCTATTACTGGGTAAACTCCTAACTCCACCTCTGGCTTTAGAGGATACTGTGGGATTTTTGGAGCTATCCTACCATCTTTTACTTGGACCACTACAGGAGCTACATTTGCCATTAATCCAGTGTCTTGTCCATCCTTGGTCCAAAGTGACTTCGGTATCTGGGAAATCATTTTCTCTACCTTGGACGGACACCTATCTGTAACAGCAGTATGCGTCATTAACCTTTGTGGGGAATCTAGCATATCCTGTACTTCCTGAGCGTGATTCTCGGGTATATCTAAGAACACACCTCCAGGAATACAATATATGACACACCCCATCTTGCACAGTAAGTCTCTCCCAAGTAGATTAGTCGGAGCCGATGCAGCTAGCAAAAAGGAATGCTTGGTCTGCAAAGGCCCTATCGTAGTCTCTGCTGGTTTGCTTAAAGGGTAGTGTTGTACTACTCCCGTTACTCCCATGGCTGGAATTGTTCTACCAGTGGTCTTCATACCCACTGTTGAATTTATCACTGACTTGGCCGCCCCTGTATCTACAAGGAAAGGTAGAGATCTACCAGCTACATCAATTGTGACCTCGGGTTCACTTCCAAGGCTCGCAATTAATTTCACTGGCTGCAGACTACAGGTGTGGCCGCACCCCTATTGTGTGTGGTGACCTCCCCGCAGCGCGCTGGCAGCTACTACATGTGAAGGGGGTAACTGGGAATTTTCAGAGACTTGCCAGTCTCTTCTTGGTGGGTACCTTTTTGTTTCCCCTGCATGTGGCTCATAACTCCGTCTCTGCGGTCCCTGATCCCAATTTCGTGTGTCTTGTCGTTGTCTAGGGGGTTGGTATACCTTATATGGGTCGTTAAACATACAATTCCGTGCAATATGTCCTTCTCTGCTACAGTTATAACATTTTATTACATTTGACTTACCCACAGGGGTCTGGGGCTTTGGCTGAGGTGGCTTTGTTGTAAGGGCTTGTATACTTACTGCCATCAGCTTATTGCCCTGTGACTCCCTGTGTCTCATGATGTTCCGATCATGTTCAATAGCGGTCTCTCTCAAAGCAGCCACCGACAGACCTCGCCAACTTGGTTGAGTGGTCTGTACCCTTGTCCTTAACACTTCCTTTAAACCATCCATTAACACAGAAACTGCTACTTCCCTATGATGCACATTTGTCTTAATGTCTTCTATTCCAGTATACTTAGCCATTTCCTGCAATGCCCGATGGAAATACTCAGAAGCAGTTTCCCCTTCCTTTTGTCTTATGGAGAAGATTTTGTTCCACTTGACAACAGTTAGGAAATATACTCCTAATTGCATGTTGATCTGCTTAACATTTTCCTGATTGTATGCATCTGTGAGAGGCATCTCTTCATCTAACCTACAATCAGTGATAAATCTCGCAGAGTCGATATTGGGGGGCAAACATGCCCTCAGCACTGTCCGCCAATCTTTGTTATTGGGTTCTGCGGAGTTACCTAGTTCTCTAACGAACCTTTGGCTTGCAACTAGATCTTTCCTAGGATCAGGGAATTCAGACATAATTGCTCTTAATTCTGTCCGGGAAAAGGGACAATGCATTGCAATGTTCCTGATGGGAGTGACTCCCGAAGTGTCAGTTTTCCCATTTGGGACCGCAATTACCCTGACAGGATTAAGTTCAATAACATCACTCTGGGTTGATTCTACAATATGTGGTGTAATTGTTTCTGCGTAGTGTACAGTGCCGTACTTACCTGCCAACACAACCTCACCTGTCCCTCTACTAGGGGCCTTTGCTACTCCTCTTACTGGTTGGGCCGTGCCCACTGTAGTTTCTGCTATGGTGGCTGCTAGAGAGAGTGCCGATATTGTGGTAGGCTCATCTTCCTGCTCGCAATCCTGGGGGAAGTTTAAGACGGGATACAACTTGCACAGGTTAGTATTAACATCAATACACTTATCTACTTTACTCTTATCACTAATACATTTATTAAGTGCATTTTTATCATATACCAGTGTGCCATTCTCTGCAGCCATTTTCTCTCCTGTTATGTATGGTGGTGGTGGTGCGGTAGCTATCAGTTTCCTGATAGGATTGGAACCAGCTGCTTGAGCTAATCCTCTTTGTATCTCACCTTCCTGTTGCCATAACTGTAAATAATCATAATGTCTAATTCGTTGCTTGCCGGACTTTATTAGACATATCCTTCTCCTTAAATTTTGCAAAACCTCAGGATTAAAACTGCCTACCCTGGGGAACTTCTCCCCATCGTTCACAGTCATACGTTCCCATTCATTGCATAAAACCTCTGCGTGTGATCCATATTTTTCACACATTATATACCTGGCCGACCCAACTGGTCGCGGTACTGAATCAACCTGAACCTTGGTTGATCGCCCCTTACTTGAGCAACTGGCCCCCATTATTTGCAGGTATTGCTTTCTCAGCGAATTCCTACAAAAAAAACAAGTTCCCAGAGGTAAGGCGACGGTGAAAGTTCAACGAGTGCCTTCGCTCACTCTCGCCTACGTCGACTAATACGACCACACACTGCCTTAGCGCTGGCGTACTCAACCCAGGGCCCCTGCAACCTGAACTTCTATTTACTGGGGCGTGTGGGAGTATGCTACCCTCCCCAGTAAGTATCAGTTGCTGGAGAATTCCTGAGTGATCAGCGAACCTCCCTTAAAATAAAATAAAAAAAAACCTACACAAATCACGTTAGAATGTACAAATAGCGTTTATGATCCCGCAAAGCATACGCAAATTGCATAATGGGTATCAAGGTAACAAACTAATGCACACAATTACATGCGGTACAGTCGCAATGCGTATAAGTAACTATTACTTATCCGCAGAACGACCAGCGGAATCGGTTGTTTAGGCTGCGAAACCTTCAGCCGGAGCATATTCTCAAAACGGGCCTATATGGGTACTGCGCCAACTCCCCTGGGTTGCGCTCACTACCTCTGACCTTTCTTAAGTCAGGGTTTTCAGAACTTCATATATGTACTTTTAACGGATTTCTGACGTTCGCGGACCTCCTGGTCTGCTGTAACACTAATTGCTCCTCTTACCTTATGGACTTTTAACGTGAGATGGCCTTCTCCCACGCCACCACGTGTTCACTTCACGGGTATCCTTCTACGAGATCTCGATTTTTCTCAAGGTTCACACCAAAAAAAAACTTTACTTGCATACGCACGCTCTTTCACTTCATATATACTTTGATTTTTCTGTACAGAAAATTTCTTTCATTCAGGTAACACAGGCTAATCCCAGAGGTAATGCAACGAGAGAAGGACCTTTTTCCTTTAAACTAAATTTTGGAAACTGAACAAATTTGTGCTATTATCTCGTGGCTTCCGTATCTACTACCAAAACAATGCTATCGTGTGATTTGTATTTAGTGGGCGTATCCGTACGCACGTTGCGTAATTACACCACCTATGTAGGCCTTTGCGTTGCGTACGCTGTCTCGCACTCGGTGAGAGACACGTGTACACAGGCCAGATACGTCCGCAGTTACACAAATAACACGCTTCTATAAATGTAAACGATATTTAACTATGATCGTTTACTAAACACCACACAGTTTCATCTGTATCAACCCTTACAACTAGGCCAGGCTGTGTGCGTGCTTTACAATTACTCCCTTAAGTATTACTCTTTACTTTTAACTAAAATAGCAACAAATTTTCTCAGCACGTTATCAATGCAAATGGCAAACAGGAAAGTTAGATATGTGAAAGTACACAAATGAAAATACAGGTGCGTTGCGTGTGTTGCGTGCGCAATGTGCGCCAAACAGAAATTAACAGTTTTAAAAGACAATAGCTTAACGTTCTTACCTTTCGGTTCCGGATCCCACCAGCATCCCTACAAACCAAGCGGAGCAGACGCTTATCTGATCAGCACTACCGTATCCCCAACCAAAAACACGGATACAGGGGATACTACCTTCCCGCCCTTTGCTGATGGATAAAAGTCTGCCTGGTTCCGCTTGGCTGCGGATATGAGGAGGCCCGGACGATGCCCCCAATTGATAGTCAGTTATTACCTTTGAACATGAGCTATATACTTATTATGGACTAAGTACGCAATTGGCGCACGGAGTACCGTAGGGGTACGCACTTAGCGTAGCAGACGCTTATCGTGGGTGCGACACACGAGCGGCACGTATGCTCACTGACTGACACACGGTAAACCTTGTTAACAACACTCTGTATGGGTATGCTTATACTGTAAACCTTAGTACTGTAATATTACCACAATGTAACACTTATTGACCTTGATAATATAAAAGCTGCTTGAGCGATTGAGACGCTCAGAAACCCTTTACAATAACTGGTGAAACACACAAGACCTGGTAAGGTTCCAACACCTTCGTAGAAGATACTTTAGTATAAAAAGGGGAAAAACAGTTACAGCTTATACACTACAGACCTAACATCAATATCTAAACAGAATAACAAGAAATAAATGTGAACAATAGCGAACGATCGCAAACAGAATAAACACAAAGAGAATAAAATGGCAAACACTTAAAGGATAACAAAATGAGAACGAATGGCGTACATAAAGAGTAACAAAATGGCTACAGAGAAACTTACACACGTGGGAATGATTCGCAAGCGCGTCCTGGACCAGCCCTCAGCCTTCAGTGTGAAAACCTTTGTAGAGAGAGTGAGTGCTGGTCCAGCAATGGTGGCCTTTATATACACAACATACAGTAACAATACAATGGTCCCTATAATCTTATAGTTCATTGGACACAGGAATGTGTCTCTGCATTATAACAAAAGGTCATAGGTGGGTTCGAACAGGTGGGCTGTGTCTATTTCCAACTGCTCAGGTGGGAGGTATCCTCAGGATTCCCGCCGCATGGGTAATGAACAGCAAATACAGTAAATGTCTCTAACCTACTTTTAAACATTACTATACGCAGGAGCGAACAATCTCTTCCTAACCAACACCGAAATGTTACTATTAAAATACTCTACAGCTGGATACTAAACACCACCGTTCAACCTTTGTCTGACCCTTCATATCATGCAAAGAGGAATTTCTCTGTCCAAGAACCGTTTACACTAAACATACTTTCTAACATTGTTAAGGGGAATATTCACTATAAAACACGCTATGTGGGTAAAATATGTTATGATCGAGTCGCCCGCTAGACGCTCACAAACTCTACCGTAAATGCGCATATACCGCGCGTGATCGCCGGAGCGATCTTACGCAATTTGCGGATATGTGCACGCACGGCAGAGCTCATGCACGTGCAGCAGGCATGTGCATGAGGGGTTAGTACAAGGCATATGAATCAGGATATTTTTTGACTTTGACAATAGTATATATGTGTTATTGTACAGTATATATAATATATATATATATATATATATATGTGTGTGTGTGTGTATATACATATATATATATATATATAGTGATTATTAGATATCTAAATACACATATAGATATATATCTATATTTAGATATACTGTGTGTATATAGTGACATATATATATATATATATATATATATTTTATTATTTCCCCCCCCTCTCTAACGTCCTAGTGGATGCTAGGGACTCCGTAAGGACCATGGGGAATAGACGGGCTCCGCAGGAGACATGGGCACTTTAAGAAAGAATTTAGATTCTGGTGTGCTCTGGCTCCTCCCTCTATGTCCCTCCTCCAGACCTCAGTTTGAATCTGTGCCCGGACGAGCTGGGTGCTGTTCAGTGAGCTCTCCTGAGCTTGCTGTGAGAAAGTATTTTGTTAGGTTTTTTTATTTTCAGGGAGCTCTGCTGGCAACAGACTCCCTGCATCGTGGGACAGAGGGGAGAGAAGCAGCCCTACTCTCTGAAGCTAGGTCCTTCTTCTTAGGCTACTGGACACCATTAGCTCCAGAGGGATCGTACACAGGATCTCACCCTCGTCGTCCGATCCAAGAGTCGCGCCGCCGTCCCCCTCGCAGAGCCAGAAGACAGAAGCCGGGTGAGTATGAGAAGCAAGAAGACTTCGAAATCGGCGGCAGAAGACTCCGTTCATCACATGAGGTAACGCACAGCACTGCAGCTGTGCGCCATTGCTCCAAACACACCTCACATACTCCGGTCACTGTAAGGGTGCAGGGCGCAGGGGGGGGGGGGGCGCCCTGGGCAGCATATGGACCTCTGTTGGCAAAAGTACTCATATATACAGTTGGGCACTGTATATATGTATGAGCCCCCGCCAAAAAGATATGTATTTTAGCGGGACAGAAGCCCGCCGTTGAGGGGGCGGATCTTCTCCCTCAGCACTCACCAGCGCCATTTTTTCTCCACAGCTCCGCTGAGAAGAAGCTCACCAGGCTCTCCCCTGCAGATCACGGTAGAAAAGGGTAAAAGGAGAGGGGGGGGCACATAATTAGGCGCTAAAAACACAATATACAGCAGCTACTGGGTTAACATTAAGTTACTGTGTTCTTCCTGGGTTATATAGCGCTGGGGAGTGTGCTGGCATACTCTCTCTCTGTCTCACCAAAGGGCCTTGTGGGGGAACTGTCTTCAAAAAGGGCATTCCCTGTGTGTGTGGTGTGTCGGTACGCTTGTGTCGACATGTCTGATGAGGATGGCTATGTGGAAGCAGAGCGGGAGCAAATGAATGTGGTGTCTCTGCCGACGGCACCGACACCTGATTGGATGGATATGTGGAAGGTTTTAAATAGTGATGAGCGGGTTCGGTTTCTCGGAAACCGAACCCCACCGAACTTCACCCATTTTACACGGGTCCGAGGCATACTCGGATTCTCCCGTATGGCTCGGTTAACCCGAGCGCGCCCGAACGTCATCATCCCGCTGTCGGATTCTCGCGAGATTCGGATTCTATATAAGCAGCCGCGCGTTGCCGCCATTTTCACTCGTGCATTGGAAATGTTAGGGAGAGGACGTGGCTGGCGTCCTCTACGTTATTGTTGAACTTGATTGTGCACTATTGCTTAATTGTGGGGAGGGCTGGGGAGCAGCTGTATAATATAGGAGGAGTACAGTGCAGAGTTTTGCTGATCAGTGACCACCAGTTATCCGTTCTCTGCCTGAAAAAAACGCTCCATATCTGTGCTCAGTGTGCTGCATATATCTGTGCTCACACTGCTTAATTGTGGGGACTGGGGAGCAGATGTATTATATAGCAGGAGTACAGTGCAGAGTTTTGCTGACAGTGACCACCAGTATACGTTGTCTGCCTGAAAAACACTCCATATCTGTGCTCAGTGTGCTGCTTTATTGTGGGGACTGGGGACCACCAGTATAATATTATATAGGAGGAGTACAGTGCAGAGTTTTGCCGACCAGTGACCACCAGTATATAATATATAGCATTACGGTACAGTAGGCCACTGCTGTACCTACCTCTGTGTCGTCATTAAGTATACTATCCATCTAGATTCTATACCTGTGGTGCATTTCAGTTGTGCAGTTTGCTGACACAGTGACCACCAGTATATATAGCAGTACGGTACGGAAGGCCACTGCTGTACCTACCTCTGTGTCGTCATTAAGTATACTATCCATCTACATTCTATACCTGTGGTGCATTTTAGTTTTGCAGTTTGGTGACACAGTGACCACCAGTATACTATATATAGCAGTACGGTACGGAAGGCCACTGCTGTACCTACCTCTGTGTCGTCATTAAGTATACTACCCATCTACATTCTATACCTGTGGTGCATTTTAGTTTTGCAGTTTGCTGACACAGTGACCACCAGTATACTATATATAGCAGTACGGAAGGCCACTGCTGTACCTACCTCTGTGTCGTCATTAAGTATACTATCCATCTACATTCTATACCTGTGGTGCATTTTAGTTTTGCAGTTTGCTGACACAGTGACCACCAGTATACTATATATAGCAGTATGGAAGGCCACTGCTGTACCTACCTCTGTGTCGTCATTAAGTATACTATCCATCTACATTCTATACCTGTGGTGCATTTTAGTTTTGCAGATTGCTGACAGTGACCACCAGTATATATAGCAGTACGGTATGGAAGGCCACTGCTCTACCTACCTCTGTGTCGTCAAGTATACTATCCATCCATACCTGTGGTGCATTTCAGTTGTGCGCAGTATATATAGTAGTAGGCCATTGCTATTGATAGTTACTGGCATATAATTCCACACATTAAAAAATGGAGAACAAAAATGTGGAGGTTAAAATAGGGAAAGATCAAGATCCACTTCCACCTCGTGCTGAAGCTGCTGCCACTAGTCATGGCCGAGACGATGAAATGCCATCAACGTCGTCTGCCAAGGCCGATGCCCAATGTCATAGTAGAGAGCATGTAAAATCCAAAAAACAAAAGTTCAGTAAAATGACCCAAAAATCAAAATTAAAAGCGTCTGAGGAGAAGCGTAAACTTGCCAATATGCCATTTACGACACGGAGTGGCAAGGAACGGCTGAGGCCTTGGCCTATGTTCATGGCTAGTGGTTCAGCTTCACATGAGGATGGAAGCACTCATCCTCTCGCTAGAAAAATGAAAAGACTTAAGCTGGCAAAAGCACAGCAAAGAACTGTGCGTTCTTCTAAATCACAAATCCCCAAGGAGAGTCCAATTGTGTCGGTTGCGATGCCTGACCTTCCCAACACTGGACGGGAAGAGCTTGCGCCTTCCACCATTTGCACGCCCCCTGCAAGTGCTGGAAGTAGCACCCGCTGTCCAGTTCCTGATAGTCAAATTGAAGATGTCACTGTTGAAGTACACCAGGATGAGGATATGGGTGTTGCTGGCGCTGGGGAGGAAATTGACAAGGAGGATTCTAATGGTGAGGTGGTTTGTTTAAGTCAGGCACCCGGGGAGACACCTGTTGTCCGTGGGACGAATATGGCCATTAACATGCCTGGTCAAAATACAAAAAAAATCAGCTCTTCGGTGTGGAATTATTTCAACACAAATGCGGACAACAGGTGTCAAGCCGTGTATTGCCTTTGTCAAGCTGTAATAAGTAGGGGTAAGGACGTTAACCACCTCGGAACATCCTCCCTTATACGTCACCTGCAGCGCATTCATCATAAGTCAGTGACAAGTTCAAAAACTTTGGGTGACAGCGGAAGCAGTCCACTGACCACTAAATCCCTTCCTCTTGTAACCAAGCTCCTACAAACCACACCACCAACTCCCTCAGTGTCAATTTCCTCCTTACCCAGGAAAGCCAATAGTCCTGCAGGCCATGTCACTGGCAAGTCTGACGAGTCCTCTCCTGCCTGGGATTCCTCCGATGCATCCTTGAGTGTAACGCCTACTGCTGCTGGCGCTGCTGTTGTAGCTGCTGGGAGTCGATCGTCATCCCAGAGGGGAAGTCGGAAGACCACTTGTACTACTTCCAGTAAGCAATTGACTGTCCAACAGTCCTTTGCGAGGAAGATGAAATATCACAGCAGTCATCCTGCTGCAAAGCAGATAACTCAGGCCTTGGCAGCCTGGGCGGTGAGAAACGTGGTTCCGGTATCCACCGTTAATTCAGAGCCAACTAGAGACTTGATTGAGGTACTGTGTCCCCGGTACCAAATACCATCTAGGTTCCATTTCTCTAGGCAGGCGATACCGAAAATGTACACAGACCTCAGAAAAAGACTCACCAGTGTCCTAAAAAATGCAGTTGTACCCAATGTCCACTTAACCACGGACATGTGGTAAAGTGGAGCAGGGCAGACTCAGGACTATATGACTGTGACAGCCCACTGGGTAGATGTATTGCCTCCCGCAGCAAGAACAGCAGCGTCGGCACCAGTAGCAGCATCTCGCAAACGCCAACTTGTTCCTAGGCAGGCTACGCTTTGTATCACCGCTTTCCAGAAGAGGCACACAGCTGACAACCTCTTACGGAAACTGAGGAACATCATCGCAGAATGGCTTACCCCAATTGGACTCTCCTGGGGATTTGTGACATCGGACAACGCCAGCAATATTGTGCGTGCATTACATCTGGGCAAATTCCAGCACGTCCCATGTTTTGCACATACATTGAATTTGGTGGTGCAGAATTATTTAAAAAACGACAGGGGCGTGCAAGAGATGAATTGAGGCCCACTTGCGGCATTCAGCCACCGCGTACAGAAGACTGGAGCACCACCAAACATTCCTGAACCTGCCCTGCCATCATCTGAAGCAAGAGGTGGTAACGAGGTGGAATTCAACCCTCTATATGCTTCAGAGGATGGAGGAGCAGCAAAAGGCCATTCAAGCCTATACATCTGCCCACGATATAGGCAAAGGAGGGGGAATGCACCTGACTCAAGCGCAGTGGAGAATGATTTCAACGTTGTGCAAGGTTCTGCAACCCTTTGAACTTGCCACACGTGAAGTCAGTTCAGACACTGCCAGCCTGAGTCAGGTCATTCCCCTCATCAGGCTTTTGCAGAAGAAGCTGGAGACATTGAAGGAGGAGCTAAAACAGAGCGATTCCGCTAGGCATGTGGGACTTGTGGATGGAGCCCTTAATTCGCTTAACCAGGATTCACGGGTGGTCAATCTGTTGAAATCAGAGCACTACATTTTGGCCACCGTGCTCGATCCTAGATTTAAAACCTACGTTGTATCTCTCTTTCTGGCAGACACAAGTCTGCAGAGGTTCAAAGACCTGCTGGTGAGAAAATTGTCAAGTCAAGCGGAACGTGACCCGTCAACATGTCCTCCTTCACATTCTCCCGCAACTGGGGGTGCGAGGAAAAGGCTAAGAATTCCGAGCCCACCCGCTGGCGGTGATGCAGGGCAGTCTGGAGCGAGTGCTGACATCCGGTCCGGACTGAAGGGCCTGCCAACGATTACTGACATGTCATCTACTGTCACTTCATATGATTCTCTCACCATTGAAAGAATGGTGGAGGATTATATGAGTGACCACATCCAAGTAGGCACGTCAGACAGTCCGTACGTATACTGGCAGGAAAAAGAGGCAATTTGAAGGCCCTTGCACAAACTGGCTTTATTCTACCTAAGTTGCCCTCCCTCCAGTGTGTACTCCGAAAGAGTGTTTAGTGCCGCCGCTCACCTTGTCAGCAATCGGCGTATGAGGTTACTTCCAGAAAATGTGGAGAAGATGATGTTCATCAAAATGAATTATAATCAATTCCTCCGTGGAGACATTGACCAGCAGCAATTGCCTCCACAAAGTACACAGGGACCTGAGATGGTGGATTCCAGTGGGGACGAATTAATAATCTGTGAGGAGGAGGATGTACACAGTGAAAGGTGTGAGGAATCGGAGGATGATGATGAGGTGGACATCTTGCCTCTGTAGAGCCAGTTTGTGCAAGGAGAAATTGATTGCTTCTTTGTTTGGTGGGGGCCCAAACCAACCAGTCATTTCAGTCAGTCGTGTGGCAGACCCTGTCGCTGAAATGATGGGTTCGTTAAAGTGTGCATGTCCTGTTTATACAACATAAGGGTGGGTGGGAGGGCCCAAGGACAATTCCATCCTGCACCTCTTTTTTCTTTAATTTTTCTTTGCATCATATGCTGTTTGGGGACAATTTTTTTGAAGTGCCATCCTGCCTGACACTGCAGTGCCACTCCTAGATGGGCCAGGTGTTTGTGTCGGCCACTTGTGTCGCTTAGCTTAGTCACACAGCGACCTTGGTGCGCCTCTTTTTTTCTTTGCATCATGTGCTGTTTGGGGACAATTTTTTTTGAAGTGCCATCCTGCCTGACACTGCAGTGCCACTCCTAGATGGGCCAGGTGTTTGTGTCGGCCACTTGTGTCGCTTAGCTTAGCCATCCAGCGACCTCGGTGCAAATTTTAGGACTAAAAATAATATTGTGAGGTGTGAGGTGTTCAGAATAGACTGGAAATGAGTGGAAATTATGGTTATTGAGGTTAATAAAACTATGGGATCAAAATGACCCCCAAATTCTATGATTTAAGCTGTTTTTTAGGGTTTTTTGTAAAAAAACACCCGAATCCAAAACACACCCGAATCCGACAAAACATTTTCGGTGAGGTTTTGCCAAAACGCGTCCGAATCCAAAACACGGCCGCGGAACCGAATTCAAAACCAAAACACAAAACCCGAAAAATGTCCGGTGCACATCACTAGTTTTAAATGATAATGTTAATTCCTTACATAAAAGGTTGGAAAAAGCTGAAGCCTCAGGACAATCAGGGTCCCAACCCATGCCTGATCCTATGTCGCAGAGGCCGACAGGGTCTCAGAAGCGCCCACTATCCCAAATTATTGACACGGATACCGACATGGATTCTGACTCCAGTGTCGATTACGATGATGCAAAGTTACAGCCAAAATTGGCTAAATCCATCCGTTATATGATTATAGCTATTAAGGATGTGTTGCACATCACAGAGGAAACCCCAGTCCCTGACAGGAGGGTTCATATGTATGGGGAAAAGAAGCCGCAGGTAACTTTTCCCCCCCTCACACGAGCTCAATGAGTTATGTGAAAAGGCTTGGGAATCTCCAGATAAAAAACTGCAGATTTCCAAAAGGATTCTTATGGCGTATCCTTTCCCACCAACGGACAGGTTACGCTGGGAATCCTCCCCTAGGGTGGACAAAGCTTTGACACGCTTATCCAAGAAGGTAGCCCTGCCATCACAGGATACGGCTACCCTCAAAGATGCTGCGGATAGAAAACAGGAGGGTACCCTGAAGTCCATTTATACACATTCAGGTTTCTTACTGAGGCCGGCAATCGCGTCGGCTTGGGTGTGTAGTGCTGTAGCAGCATGGACGGATACCTTATCTGAGGAACTTGATACCTTAGACAAGGATACTATATTAATGACCCTGGGGCACATTGGCGTGCGCAGCACATTTTATTAGGGGGTGCACCGTCGGAGGGGTGTGTCTAGCACCATCTATTGACGGTCAACGCAATATAAAATATCTACCATTGTACCAATCCTAATAAAGCAGATACATTGTCAGATGTTGTGGTGTGCACCAAATAAACACCCCTGATGGCACTCACTGCAATTACAGTGCTCCTCCTCAGCCTGGTCTGGCTCCCCCTCTCTTTCCCCTGCAAGCTGCAGCAGCTTACTTACAAGTCAGTCACTCACTGACACTGACAGTCGCAGACTAGTACTGCTGCTGCTTCTGGAAAAACGAGTAACGTGTCAATGCTGCTGCCGACCGTCTGCCAGTATTGAATTTGTCTTCCTAAGAGGAACTCTGGCTGCATGCTGCTCCTCATCAGTGGCTGGCGTTGGCATAGCATAGAAGGAGAGAGGTGGGCGTGTGGCAGGTGTGCGTGCGAGCAGCATGACGTAATCACATCACGCTGTTTTTGTACATGGAGGTGGAGCCGGGAGTTTGAAAGTCGGTGGCACTGGCATCCTGACAGGGTGCAGCGCAGAAGGGACAGTAATAAGCCTGTTCGGCGATCACTGCATCAGGCATCTGAGATCGGGGTGCCAGACATTAGGGGGTGCCTGTGCGCACCAGGCACCCCCCCTGCGCACACCTATGCTGGGGCATATTATAGACGCTGTCCTTTATATGAGGGATGCTCAGAGAGACATTAGCCTACTAGGTTCTAGAATAAATGCTATGTCAATTTCTGCCAGAAGGGTCCAGTCGACTCGGCCATGGACAGGTGATGCCGACTCAAAAAGGCACAAGGAAGTTTTACCTTACAAGGGTGAGGAATTGTTTGGGAGGGTCTCTCGGACCTGGTCTCCACAGCTACGGCTGGAAAGTCAAATTTTTTGCCATATGTTTCCTCACAGCCTAAGAAAGCACCGTATTACCAAATGCAGTCCTTTCGATCACAGAAAAACAAGAAAGTCCGAGGTGCGTCCTTTCTTGCCAGGGGCAGGGGCAGAGGAAAGAAGCTGCACAACACAGCTAGTTCCCAGGAACAGAAGTCCTCCCCGGCTTCCACTAAATCCACCGCATGACGCTGGGGCTCCACAGGCGGAGCTAGGCCCGGTGAGGGCGCGTCTCCGAAATTTCAGCCACAAGTGGGTTCACTCCCAGTTGGATCCCTGGGCAATAGATATTGTGTCTCAGGGATACAAGCTGGAATTCGAAGAGATGCCCCCTCACCGATACCTCAAATCGGCCCTGCCAGCTTCCCCCTTAGAGAGGGAAATAGTGTTAACTGCAATTCACAAATTGTATCTTCAACAGGTGGTGGTCAAGGTTCCCCTCCTTCAACAAGGAAAGGGTTATTATTCGACCATGTTTGTGGTAGCGAAACCGGACGGTTCTGTCAGACCCATATTGAATTTAAAATCCCTGAACATGTACCTAAAAAGGTTCCGGTTCAAGATGGAATCGCTGAGAGCGGTCATTGCAAGCCTAAAAGGGGGGGATTTTATGGTGTCTCTGGACATAAAGGATGCATACCTTCATGTCCCCATTTATCCCCCTCATCAGGCGTACCTCAGATTTGTGGTACAGGATTGTCATTACCAATTTCCGACGTTGCCGTTTGGTCTCTCCACGGCTTCGAGAATATTTACCAAGGTAATGGCGGAAATGATGGTACTCCTGCGGAAGCAAGGGGTCACAATTATCCCATACTTGGACGATCTCCTCATAAAAGCGAGGTCAAGAGAGCAGTTGCTGATCAGCGTAGCACGTTCTCTGGAAGTGTTACGGCAACACAGCTGGATTCTAAATATTCCAAAGTCGCAGTTGGTTCCTACGACTCGTCTGCCTTTCCTGGGCATGATTCTGGACACAGACCAGAAAAGGGTTTATCTCCCGATAGAGAAAGTTCAGGAACTCATGACACTGGTCAGGGACCTATTAAAACCAAAACAGGTGCAGTGATCGCAAAATACGCGCTATAGCGCATTTTTACGCGCTACAGGCAGTGAGGGACTCGGTTTTTAAAAATGAGTGGGTCCCGCAGGACGCGCTGTCGCTCACTGCCTTGTGCGCCTCAACCAATAAGGTTCCTCATTGCCTGTCTCTGCATCCAATCGCTGCCGGCAGTGTCTCCTCTTCCAATCGCCGCCGACAGCGTCTCCCCAGCCAAGCCCGCCTTAGGCATCCCTCCTCCCTGCCCGCGAGCGTACCGCTCCAGAGACTGCACAACAGGACTTGATTTGATTCCTGCTGGTCCTTGCTGGGAATATGGCAGAGACGCTGCAGCGGGCTAGGATCTCTGCCTCCGGAACTTACTGGCAGCCGGGAACATCACGGTGACAGAGGTACAGCAGACCCATGAGGGGCAGGGAGACTGTGCTCACTTGTGAGCAGCAAGCCCACCTCATCCAGTACATGGCGTCTCTGGCTGCATGTAGTTGTGCTTGTAAGGAGCTAACAGAGGGAGGGAGTAGGCGGGTAACAATGCAAATGGTGGGGTTGGGGCAGTGCCCATCATACACTCCGCTCATACCCCCACTCTGTCCAATATACACCCCCCCAGTACCCCCATAGTGGACAACATATATCTACCCTCCATACCCGCAGTGTCCAACATATGCATCACCCATACCCACACAGTGCCCAGCATACACACCCCACAGTGCCCATAACACCCTCTATACCCACACAGTACTCCTTACACACCCTTCAATGCCCACACAGTGCCCATAATACCCTCCATTCCCACACAGTGCTCATTATAGACCCTTCATACCCACACCGTGCACAGCATATGTACACCCCCCACCCACCAGTGCCAATAATAGCGTCCATACCCACACCGTGCACAGCATATGTACATCCCCCACCCACCAGTGCCAATAATAGCGTCCATACCCACACCGTGCACAGCATATGTATATCCCCCACCCACCAGTGCCAATAATAGCGTCCATACCCACGCCGTGCACAGCATATGTACACCCCCCACCCACCAGTGCCAATAATAGCGTTTATACCCACACCGTGCACAGCATATGTACACCCCCCGCCCACCAGTGCCAATAATAGCGTTTATACCCACACCGCGCACAGCATATGTACACCCCCCACCCACCAGTGCCAATAATAGCGTCCATACCCACACCGTGCACAGCATATGTACACCCCCGCCCACCAGTGCCAATAATAGCGTTTATACCCACACTGTGCACAGCATATGTACACCCCCCACCCACCAGTGCCAATAATAGCGTTTATACCCACACCGTGCACAGCATATGTACACTAGAGATGAGCGCCTGAAATTTTTCGGGTTTTGTGTTTTGGTTTTGGGTTCGGTTCCGCGGCCGTGTTTTGGGTTCGAACGCGTTTTGGCAAAACCTCACCGAATTTTTTTTGTCGGATTCGGGTGTGTTTTGGATTCGGGTGTTTTTTTCCAAAAACACTAAAAAACAGCTTAAATCATAGAATTTGGGGGTCATTTTGATCCCAAAGTATTATTAACCTCAAAAACCATAATTTACACTCATTTTCAGTCTATTCTGAATACCTCACACCTCACAATATTATTTTTAGTCCTAAAATTTGCACCGAGGTCGCTGTGTGAGTAAGATAAGCGACCCTAGTGGCCGACACAAACACCGGGCCCATCTGGGAGTGGCACTGCAGTGTCACGCAGGATGTCCCTTCCAAAAAACCCTCCCCAAACAGCACATGACGCAAAGAAAAAAAGAGGCGCAATGAGGTAGCTGTGTGAGTAAGATTAGCGACCCTAGTGGCCGACACAAACACCGGGCCCATCTAGGAGTGGCACTGCAGTGTCACGCAGGATGTCCCTTCCAAAAAACACTCCCAAAACAGCACATGACGCAAAGAAAAAAAGAGGCGCAATGAGGTAGCTGTGTGAGTAAGATTAGCGACCCTAGTGGCCGACACAAACACCGGGCCCATCTAGGAGTGGCACTGCAGTGTCACGCAGGATGTCCCTTCCAAAAAACCCTCCCCAAACAGCACATGACGCAAAGAAAAAAAGAGGCGCAATGAGGTAGCTGTGTGAGTAAGATTAGCGACCCTAGTGGCCGACACAAACACCGGGCCCATCTAGGAGTGGCACTGCAGTGTCACGCAGGATGTCCCTTCCAAAAAACCCTCCCCAAACAGCACATGACGCAAAGAAAAAAAGAGGCGCAATGAGGTAGCTGACTGTGTGAGTAAGATTAGCGACCCTAGTGGCCGACACAAACACCGGGCCCATCTAGGAGTGGCACTGCAGTGTCACGCAGGATGTCCCTTCCAAAAAAACCCTCCCCAATCAGCACATGATGCAAAGAAAAAGAAAAGAAAAAAGAGGTGCAAGATGGAATTGTCCTTGGGCCCTCCCACCCACCCTTATGTTGTATAAACAAAACAGGACATGCACACTTTAACCAACCCATCATTTCAGTGACAGGGTCTGCCACACGACTGTGACTGATATGACGGGTTGGTTTGGACCCCCCCCAAAAAAGAAGCAATTAATCTCTCCTTGCACAAACTGGCTCTACAGAGGCAAGATGTCCACCTCATCTTCACCCTCCGATATATCACCGTGTACATCCCCCTCCTCACAGATTATCAATTCGTCCCCACTGGAATCCACCATCTCAGCTCCCTGTGTACTTTGTGGAGGCAATTGCTGCTGGTCAATGTCTCCGCGGAGGAATTGATTATAATTCATTTTAATGAACATCATCTTCTCCACATTTTCTGGATGTAACCTCGTACGCCGATTGCTGACAAGGTGAGCGGCGGCACTAAACACTCTTTCGGAGTACACACTTGTGGGAGGGCAACTTAGGTAGAATAAAGCCAGTTTGTGCAAGGGCCTCCAAATTGCCTCTTTTTCCTGCCAGTATAAGTACGGACTGTGTGACGTGCCTACTTGGATGCGGTCACTCATATAATCCTCCACCATTCTATCAATGTTGAGAGAATCATATGCAGTGACAGTAGACGACATGTCCGTAATCGTTGTCAGGTCCTTCAGTCCGGACCAGATGTCAGCATCAGCAGTCGCTCCAGACTGCCCTGCATCACCGCCAGCGGGTGGGCTCGGAATTCTGAGCCTTTTCCTCGCACCCCCAGTTGCGGGAGAATGTGAAGGAGGAGATGTTGACAGGTCGCGTTCCGCTTGACTTGACAATTTTGTCACCAGCAGGTCTTTCAACCCCAGCAGACCTGTGTCTGCCGGAAAGAGAGATCCAAGGTAGGCTTTAAATCTAGGATCGAGCACGGTGGCCAAAATGTAGTGCTCTGATTTCAACAGATTGACCACCCGTGAATCCTTGTTAAGCGAATTAAGGGCTGCATCCACAAGTCCCACATGCCTAGCGGAATCGCTCCCTTTTAGCTCCTTCTTCAATGCCTCCAGCTTCTTCTGCAAAAGCCTGATGAGGGGAATGACCTGACTCAGGCTGGCAGTGTCTGAACTGACTTCACGTGTGGCAAGTTCAAAGGGCATCAGAACCTTGCACAACGTTGAAATCATTCTCCACTGCACTTGAGACAGGTGCATTCCACCTACTATATCGTGCTCAATTGTATAGGCTTGAATGGCCTTTTGCTGCTCCTCCAACCTCTGAAGCATATAGAGGGTTGAATTCCACCTCGTTACCACTTCTTGCTTCAGATGATGGCAGGGCAGGTTCAGTAGTTTTTGGTGGTGCTCCAGTCTTCTGTACGTGGTGCCTGTACGCCGAAAGTGTCCCGCAATTCTTCTGGCCACCGACAGCATCTCTTGCACGCCCCTGTCGTTTTTTAAAAAATTCTGCACCACCAAATTCAAGGTATGTGCAAAACATGGGACGTGCTGGAATTTGCCCATATTTAATGCACACACAATATTGCTGGCGTTGTCCGATGCCACAAATCCACAGGAGAGTCCAATTGGGGTAAGCCATTCCGCGATGATCTTCCTCAGTTGCCGTAAGAGGTTTTCAGCTGTGTGCGTATTCTGGAAAGCGGTGATACAAAGCGTAGCCTGCCTAGGAAAGAGTTGGCGTTTGCGAGATGCTGCTACTGGTGCCGCCGCTGCTGTTCTTGCGGCGGGAGTCCATACATCTACCCAGTGGGCTGTCACAGTCATATAGTCCTGACCCTGCCCTGCTCCACTTGTCCACATGTCCGTGGTTAAGTGGACATTGGGTACAACTGCATTTTTTAGGAGACTGGTGAGTCTTTTTCTGACGTCCGTGTACATTCTCGGTATCGCCTGCCTAGAGAAGTGGAACCTAGATGGTATTTGGTAACGGGGGCACACTGCCTCAATAAATTGTCTAGTTCCCTGTGAACTAATGGCGGATACCGGACGCACGTCTAACACCAACATAGTTGTCAAGGACTCAGTTATCCGCTTTGCAGTAGGATGACTGCTGTGATATTTCATCTTCCTCGCAAAGGACTGTTGAACAGTCAATTTCTTACTGGAAGTAGTACAAGTGGGCTTACGACTTCCCCTCTGGGATGACCATCGACTCCCAGCGGCAACAACAGCAGCGCCAGCAGCAGTAGGCGTTACACGCAAGGATGCATCGGAGGAATCCCAGGCAGGAGAGGACTCGTCAGACTTGCCAGTGACATGGCCTGCAGGACTATTGGCATTCCTGGGGAAGGAGGAAATTGACACTGAGGGAGTTGGTGGGGTGGTTTGCGTGAGCTTGGTTACAAGAGGAAGGGATTTACTGGTCAGTGGACTGCTTCCGCTGTCACCCAAAGTTTTTGAACTTGTCACTGACTTATTATGAATGCGCTGCAGGTGACGTATAAGGGAGGATGTTCCGAGGTGGTTAACGTCCTTACCCCTACTTATTACAGCTTGACAAAGGGAACACACGGCTTGACACCTGTTGTCCGCATTTCTGGTGAAATACCTCCACACCGAAGAGCTGATTTTTTTGGTATTTTCACCTGGCATGTCAACGGCCATATTCCTCCCACGGACAACAGGTGTCTCCCCGGGTGCCTGACTTAAACAAACCACCTCACCATCAGAATCCTCCTGGTCAATTTCCTCCCCAGCGCCAGCAACACCCATATCCTCCTCATCCTGGTGTACTTCAACACTGACATCTTCAATCTGACTATCAGGAACTGGACTGCGGGTGCTCCTTCCAGCACTTGCAGGGGGCGTGCAAATGGTGGAAGGCGCATGCTCTTCACGTCCAGTGTTGGGAAGGTCAGGCATCGCAACCGACACAATTGGACTCTCCTTGTGGATTTGGGATTTCAAAGAACGCACAGTTCTTTGCGGTGCTTTGCCTTTTGCCAGCTTGAGTCTTTTCAGTTTTCTAGCGAGAGGCTGAGTGCTTCCATCCTCATGTGAAGCTGAACCACTAGCCATGAACATAGGCCAGGGCCTCAGCCGTTCCTTGCCACTCCGTGTGGTAAATGGCATATTGGCAAGTTTACGCTTCTCCTCCGACAATTTTATTTTAGGTTTTGGAGTCCTTTTTTTACTGATATTTGGTGTTTTGGTTTTGACATGCTCTGTACTATGCCATTGGGCATCGGCCTTGGCAGACGACGTTGCTGGCATTTCATCGTCTCGGCCATGACTAGTGGCAGCAGCTTCAGCACGAGGTGGAAGTGGATCTTGATCTTTCCCTAATTTTGGAACCTCAACATTTTTGTTCTCCATATTTTAATAGGCACAACTAAAAGGCACCTCGGGTAAACAATGGAGATGGATGGATTGGATACTAGTATACAATTATGGACGGGCTGCCGAGTGCCGACACAGAGGTAGCCACAGCCGTGAACTACCGCACTGTACTGTGTCTGCTGCTAATATAGACTGGTTGATAAAGAGATAGTATACTCGTAACTAGTATGTATGTATAAAGAAAGAAAAAAAAACCACGGTTAGGTGGTATATACAATTATGGACGGGCTGCCGAGTGCCGACACAGAGGTAGCCACAGCCGTGAACTACCGCACTGTACTGTGTCTGCTGCTAATATATAGACTGGTTGATAAAGAGATAGTATACTCGTAACTAGTATGTATGTATAAAGAAAGAAAAAAAAACCACGGTTAGGTGGTATATACAATTATGGACGGGCTGCCGAGTGCCGACACAGAGGTAGCCACAGCCGTGAACTACCGCACTGTACTGTGTCTGCTGCTAATATATAGACTGGTTGATAAAGAGATAGTATACTCGTAACTAGTATGTATGTATAAAGAAAGAAAAAAAAACCACGGTTAGGTGGTATATACAATTATGGACGGGCTGCCGAGTGCCGACACAGAGGTAGCCACAGCCGTGAACTACCGCACTGTACTGTGTCTGCTGCTAATATATAGACTGGTTGATAAAGAGATAGTATACTCGTAACTAGTATGTGTGTATAAAGAAAGAAAAAAAAACCACGGTTAGGTGGTATATACAATTATGGACGGGCTGCCGAGTGCCGACACAGAGGTAGCCACAGCCGTGAACTACCGCACTGTACTGTGTCTGCTGCTAATATATAGACTGGTTGATAAAGAGATAGTATACTCGTAACTAGTATGTATGTATAAAGAAAGAAAAAAAAACCACGGTTAGGTGGTATATACAATTATGGACGGGCTGCCGAGTGCCGACACAGAGGTAGCCACAGCCGTGAACTACCGCACTGTACTGTGTCTGCTGCTAATATATAGACTGGTTGATAAAGAGATAGTATACTCGTAACTAGTATGTATGTATAAAGAAAGAAAAAAAAACCACGGTTAGGTGGTATATACAATTATGGACGGGCTGCCGAGTGCCGACACAGAGGTAGCCACAGCCGTGAACTACCGCACTGTACTGTGTCTGCTGCTAATATAGACTGGTTGATAAAGAGATAGTATACTACTAATATTATATACTGGTGGTCAGGTCACTGGTCACTAGTCACACTGGCAGTGGCACTCCTGCAGCAAAAGTGTGCACTGTTTAATTTTAATATAATATTATGTACTCCTGGCTCCTGCTATAACCTATAACTGGCACTGCAGTAGTGCTCCCCAGTCTCCCCCACAATTATAAGCTGTGTGAGCTGAGCAGTCAGACAGATATATAATATATATAGATGATGCAGCACACTGGCCTGAGCCTGAGCAGTGCACACAGATATGGTATGTGACTGACTGAGTCACTGTGTGTATCGCTTTTTTCAGGCAGAGAACGGATATATTAAATAAACTGCACTGTGTGTCTGGTGGTCACTCACTATATAATATATTATGTACTCCTGGCTCCTGCTATAACCTATAACTGGCACTGCAGTAGTGCTCCCCAGTCTCCCCCACAATTATAAGCTGTGTGAGCTGAGCAGTCAGACAGATATATATAATATTATATATAGATAATAGATGATGCAGCACACTGGCCTGAGCCTGAGCAGTGCACACAGATATGGTATGTGACTGAGTCACTGTGTGCTGTGTATCGCTTTTTTCAGGCAGAGAACGGATTATATTATGTACTCCTGGTTCCTGCTATAACCTATAACTGGCACTGCAGTAGTGCTCCCCAGTCTCCCCCACAATTATAAGCTGTGTGAGCTGAGCAGTCAGACAGATATATATAATATTATATATAGATAATAGATGATGCAGCACACTGGCCTGAGCCTGAGCAGTGCACACAGATATGGTATGTGACTGAGTCACTGTGTGCTGTGTATCGCTTTTTTCAGGCAGAGAACGGATTATAAATAAAAGTGGTGGTCACTGGTCACTATCTGCAAAACTCTGCACTGTACACTACTGAGTACTCCTAATGCTCCCCAAAATTAGTAAATCAAGTGTCTCTCTAATCTATTCTAATTCTAAACGGAGAGGACGCCAGCCACGTCCTCTCCCTATCAATCTCAATGCACGTGTGAAAATGGCGGCGACGCGCGGCTCCTTATATAGAATCCGAGTCTCGCGATAGAATCCGAGCCTCGCGAGAATCCGACAGCGTCATGATGACGTTCGGGCGCGCTCGGGTTAACCGAGCAAGGCGGGAAGATCCGAGTCGCTCGGACCCGTGAAAAAAAACATGAAGTTCTGGCGGGTTCGGATTCAGAGAAACCGAACCCGCTCATCTCTAATGTACACCCCCCACCCACCAGTGCCAATAATAGCGTCCATACCCACACCGTGCACAGCATATGTACATCCCCCACCCACCAGTGCCAATAATAGCGTCCATACCCACACCGTGCACAGCATATGTACACCCCCCACCCACCAGTGCCAATAATAGCGTTTATACCCACACCGTGCACAGCATATGTACACCCCCGCCCACCAGTGCCAATAATAGCGTTTATACCCACACCGTGCACAGCATATGTACACCCCCGCCCACCAGTGCCAATAATAGCGTTTATACCCACACCGTGCACAGCATATGTACACCCCCCACCCACCAGTGCCAATAATAGCGTTTATACCCACACCGTGCACAGCATATGTACACCCCCGCCCACCAGTGCCAATAATAGCGTTTATACCCACACCGTGCACAGCATATGTACACCCCCCACCCACCAGTGCCAATAATAGCGTCCATACCCACACCGTGCACAGCATATGTACACCCCCCGCCCACCAGTGCCAATAATAGCGTTTATACCCACACCGTGCACAGCATATGTACACCCCCCACCCACCAGTGCCAATAATAGCGTCCATACCCACACCGTGCACAGCATATGTACACCCCCCGCCCACCAGTGCCAATAATAGCGTTTATACCCACACCGTGCACAGCATATGTACACCCCCCACCCACCAGTGCCAATAATAGCGTTTATACCCACACCGTGCACAGCATATGTACACCCCCCACCCACCAGTGCCAATAATAGCGTCCATACCCACACCGTGCACATCATATGTACACCCCCCACCCACCAGTGCCAATAATAGCGTCCATACCCACACCGTGCACAGCATATGTACACCCCCCACCCACCAGTGCCAATAATAGCGTCCATACCCACACCCTGCACAGCATATGTACATCCCCCACCCACCAGTGCCAATAATAGCGTCCATACCAACACAGTGCACAGCATACACACCCCTCACCCACCAGTGCCAATAATAGCGTCCATACCCACACAGTGCACAGCATACACACCCCTCAGTGCATCTAATACCCTAAATACACAAATGGTACACCCCCACAGTGGCTATAACACCCTCCATATCTACACAGTGCTTATTATACACCCTTCATGCCCACACACTGACCAGCATACACACCCCACAGGGGAACAGTACTAAATCCCGCTGGACGGGATCCCGGCGGTCGAAATACTGACGCCGGAATCCCGACCACACAATCCCGTCAGGGGTGACGAGCGGAACGCAACCCCTTGCGGGCTCGCTGCGCTCGCCACGCTGTGGGCACGGTGCCTCGCTACGCTCGGCACACAAATTTATTTACCCTCTATGGCTGTCGTGGACACCCACGGAGGGAGAATATGTCGGGATTGTGCCGGTCGGGATTCCGGCGACGGTATTTCGACCGCCAGGATTCCGTCCGGCGGGATCTTGACCGCATCCCCCCCACAGTGCCTATAATACCTTCCATACCCAGATGATACACCCCCACAGTGGCCATAACACCCTCCATACCCACACAGTGCTCATTATACACCCTTCATGCCCACACCATGCACCGCTTGTGTACACCCCCCACAGTGCCCAGCATACACACCCCAGAGTTCCCATAACATCCTCCATACCTACACAGTGCTCATTATACACCCTTCATACCCACACAGTGCCCAACATACACACACACACACACACACACACACACACACACACCTCCTCAGTGCCCATAGCACCATCCAACATCCCAACTGCTATCCACCCTTATCCCCCTCCCTACCCCCATCACTGCCCCTAGTATTGCCTGCCCCAACCCCCTCCTTTCCCCCAGTATTGCCCAAATTTCTATCTACCCTTCCCCCTCTATACCCTCAGCACTGCCTGCCCCTAACCACTTTCTTGCCTGCCCTCACCCCCATAATATGTGATGGGACCCAGAAGTAGTGGCGTAGGACCCAAATTTCTTAAAGTGAGGGGTTCCTGGGACCCCAATTTTTTTTTGCTCGGCGCGATCACTGAGGTGTCAGTGCATCACTGCACTCGAGTCCTGGGAAAGATGGTGGCATCAAACAAGGCCATTCCCTTCGGCAGGTTCCATGCGAGGACCTTTCAATGGGACTTACTGGACAAATGGTCCGGATCACATCTTCAGATGCATCGGTTAATCACCCTATCCCCCAGGGCCAGGGTGTCTCTCCTGTGGTGGCTGCAAATTGCTCACCTTCTTGAGGGCCGCAGATTCGGCATTCAGGACTGGGTCCTGGTGACCACGGATGCAAGCCTCCGAGGGTGGGGAGCAGTCACACAGGGAAGAAATTTCCAAGGTCTGTGGTCAAGTCAGGAGACTTGCCTTCACATCAACATCCTGAAACTAAGGGCCATTTACAACGCCCTACGTCAAGCAGAGACCCTGCTTCACGGTCAACCAGTTCTGATTCAGTCAGACAACATCACCGCTGTGGCTCATGTAAACCGACAAGGCGGCACAAGGAGCAGGGTGGCGATGGCGGAAGCCACCAGAATTCTTCGCTGGGCGGAGAATCACGTAAGCACACTGTCAGCAGTGTTCATCCCGGGGGTAGACAACTGGGAAGCAGACTTCCTCAGCAGGCACGACCTCCACCCGGGGGAGTGGGGACTTCATCAAGAAGTCTTCGCACAGATTGCAAGTCGGTGGGAACTGCCACAGGTGGACATGATGGCATCCCGCCTCAACAAGAAACTACAGAGGTATTGCGCTAGGTCAAGAGACCCTCAGGCGATAGCTGTAGACGCCCTGGTGACACCGTGGGTGTTCCAATCGGTCTATGTATTTCCTCCTCTTCCTCTCATACCCAAAGTGTTGAGAATCATAAGCCGCTCATAACTTTATTGTGATTACATAACCTTGTATTTAAGCTAGCTTATCACTAAATAAAACCGCACCACACTGAAATAAAGACACGGACACAGTAGCTGGAGTTAAAGGTCAGACGATGTTTATTAATCGCTGACCAACTCTTTAAACTAATAATTGAGGCCGAATTAGAATTGAAATTGAATATATAATTAACTCTAGTTTGGAGGATGGCAAAAACAGAAAACCGCTGCCAAACCACCAGCACCCGTCACCTAGATGGAAACCACCAAACCAAGGAGGGGAGTACACATACCCCGCCTCCTTCCCGCATAACCCGCATTGTGCTGGCCTTACCCCTCTTTCTCTGGCAAACGTTCGGTTCCCGCAGGGGAACGTCTAAATGTCCAACCGCAAGAAAAGGACACACCTGCCGTCCATTTAAAGAGGGAGCCCCACAATGACCACTTATGCCTGTGTGACAGCTGGTTGGCAGCGATTTCCCGCCAATCTGGCTTTCAATAGCCCACAGTAAACAAGACCTATCCGCATTCTGGGAGGGCGGGCGGGCAAAACTGAAGGCAAGAGGAAGTCTGGCAAAATGGCCACCCCTTATATACTAAACTGAGACCCTCCTCTCCATCTTGATGCCCAACCCTCTAATCCAATAGGAAAAAACCCCAACTGGGAAACTGATCTGCCTAGCAACTGCTTAGTCATTTAACAACCAATCACAAAAAGTTGATCGCTTATATTGCCTCAGGCTTATGCAGCCTTCAGCTTATCTAAGCCGCTCATAACTTTATTGTGATTACATAACCTTGTATTTAAGCTAGCTTATCACTAAATAAAACCGCACCACACTGAAATAAAGACACGGACACAGTAGCTGGAGTTAAAGGTCAGACGATGTTTATTAATCGCTGACCAACTCTTTAAACTAATAATTGAGGCCGAATTAGAATTGAAATTGAATATATAATTAACTCTAGTTTGGAGGATGGCAAAAACAGAAAACCGCTGCCAAACCACCAGCACCCGTCACCTAGATGGAAACCACCAAACCAAGGAGGGGAGTACACATACCCCGCCTCCTTCCCGCATAACCCGCATTGTGCTGGCCTTACCCCTCTTTCTCTGGCAAACGTTCGGTTCCCGCAGGGGAACGTCTAAATGTCCAACCGCAAGAAAAGGACACACCTGCCGTCCATTTAAAGAGGGAGCCCCACAATGACCACTTATGCCTGTGTGACAGCTGGTTGGCAGCGATTTCCCGCCAATCTGGCTTTCAATAGCCCACAGTAAACAAGACCTATCCGCATTCTGGGAGGGCGGGCGGGCAAAACTGAAGGCAAGAGGAAGTCTGGCAAAATGGCCACCCCTTATATACTAAACTGAGACCCTCCTCTCCATCTTGATGCCCAACCCTCTAATCCAATAGGAAAAAACCCCAACTGGGAAACTGATCTGCCTAGCAACTGCTTAGTCATTTAACAACCAATCACAAAAAGTTGATCGCTTATATTGCCTCAGGCTTATGCAGCCTTCAGCTTATCTAAGCCGCTCATAACTTTATTGTGATTACATAACCTTGTATTTAAGCTAGCTTATCACTAAATAAAACCGCACCACACTGAAATAAAGACACGGACACAGTAGCTGGAGTTAAAGGTCAGACGATGTTTATTAATCGCTGACCAACTCTTTAAACTAATAATTGAGGCCGAATTAGAATTGAAATTGAATATATAATTAACTCTAGTTTGGAGGATGGCAAAAACAGAAAACCGCTGCCAAACCACCAGCACCCGTCACCTAGATGGAAACCACCAAACCAAGGAGGGGAGTACACATACCCCGCCTCCTTCCCGCATAACCCGCATTGTGCTGGCCTTACCCCTCTTTCTCTGGCAAACGTTCGGTTCCCGCAGGGGAACGTCTAAATGTCCAACCGCAAGAAAAGGACACACCTGCCGTCCATTTAAAGAGGGAGCCCCACAATGACCACTTATGCCTGTGTGACAGCTGGTTGGCAGCGATTTCCCGCCACCAAGGTTTACCAAACCGCCACCGCCATCCGCCAACAGAAACTTAACCAACCAGAAACTAACTAGCTCTAACGAAAAAGACCGAAAATATCTTCCAGAAAAAACTGCACACCTTCCGGGGAAAGGTGAACCCCATCGTCTCTATAGAACTGTCTGTTCCGCAGCACCAGCAGAGGATGCTTAATTGCCACTCCGCCTATGGCCTTGACAAACAGAGACACCGTCGAGTTCACCTTTTTGCGTGCTTTCTCCAGTGCCGAGAAACGCACCGCACCACGCCAATGGAAACGGGGCACCATTTCCGACCAGACAATGCATACCCCAGGCCAGTGACAACGTATTGCCACTACATCCGCCTTTATAGACAAAATCAAGTCTATACCTTTAACTCGGCCCAGATCATTACCACCCAGATGGATGATAATACAACTAGGGCGACCCCATCGGCGCTCCCGTGCAAACAGGACTCGCAACAAATCACCCCATAACATGCCCCTAACACCTAGCCATCTAAACTGCCTGGACCCAAAAATCTCATTCACCCTAGCCGCCATGGGATGTTTCACTGCCCAAAAAACGTATGAATGACCAACCATCCATATGTGGTCTCCAAAGTTGATGACAGCTGTAAAAGAAGATATCCTAAAATCAGATTATGCACATAATCTGTAACTGAAACACAACGTAAATCAATTAAACCCAAGTGAAGGAGAAAACTCAAAAAACCTCCCGTGGACCTTGTTAGAACAGCCAATTGAAATTAGGCCCCCTCGGAGGAAAAATTTTAAAAATTCGCTTCACACCCTCGATTCCTGAACGGTAAGCGTTCAAAAACCGACGAGTAAACACGTTTTTGGGTTTGCGCAACAGGCGCACTTATAACTTATCTATACGGACGTATGACTTATAGGAGGCCGACTTCCAGCGACCCAACTCCCGAATAGCCGCTGGTGATGAACCAGCGGCTGCCGCATGGGTAGCCGCCCCAATCCGAAAGGAATGAGTACCGAAGTCCGCCTCCTGCAAGCCCAACGCCGTTAAACATTTCTTAAACACCGAGGAAAACTGAAACTTCGTCAGAGGGTCCGACTGCGCGTGTACCAGCAACTGGTTGCCCCCTGGAGGTCTCAACCGCACATACTCTCGCGTCAACCGCAGCGGGCAAACGCCCATACCCTCCTGAGCCTCCAAGGACAACCAGCGACCCCGACCTGTTTGATCTGTCTTGGATCGCACAATCCTACAGAGCAACAGGCCCTCCTGCAAGCGAACATTCTCATAGAGCAGGCCCGATTCCCGGGACGCCTTGCTGCTCGCCACTAGCTCGCTCACCCGAAACGCCCCGAAAAAGGCCAGGGCATACGCGCTACTAAACAAAGCCACCTCAAATTCCGAGGACGCAATCCGCGGTAGCACATGCAGCAAGTCCGTTAGCAGCTGCAACGTTATAGGCCTACGTGAATCCGCGGGCGCCGGGTGCAACCTAGCCCAACCTTTCAGCGCTCTGGAAAGGACAAACGACCCCGTGGGGTCCGTTGTCCCGTGGAGTCGCGAGTGAAAGGCGATGCCCGCAAGGGCAGTAGCCATAGCCGCTTTTGACCTACCGTTTTGGTAATGCTCCCAAACGAAGGTCAACAGGGCGTCGGCCGAGGACTCACCTGCTACCCCGTACCTACTCTGAAAGGCTGACCAATCCCGCCATGCCGCATCGTACGCACGTAGCGTGGAGGGAGCCAGTGCGCACCTGGCCAACGCCGTTAAACCGCTTCGACCATCTGCCAGACAGAAGGTGGGCACTGTAACCCTTCTGCTTCCGCTCCCGGAACCAACGTCCTGAATTTGTCAAACTGGAACCGGGACAAAGCGTCCGCAATTCCATTGTCAACTCCGGGAACGTGGCGAGCCCTAAAATTAATATTACGCTGTAAACAAACTAGCACTAAATGCCTTAGTAATCGCAGGGCCTGCGGCGATGATGAACGCTGATTATTTATCGCATGCACTACCCCTAGGTTGTCGCAAAGAAACAAAATGTCCCTATTTGCGAACTGTCCGGCCCATAGCTCCAGCGCCACTAAGATTGGGAACAATTCCAGCAGCAGCAGATTCTTGGTAAACCCACGCGTTACCCAAGATGCCGGCCAGGCCGCAGCGCACCACGCGCCAGCAAAGAACGCTCCGAAACCCCGACTGCCTGAAGCATCCGTGAACAACTGCAGCTGCTCACTGGAACAACAAGGAGCGGGCCACAACACTTCCCTGTTGAAGGACACCAGGAAAGAGACCCAAACCCGCAAATCATCCTTGATCTCGCGGGACAGGTAAACGGAGTGATTCTGTCGGACCGTCCCCGCTGTGGCCCGCTCCAGTTTGCGACAGAAAATCCTACCCATGGGGATAATCCGACACGCAAAATTGAGAGAGCCAAGCAAGGACTGCACCTGCTTAAGCCGGACCCTGCGTTTTCCTAAACAGTCTGTAATCAAACCCAGTAGTTTCCGTACCTTATCCTCGGGCAGGCGACAGCACCCCCCAACCGTGTCGATCTCGATACCTAAATAGCTAAGACAAGTGCAAGGACCCTCGCACTTGTCCTGCGCAACCGGTACCCCTAAAGCGCCGAATAACGACCTGGCCACCGAGAGAATGTCCCCACAGACCGAACTGTCCCCGGGTCCTACAAAAAGAAAATCATCCAGATAGTGAGCCACCCCCGGTTGCCCGGAGGCGGTCTGGACGCACCAGTGCAAAAATGTGCTAAAACATTCAAAGTAGGCGCAGGATACCGAACAGCCCATGGGGAGACACCGATCGATGTAGAATTCGCCCCCTATTTTAAAACCCAGAAACCGCAAGGAATCTGGGTGCAGCGGGAGTAGGCGAAAGGCTGACTCCACGTCCAGTTTTGCCAACAGACTCCCTGGACCATCATCCCGCACTAAGCGCAGCGCGTCGTCAAACGATTGATATCGAACTCTGCATTGGGCTTCCGGGAGAGCGTCGTTGACCGACACCCCCGGCGGGTGCGACAAGTGCTGTATCAAACGAAACTTGCCTATGGCCTTCTTGGGCACCACCCCTATTGGGGAAATGCACAAGGAGGGCAACGGGGAAAAGGCGTAGGGCCCAGCCATGCGCCCCCGCTCAATCTCCCCGTCGACTTTCCGCCGGATCTCCTGCGGGAATTCACGAGCCGATCTCAAATTCTGGCGTGCAACCACATACACCGAATCCGGAATTGGCAAGCGAAAACCCTGCTGGAAACCCTCCGAGAGAAACGATGCGGCCGTCCGCTCGGGATATAACGCCAGCCAGCGCAGCAACTCTGGAACTATAATCGGGGAGAAGGCCTTACTTGCCAATTCCACCGGCCTCGGTGGAAGAGGCAGGCTTACTGCCTGTTGACGCGGTGCATTCCTTGGCCGGGTGATTGGATCCGCACACTCTACATGAGTGGCGAAAACGACAGTTCGTTCCTTTGACGCATTTACCGTCGTTGTAGGCGAAACACTTCCCTTTCCCTGTCCATCGGGAAGCTGCCACCCCGGACGCCCCGGGCTTCTTGGCCGTGACGTCTGGGGTGGGTTTGACCTGCTGCGTGACCTCTAACCACACCTCAACGTCCTTAAACCCCGCGGGCAGGATGGGGTTGCCATCCTGGTTGCGACGAAACTTCTCGTCGTAATCCCGCCACGCAGACCCTTTGGATTTTAAGTACATATCGTGTACTAAAAACAAATATTTCACCAAATTGGCATACTCAGCGGGGCGGGATTCCGTGTAGCAAACCATGAACACCAGAAACCCACGCAGCCATTGGTGGAAATTGCGGAACGCATTTTCCCCCATACCGCCCGGTTTCTTGGCTGCCTCGAAACCCTGCCGCATTTCCTCCGTAAGGGTGAATACGTCCACATACTTCCCCTTGCGGATCTTCTCCCGCATGCGCTTGCGAACTCCTCTTGTAACCGCCGTGTTGGCGCAATGCACCATCTCGCCGAAACGGGGAGGGTCCGAAGGGACCACCTGCGCAGGAGCGGCCGCCTTATGCGCCTCCTTAGCCATACGCCGCGCGATGAGCCTAGCTAATTTACGCGGGCGCCGCGGAGAGCCGGATGATATGCTGCTGGAAGACGATGAACTACATGTTGAAATGTGTAAAGAAATATCTAGCTCACCGGAGTTCGAAGGACCCGGAACCTCTTCGTCCGCTGCACCTGTCTCCGCTGATGGCCGTACCTCCACGTTCGCCGTCCCGCTTGTCCGTGATCTTCGCCTCCTGCCGGTTGTAGCCCCCGAGCTAGGCGGGACCTGTGAGGGAGAAGAAGGGGGGACCACAGGCACAGGGGGAACCAGAACATTATTAACACTTGCCCGCAATTGCGGCGGCGGAGGGACCGCTCCTCCGCTCTGCGGCGGGTGGCCGCCCGGCAACTGTAGGGAGGGGGCCCCCGCCGAGGTGTACCCGATTGACTGCGTAAAGGCCGACCCGCCTGCTGCGCCAAAAATCGCGGGGTAAGATGGTCGCCAAGCTGCATGCGGCAGGCAGACGCCTGCTCCTGCCCCTCCGTATGAAGCCGGAAGGAACTGAGGGGGCGCTGGGAGAGGGGGCCAACCTTGTGCCACCTGATACCCCCCGCCCGGTGCCTGCCCTGGCTGCAGGCCCGCAAAGGCCGGCATGGGCCCCGCGACTCGGGGTCCCCCGACCGACCACGTGGACTGCCCGCCGGCGCACGCGCTGGCCCCACGCGGGGAAAACTGTGTGTCGGCCGTGGTCATGAAACCCATGGAAGGCATACTGGCGGCAAAAGGGAATGCTGGGGCCGGAGGCCACGCAAACCCCCCGGGGAAGGACTGGCTCCCCGCGTAGCCTTGCTGAGCTGTTACCGCGAGCGCCCCGCCGTGCGTAAAATAAGCCGTCAACACGGACGCCTGCGTGGACCCGCATTGCAAAGGACCGTGGAGGGCGTGGGGAGACTGATACCCTGTATGCAAGGGCGCCGCCCATGGCGGCGGGGCAGCCGATGCCCAGGGGGCGCCCAAGCAGGGCTCTGATGCCGGGGGGAAAACTTGCCATGCTGATGCAGCCGGGGCGGGCGCGTCGGCAGCCGGCACCACGTCCCCCGTCCCGGACACCAGGGGCCCCGCGTCGCCACCAATCATCAGGGGTGCGCTGGACTCCCTGATGTACATTGGCGGTGCGCTGTCCTGAACTGTCCCAGGGCCAGCGGGAGGTGCTGCCCTGGGCTCATATCATTTTGCACAGTAAACCCCCCCTCCCCCCCCGCAGCTCTGCTGCGGCGGTCCTGTGCCACCAGGACGCCGCCGTGAGCCACGAGCGAGGGTGGAGGAAGGGAGCCGACCGCGGTGCCAGGAAGAGGGTGAGGTACTGAAATTGCTGCCGGGAGCGCCGGGTCACGCGGCCCGGCCGGGTCGCGCGCACCCGCGCCCTGTGCTATGCGGCTGCTGGTGGGGGACGTAGGGGGACTGGAAGGGACCGGAGCTGGAGGGAGGGGAGAGGCCCGTCCTGCTGCAAGCGCCGGGGTGCGCGGCTCGGCCGAGCCCCGCGCCCCGGAACCACGTGACGAGCGGCCGCTGGCCGCCCGTCTCCGTGCGGCAGGGGAGCGGGCTGTAACTGCCCGCCCCCGCCGCCTGTCAGCAGCAGGGGAAAACCCACTCTGGGGAGCAACGCTCGGAGAGCGTGAGCGGAGGGCACTCCCTGCTTCCACGAGGCGCCTGGGGGGGGGAGCAGAGCGACGAGGACGAGGCATGACAGGAGGGTGAGGGGACAGTCTGCACCGCAATCACAGTACACAGCACAGAGAATAAGGCTGATTAAATAATGCCCAGTGAAGGCAACTAAAATTCACAAATCTATAGTAAAGAAAGACAAGCAGTGTGATACTTATCCTTCCTGGGCAAAACTGAAGGCAAGAGGAAGTCTGGCAAAATGGCCACCCCTTATATACTAAACTGAGACCCTCCTCTCCATCTTGATGCCCAACCCTCTAATCCAATAGGAAAAAACCCCAACTGGGAAACTGATCTGCCTAGCAACTGCTTAGTCATTTAACAACCAATCACAAAAAGTTGATCGCTTATATTGCCTCAGGCTTATGCAGCCTTCAGCTTATCTAAGAAAAAGAGGAGTGAGAACAATAATCATTGTTTCGGATTGGCCAAGAAGGACTTGGTATCCAGATCTGCAAGAAATGCTCACAGAGGACCCGTGGCCTCTTCCTCTAAGACAGGACTTGTTGCAACAAGGGCCCTGTCTGTTTTAAGACTTACCGCGGCTGCGTTTGACGGCATGGCGGTTGAGCGCCGGATCCTAGCGGAAAAAGGCATTCCGGATGAGGTCATTCCTACGCTGATAAAGGCTAGGAAGGACGTGACAGCTCAACATTATCACCGTATATGGCGAACATATGTTGCTTGGTGTGAGGCCAGGAATGCCCCTACGGAGGAATTCCAGCTGGGCCGTTTCCTTCACTTCCTACAGTCAGGAGTGACTTTGGGCCTAAAATTGGGTTCCATTAAGGTCCAGATTTCGGCCCTATCCATTTTCTTTCAAAAAGAGCTGGCTTCTCTACCTGAAGTTCAGACGTTTGTGAAGGGAGTGTTGCATATTCAGCCCCCTTTTGTCCCCCGGTGGCACCTTGGGATCTTAACGTGGTGATGAGTTTCCTGAAATCCCACTGGTTTGAACCACTTAAAACGGTGGAATTTAAATATCTCACGTGGAAGGTGGTCATGCTACTAGCATTGGCTTCGGCTAGGCGTGTGTCAGAAGGGATCCGGTCTGAAGATCGACAGTGTCTAGGTCGACAATGTTTAGGTCGACCACTATAGGTCGACAGTCACTAGGTCGACATGGATGGAAGGTCGACAGGGTTTCTAGGTCGACATGTGCTAGGTCGACAGGTCTAAAGGTCGACATGAGTTTTTCAAATTTTTTTTCTTTTTTGGGATTTTTTCATACTTAACGATCCACGTGGACTACGATTGGAACGGTAAAGTGTGCCAAGCGAAGCGGTAGCGGAGCGAAGGCACCATGCCTGAAGCATGGCGAGCGAAGCGAGCCATGCACTAATTTGGGATCCCGGTCACTTTACGAAGAAAACGACACAAAAAAAAAAATCCTCATGTCGACCTTTAGACCTGTCGACCTAGCACATGTCGACCTAGAAACCCTGTCGACCTTCCATCCATGTCGACCTAGTGACTGTCGACCTATAGTGGTCGACCTAAACATTGTCGACCTAGATACTGTCGATAAAACGAACCACACCCGTGTCAGAATTAGCGGCTTTGTCACATATCTGGTTTTCCATGCGGATAGAGCAGAGTTGCGGACCCGTCCACAATTCCTGCCAAAAGTGGTTTCACCTTTTCATATAATCCAACCTATTGTGGTGCCTGTGGCTACTACTGACTTAGAGGATTCAGAGTACCTTGATGTGGTCAGGGCTTTGAAGGTTTATGTAGCCAGAACGGCTAGAGTCAGGAAAACAGACTCTTTGTTTATCCTGTATGCTTCCAACAAGCTTGGTGCGCCTGCTTCAAAGCAAACTATTGCTCGCTGGATCTGTAACACGATTCAGCAGGCTCATTCTGCGGCTGGATTGCCGCTGCCAAAATCAGTTAAGGCCCATTCCACTAGGAAGGTGGGCTCTTCTTGGGCGGCTGCCCGAGGGGTCTCGGCATTACAGCTGTGCCGAGCGGCTACTTGGTCAGGTTCAAACACCTTTGCAAAGTTCTGCAAGTTTGATACCCTGGCTGAGGAGGACCTTGTGTTTGCTCAATCGGTGCTGCAGAGTCATCCGCACTCTCCCGCCCGTTTGGGAGCTTTGGTATAATCCCCATGGTCCTTAGGGAGTCCCCAGCATCCACTAGGACGTTAGAGAAAATAAGATTTTACTTACCGGTAAATCTATTTCTCGTAGTCCGTAGTGGATGCTGGGCGCCCGTCCCAAGTGCGGACTTCTTCTGCAATACTTGTATATAGTTATTGCTGCAATAAGGGCTATGTTATTGTTGCATCAGGGTTGAACTGATGCTCTGTTGTTGTTCATACTGTTGACTGGGTAAGTTTATCACAAGTTATACGGTGTGATTGGTGTGGCTGGTATGAATCTTGCCCTGGATTTCCAAAATCCTTTCCTTGTACTGTCAGCTCTTCTGGGCACAGTTTCTCTAACTGAGGTCTGGAGGAGGGACATAGAGGGAGGAGCCAGAGCACACCAGAATCTAAATTCTTTCTTAAAGTGCCCATGTCTCCTGCGGAGCCCGTCTATTCCCCATGGTCCTTACGGAGTCCCCAGCATCCACTACGGACTACGAGAAATAGATTTACCGGTAAGTAAAATCTTATTTATTTTTCTGCTGCGGGGTACACTGGGCTCCGCAGGGAATGATATTGGGGTGTAGAGTAGGATCTTGATCCGAGGCACCAACAGGCTCAAAGCTTTGACTGTTCCCATAATACTTAACGCCGCCCAGGCCCGGCGACAGGGGGGGTCAAAGGGGACACCCGTCCCGGGCCCCGTCGTCGTTAGGGGCCCCAAGGTGCGGGCAGCGGCGGCTGCATTTCATCATAACTGTTAACAATAATATATTTGTTCCTGGCATCGCGGCAGCCGCCCGCTGTGTGGTTGATTTTTTTTTTTCAGCGTGCGCGCCCCCCTCCTTCCGGAGTCCTGTGTTCACCCCTCAGTGCCCCCAGCCCCCAGGTCACCGGTCATCCTGCCATCCGGACCGCCCCTCCAGAGTCCTCACCTCACGCGGCCTCCCTGATTGCTGTGTGAGTGAGGAGCTGGACGGAGCGCAAAGCAGGAGCGGCACGGCCGGGACAGACAGGGAGTGCTATAGGAATTGGGAAGGCGAGGCGAGCCTGGTCAATTAGCGCCGCGGCGCCGGTGGGCGGCTGTGAGTGTGACTGTGTTGCTGCTGCATGCAGCCTGCTGGTAAGGCTTTTCTCAATTCATACAATACATGTATAGGGAATAGGATTTGGGTTTGGTTTAGGGCTTTAGGATTGGTTTGGGGCGGGATGCAGGCAGGCACATTATGCACATCATGCATGCATCTGCATTCTGTACATATGGATGCATCTGCATGCATGCATGTGCATGTCAGATGAGATCAGACTCATGAATACATTTATTGGCACATGCAGGGAGGGATGTGTTTGAGTCAGGGGGCAAGAGGGGGTTTGGGCTAGGGGGGGGGGGGGGGCCCGCAGAGATATCAGTGTACCGGGCCCCAAAATTTCTATTGCCGGCCCTGATGCCGCCTCCTCTATAACCCCGCCTCCGTGTACAGGAGCTCAGTTTTGTAGTTGGTGCCATGCAGTAAGCAGGCATACAACAGGGGGCTGCTCCTGCAGCCCTGAGAAGAAGCTTTTAAAGAAAAATGAAGACTTCAAGGGCAGCAGCAGAGACACTGACTGTGTTAGATGTCAGCCAGACATCTCCTGCTGCAGCTCCATCACCTCACCCAGCGGCGCTGTACACTCCCGTGCCCTGGTTGCCAGGTACCTACAGCCAGGGCCGGCGCCACCACTAGGCAGCTTTAGGCAGCTGCCTATGGGCGCCGGCCACATGAAGGTGGTAGCTCACACTGCAGATGAGGGATTCTCCTCTTCCTTAAGAGGAATGTTACGGGCGTTACCGCGGCGAGGAGTGGAAGACAGTTGCTGTAGCAACTGTAACAATATCCGGCAGCACGCTGCTTACTCTATGTGCATAGAGTATTAGAGCCGCTGCCGATGGGTTACACTGACCGTGCTGAAGGGATGACGCGGCCGCCCAACTGTTATCAGCCGGCCGCCCGCACGGACAATGTCAGTGTAACCCATCGGCAGCGGCTCTAATACTCTATGCACATAGAGTAAGCAGCGTGCTGCCGGATATTGTTACAGTTGCTACAGCAACTGTCTTCCGCTCCTCGCCGCGGTAACGGCCGTCATACTCCCGCCCCACACCACGAGAAGAAGCTGCCACAAACTCCCAGTGCGATTGTAAGGGCTCGATTTATTATATAAAGGGTCAGGGTGGGAGGGGGGAAATACTTAGGGGGTGGGGGATCATTAGATCTATACAGTAAAGGGCGGGGGTGAGGGTGTATATTTAAATATATAAAAGGCAGAAAGGAATGACATTTTTATATATATATATATATATATATAGATCCGGAATAACGGCGGCACTCACGGCATACAATGAAGAGGCAGACGCAGGTCTGATATCAACGTTTCAATGTTTAGTAAAACATTTTACTAAACATTGAAACGTTGATATCAGACCTGCGTCTGCCTCTTCATTGTATGCCGTGAGTGCCGCCGTTATTCCGGATCTATTATTGGACACAGCGTCTGCTGTAACCACTGGAAGGCACCGGCTATTTCACCCTGCTTTAACCCCAGCTGTGGACTCAGGGAGTGCCGTGCTATATGCTCTGATATATATATATATATATATATATGTATATATATATGTGTATGTATGTGTGTATATATATATATATATATATATATATAATTTTATATATAGATATATATATATATTGGTAGTGTTTTTTTTAAATGGCCTAGCGTGCTCATGTTCCCCCCACCGCTGCTTCTAGTCACTGCGGTCGATGCCGGAGCTCTGAACCACACTACTCCCCAGCAGTTACGGCGGACACACACTCCCCCTCCTTCCTCCAGCAGCCGCCCGTGCACAGTGCCTCGATTCCTCCAATTACTCAACCGGGCGCCTCCAATTACTCAACCGGGCGGCCAAGTCACCATGGGGCTGCATAGACGCTGGCGCTCGGATCCTTCTGCTGCCGGCCTCTTCTTTGGACTGTGCCTGGGTCCGTGCTGTGGGACTCCCTTGTTGACAGTGACACCCTGCAGCTCAAGCTAAGGTTGACTGGACATGGCAGCGGTGAGTGTCTGCTGGAGGGCCCTGTGCCCTCCTACCCCCCATTCCCCATGTGTGTGGACCCTCCCTCTGTGTGCGTGACACCTTGTGCCCCCCTGTCCCCCCCACTGCCTTTGTGTGTCACCCAGTGCTCCCCTACCCCTGTTGCCCTGTGTGATGACCCTCCGGCCCATGTATGGTGCTTTGTACACCCCCTGCGTGTGTGACACCCTGTCCCCCATGTTTCGGCTCATACTGTGTGCTATAATGTGAATTTCGGCTCATTCTGTGTGCTATAATGTGAATTTCGGCTCATACCGTGTGCTATAATGTGAATTTCAGCTCATTCTGTGTGCTATAATGTGAATTTCGGCTCATTCTGTGTGGTGTAATGTGAATTTCGGCTCATTCCGTGTGCTATAATGTAAATTTCAGCTCATTCTGTGTGCTATAATGTGATTTTTGTCTCATTCTGTGTGCTATAATGTGAATTTCGGCTCATACTGTGTGCTATAATGTGAATTTCGGCTCACACCGTGTGCTATAATGTGAATTTTGGCTCATTCTGTGTGCTATAATGTGAATTTCGGCTCATACCGTGTGCTTTAATGTGAATTTCAGCTCATACCGTGTGCTATAATGTGAATTTCAGCTCATACCGTGTGCTATAATGTGAATTTCGGCTCATACCATGTGCTATAATGTGAATTTCGGCTCATATTGTGTGTTATAATGTGAAAGGGGCACCAGTACTAAATAGTATAAGGCAGTGATTTTCAACCTTTTTCAACTCACGGCACACCGAACAATATTTTTAAATTGCCAAGGCACACCACCAGTCCTCCATGGGGAAAAACACACACATTGGCCCCCACGGTAATAAAAGAAACAAACGGGCACTCACAGTAATAAAATAAATACATTCGCCCCCACAGAAAAACCCCACACACATTTGGCCCCCTCAGAATAAAAAAAACAAACACTGGCCCCCTCAGAATTAAAAAAACAAACACTGGCCCCTCAGAATATAAAAACAAACACTTGCCCCCTCAGAATAAAAAGACAAACACTTGCCCCCTCAGAAATAAAAACAAACACTGGCCCCCTCAGAATATAAAAACAATACATTGGTTGCTACCTCCTGGTAGAAGAGAAAGGAGCTCAGGTCCCTCATCGGCTCACAGTGCAGAGCTGTGAGCGGTAGACAGGCATGCATGCTGGCTGGCTAGCTGGCGAGTGGGGCCGACGTGCGGGCTGTACGGCAGACGTTTGTACGGCCTGGCGGGTGGTCATGCTGCCAGCCATGCTATGTGGCGTGCATGACCTATGATGTCACGCAGCTGCGTTGCTAAAGGGCACGGGTCAGGCGCTCCCAGAAGAGCCCAGCGCTGCCCGCGTGTCCGCTGTCCGGGTCCACAGTTAGTGAAGGCAGCTCTGACTCTGCGGCACACTTGTCAACCAGCGGCACATGGGTTGAAAAACACTGGTATAAGGGATACTACACTGAAGGACATGCTCCCTTTTGAGTGGCCTCTCCCCATTTTCCGGAGCGAGCGCACCATAGGCACGCACATAATTGCAACCTTTACTTTTCTATACACCCACTTCAAAATTTCCACTTCGACCACTGCATAGATATATATATATATATATATATATATATATATATATATAGGCCCTCTGAAGGCTTAATCCAGCCCTGGTCTAGCAGTTCTCGCGCACCCTGGGTAGAACGCCTACAGCATTACAGCAGCAATCTGTCCTGAAGTTCCCACTAAGAGTCAGCTGGATGGGATGTACTAACAGTAAAGTGCGATAAAACCTGTTTTCTGGGTTTTACTGCATTTCCTGTATGTATTAAGACTCGATGTGTGGTTTTTTTGGGGGGGAGGGGGGCGCAGTCTGAAATTTTGCCTAGGATGTTGAGAAGCCTTGCACCGGCCCTGCCTACAGCGGAGGCTCCGGTTTTCTTCCAATTAGTCACACACACCACCGCTGTTCTCCTGGATCACGTGACCGCACTCAGGGAGGAGGTGAGTGGGCGCTCCCGGCGGGACCCGCTGTAAATCACGATCCCGCGCAGCTGGTGGGAGGTGGGCCGCGCGCGCTGGCGTGGACACTGTGGCAGTACAGGGACCCCACTAGACCACCAGGGCATGGGCACAGGTCGGTTTTCTCTCATAAAACCGTTTATTTAAGCCCACAGTACCCGGTGGTGAAGTCCAGCAGGGGGATAAGGCTGTGACCTGTAGCCCCTCCCCCAGCCCCAGGGCACCATTTAGAGTAAATGTTCCCGCCCTGGAGCTGCATATCTCTCTCTCCCTCACTCCCTGTCAGCGTTTGGGCGCCACCAGGACAAGCTGAGCTGATCCTGGGACTGTTTGGGCAAATCCTCCACTGTAAAGCCGCCTGCATGTCAGCGCTGTGCATTTTACAGGACACTTAAGTATTCTACATGTCTGCTGACAGTGTTAGTTAAGAAAGAGTGCATTTAGTCAGGGTTATATACTAGTACAAGTACCCTCTGATATACATCCAGTCTTTACTGTGCATTGTTAATGTTATATCTTTTAAGTGTATAGCTATACATAGTACTACTCTGCATTGCTAGACCAGTGCAGTTTTATTGCATATCATAATTTCTGCATTGTACAAACTGTGACTCTGCATGTGTGCATATAGCTGCTGTGTGACCTCCATTTCGTGTATCTCACTCAGATTGCTATCCCTATATTCTATAACCTGAGGTGGCTAGGTGTGTCAGGTTTATCATAATATAGGTAGTTCACAGGATATACTCAGTGTGTATTTTTCTCTGTGATTTTTAGTCACCATATACCTCTAGAATTCCCTGTTTGTGCTGAAATACACTGCACAGGGGGTTCTTGTCAGGTACTGTGCTGCTGATATTGTACTGTGTTGCCTTGTATTGAGCTTTTGATTATGTCAGCTATAAAGGGCAACGGTGCTGGGGCTGATCCCACATTGCATGGTGTTGACGCTGCAGACACATTTGAAGATAACAGCAGCTGAGGGTTCAGGTTCTGGGGCTTCCTGTAGCACCGGGGATTCAAAATGACCCACCTTGGGCTACCTTCTCCACACTATTGAATATGCTGGTAACTAGACTAACACCCCCTATGGGACCTCCTGTGCTGGTGCAACTGCTTATGGTCCCCGCGGTTAACCAGTTACAGCAATTGAACCAATCACTGACTACTCCGAAGTCTAACCCTCGCCAGCCTAAGACTAAGGGGTCCTCTAAGCGGGCAATTACTTTCTCACAATCCACCAACGTCCCAGACACCTTGTCTGATGAGGATGGCGTTTTTATTGACCCCACAGATTCTGATCCTGATGCTTCTGATGGGGAAGCTGTTTCACAGGTGGATGTTCCTGACTTGTTGGAGGCTATCAGGCTCATTCTTCAAGTTGATGATGACCCGGAGCCTGATGCTGCCCCTAAGAAACTGGACAGGTTTAAACGTCAGAAAGTGGTTAAACAAGTTTTACCTCACTCTAACCATTTAGTTGACATACGTCAGGCGTCCTGGGGAAATCCAGGAAAGAAGTTCACGCCTCACAAGTAGATGCTGGCTCGCTACCCCCTCGATGCGGAGCTAAGTAAAAATTGGGAAACACCCACGCCAGTATATTCACAGGTGGCACGGCTGGTGGTATCCTCTGCTCTGCCTGTAACTACCATCACGTCCCTGAGAGAGCCGACAGATAAGCATGTGGAGGGTTGTTAAAGGCAATTTACACCCTAACCGGTGCTGCGCATAGGCCCACCGTTGCAGCGACATGGGCTGCAGAAGCTGTGGAAGCGTGGGCTCAGGAGTTGGAGGCGGAGTTGCCTTCCAACGCTTCTGATCATGCTAGACCATGCTTGTCATATATTGTCACAGCATCTCATTACATTAAGGAGGCGGCTTCTGATGCCGGTATTCTGGCGGCCAAGGCTTCTACTATGTCCATTTCGGCTTGCCGGATTCTCTGGTTACGGTCCTGGTCTGTGGACATGGACTCTAAGAAAACCCTGGAGGTGCTCCCTTTTAAGGGAGACATTCTTTTCGGAGAAGACCTCAACAAGATAGTGGCTGACTTAGCTTCTGCTAAAACAGTATGTCTACCTAGTACTACTCCTTCGGTGCCGAAGGCCAAGAGTACTCTTTTTCGCTCCTTTCGTCCTTCAGGGAAAGCAAAAGGTCAGGCATATCCGCTGGCCCCGTGGGCGGAGAAACGCGTAAGAGGGGCGTTCACTACTTGGATTCCGGTGCCCGGAGCTCTTTCACGAACGGATCCCACTACCGCACGCAGCGCAATGGAAACCTGACCGGGGATAAAGCAACAGCAGGACCGAGTGCAAAACGGTCTGCACCCCGAGGGAAGCAGAGGCGGCTGTGAGTAACCTTTCAAAAGACGTGCTGCGGCTGGGACGTAGGGGTCGTAGCATACCGCTGTGCATCCATTTACTACACAGCGCTCTCCCCCCTACTGCTATCTATTAAGGAGCCTTCCAGTGACTGATACATTTTTGCTGGATACAAATAATAAGAAGGTTGCCTTGTTTAAAGCCAATTAATTATCAAGACAGCATGGTTACAATTGGACACAATTAATGCGTACCAGTGGAGATTGTACGGATCTATCTGTGTGAATAGACAATTACTAATTCGAGCTCAGGGCATGGGACTAAATAAAGAGTGCACTATATTGTTTTTAATATCCAGATATTATCCTTGATTTTATTTGCTGTTTATATGTGGATTGTAATAAATGTGTGATTTAAACTGACCCTGTTCTTAGCGCTCCCTTGTTTAAATATATTTTGTGGTTTTTGGTAATTGGTGGAACAGTACCACCGGTGGGAGCAGTAGAGATTAGGTGTGTTTTTTTAATCAATTATGGGTAGTAATTAACAGATTTCTTGGTGGTATTATCATAAAGCGCTGTGTATTTTAGAAATATCCGAAACAGGTTCGCACTTCCAAACCCAATAAACCCAAACCCAAACGGGCTTGGGCCGCCCATCAACCTGCTTCTAAAACTGACAAGCCTGCCCCTCTGGGGGATCCTAGGGTGAAGGGGCTGACTTCTAGGGTATACCCAGGAATGGTTGAAGACCACTTCCGATGCCTGGGTACGGGAAGTCGTCACTCGAGGTTATGCCGTATCCTTCAAGAATCGGCCCCCTCATCGATTTTGCCTGACAGACGTCCCTTCGGATCAGGTGAAGGCAAAAACTCTTCATTCGGTGGTACAGTCCTTCCTGGACACAGGAGTGGTAGTACAGTTGCCTCTGGTTTAGAGAGGCCGGGGGTACTATTCACCGCTGTTCCTAGTCCCGAAACCGAATGGGTCCTCCAAGTTTCGCATGGAAAATCTTCGCTCTATTGTTCTGGCTTTGGAACCTGGGGATTATATGGTCTCCCTGGACATACAGGATGCTTACCTGCATATTCCCACTGCAGTGTCGCATCAGCAATACCTGAGGTTTGCGGTTGGCAACCTCCATTACCAATTTCGGGCATTACCTTTTGGTTTGACCACGGCTCCGCGAGTTTTCACCAAGGTCATGGCGGTAATGACGGCTGTACTCTGCCGTCAAGAGGTCAGGATCCTACCGTACCTGGACGACTTGTTGATCCTGGCAAATTCCCCAGAAATTCTCCTACGTCATCTGGATCTGACTCTCAAGTTTCTGCAAGCCCACTGGTGGCTCATCAACTGGAAGAAATCTTCCCTGATCCCTGCTCCGAGCATGGTGCACCTGGGGTCGTTGTTAGACACTCACAACCAGAGGTTGTTCTTGTCTCAGGAGAAAGTCCTGAAGCTTCAGGACAGGATTCGATGCTTCCTATATCGTCCGCAAGTGTCGATACATTCGGCAATGCAAGTGCTAGGTCTCATGGTGTCGGCTTTCGACATGGTGGAGTATGCTCAATTCCATTCCCGCCCACTGCAGAAGCTGATTCTTGCCAGTTGGGACGGCCTGTCTCACTGGATCAGGTCTCAAATGATTTCCGGAGGTTCGTCTGTCACTGAGCTTGTGGCTTCAGGACCACCGATTGAGCAGGGGTCATCCCTTCTGGATCTCCAACTGGGTCCTTCTGACGACGGATGCCAGTCTGAGAGGTTGGGGCGCGGTGTTGGAGCAACACTCCCTTCAGGGTCGGTGAACCAAGGAGGAGTCTCTCCTCCCGATAAACATTCTGGAACTGCGGGCGGTGTTCAATGTTCTGATCTTGGCCCAGCATTTAATACAGAACAGACCTGTTCAAGTACAGTCGGACAACGCCACCACGGTGGCGTACATCAGTCATCAAGGCGGCACTCAAAGCCACATGGTAATGAGGGAAGTATCACGGATTCTTCAGTGGGCCGAACGCCATCTGCCAGCCTTATCGGCAGTTTTCATTCCGGAGGTCCTAAACTGGGAAGCGGACTTTCTCAGTCATCAGGACGTACACGCCGGAGAGTGGAGCCTCCACCCAGAAGTGTTTCAACTCCTCGTGGATAGGTGGGGCCTTCCAGATGTGGGCCTGATGGTGTCTCGAGTCGACACAATCATAAGGTTCTGGTCTTCGGAGCAAGGACAAGGGACCCTCAAGCAGCGTTAGTGGACACACTGGCAATTCCATAGAACTTTCGGCTGCCATACATGTTCCCTCCGGTGTCACTCCTGCCCAGAGTAATAAGGAAGTTCAAGCAAGAAGGAGGAATCCTACTTCTGATCGCTCCAGCGTGGCCCAGACGGCATTGGTTCTCAGACCTTCAGGGTCTCTCGATAGAGCGTCCTCTTCTACTTCCACGGTGCCCAGATTTCCTCATTCAGGGCCCCTGTGTATATAATGATTTAGCCCGGTTGGCTTTGACGGTGTGGCTCTTGAAGCTTCCGTCTTGAGGTCCAAAGGATTTTCTGAGGGGGTCATTCAAACCATGTTGAAGGACCGGAAACCGGCTTCTGCTCGGATTTACCATAGGGTCTGGAATTCTTAATTTGCTAGGTGCGCATCTAACAATCATGACGCTTACCAGTTTAGTACGGCCAAACTTTTGGCCTTTCTACAACAGGGCCTGGACTTGGGCCTTCGTCTGGCCTCCATCAAGGTTCATATTTCTGCCTTGTCGGTTTGGTTCCAGAGAAAAATTGCGACTTTACCTGATGTACATACGTTCACTCAGGGTATGTTGCGGATTCAGCCTCCTTATATCCTGCCTCTCGCCCCTTGGGACTTGTCTGTTGTTCTGGAGGCGTTGCAAGGGTCTCCGTTTGAGCTTCTTGAATCTGCAGACCTTAAGTGGCTTTCTCTTAAGGTGTTGTTTCTGCTGGCTATTACCTCTGCTAGAAGGGTGCTTTGTCTTGTAGGTCACCATATCTGATTTTTCACCGTGATCGGGCAGTTCTTAGAACACGTCCCGTGTATTTACCTAAGGTGGTGTCTTCTTTCCACCTTAATCAGGAGATCGTGGTTCCGGCCTTTGCATCTCCTGAATTGTCACAAGCAGACCCTAGCCAGATGGATTAGAATGGTGATTGCACATGCTTATGTGCAGGCTGGCCTTCCAGCTCCTGCTACCATAAAGGCCCATTCTACTCGGTCGGTTGGACCTTCTTGGGCGGCCCACCGTGGTGCGACCCTTGAACAATTGTGCAAGGCGGCTACGTGGTCCTCAGTGAACACGTTCATAAGGTTCTATGCCTTCGATACTTCCGCCTCCCAGGATGCTTCCTTTGTACGCTGGGTTCTTGTGCCCGCTACAGTGCGTCCCCTCCCATAAGGAACTGCTTTAGGACATCCCCAATGTCATTCCCTGTGGAGCCCAGTGTACCCCGCAGCAGAAAATGAGATTTATGGTAAGAACTTACCGTTGTTAAATATCTTTCTGCGAGGTACACTGGGTTCCACAGGGCGCCCACCCTGACGCACTTAGCTTCCTTGGGTTGGTATGGCATTAGCCGCTGACACTTTCTCCTGTCGTGAGAATGTGGTGTATGTGGCTACTAACAGTTGTCGTCTCTTTTGCCTGCTACTGCATTGGACTGGTTAACAAAAACTGAGCTCCTGTGCACGGAGGCGGGGTTATAGAGGAGGCGGCGCTAGGCATTCTGGGAACAGTCAAAGCTTTGAGCCTGTTGGTGCCTCGGATCAAGATCCTACTCTACACCCCACTGGCATTCCCTGTGGAGCCCAGTGTACCTCACAGAAAGAGATTTAACAACGGTAAGTTCTTACCATAAATCTCGTTATTTACACACATAGATGTGTGTATATATAATTATATATATATATATATAGTATGTCACTTTGATCATTTAATTAATAGGGGCCTCCACAAGTTTGTTGCCCATGGGCCCCCACAGACCTTAATCCGGCCCTGTCTAGCGAGGAAGATAAGCCTCGCAGCTGCATTCAGGATGGATTGTAATGGTGAGAGTCTCTTCTTGATAAGACCAGTAAGAAGACTATTGCAATAATCAATGCCGGAGATAATGAGAGCATGGATTAGAGTTTTAGCAGTGTCTTGTGTAAGGTATGATCGGATTTTGTATGTGTTTCTTAAATGCATGTAACATGATTTTGAGACAGATTGAATATGTGGAACAAAGGACAGTTCAGAGTCAAGGATGACACCTAGGCAGCGAGCTTGTGGTGTAGGGTAGATTGTCAAGTTCTCAACAGTGATAGAAATATCAGGTTGGTAACTACTATTGGCTGGTATAATTAACTCTGTTTTGGAAATATTAACTTTGAGATAACATCCAAGATGAAACAGCAGAGAGGCATTCAGTAACATGGCCCAATACAGAGAGAGACAAATCAGGGGAGGATAGATAGATTTGAGTATAATCTGCATACAGATGATACTGAAATCCAAAAGAGCTGATTAGTTCACCAAGAGATGAGGTATAGATTGAGAAAATCAGAGTTCCTAAGACTGAGCCTTGCGATACTCCAACTGAAAGGGGTATCGAAGAGGAGGTGGATTCAGAGAAACGGACACTGAAAGAGCGAATAGATAGGTAGGATATGAACCAAGAGAGGGCCGTGTCCTGAAGACCTAGGGATTGCATTGTTTGTATGAGAAGAAAGTGGTCAACAGTGTCAAACGCAGCAGAGAGATCTAGAAGAATGAGTAGTGAGTAATGGCCTTTAGACTTCGCAGTGACCAGATCATTCACTACTTTAATCAGTGCTGTCTCTGTGGAGTGTTGGGAATGAAAGCCTGATTGATGTGGGTTCAATAAATTGTATGAGTTAAGAAAGTGTGTGAGGCAAGTGTAGGCAAGTCTCTCAAGTAGCATGGAGAGGCAAGGGAGCTGAGGGATGGGATGGTAGTTTGAGAGAGAGTTAGGGTCAGAATATTTTTTTCCAGTTTGGGAGTAATCACTGCATGTTTGAACAGTGAAGGAAATATATCAGTAGAGAGAGAGAGATTACAGATATTAGTTAAGGTTGGGTTGAGCACAAGAGTCAGCTTTACTTATTTGTGAGGGTACAGGATCAAGAGGAGAGGTAGTAGAGTAGCAGGATGAGAAGTGTGTTGATACTTCATCTTCATTTGTGGGATCAAATGAAGAGAAAGTGCCAGAAGGTTCAGGTAGGGAATTGAGTAGTTCACTGGTTGAGGAAGAGCATGCATTTTCATCTTGGATCTTATCAATCTTGTCCTTGAAGTATTATGGAACATTGCCACACAGCAGTGGCAGAAATGAAAAGTGGTGCAAGATAGAATTGTCCTTGGGACCTCCCACCCCTATTTTTGGATATTAAAAAGGGCATGCACAATTTAACAAACCAAGCACTTCAGCGACAGGGACCGCCACTGTTGTGGCTGAAATGATTGATTTGTTTGGGCCCCTACAAAACAAACTACCAATGAGCTTAAGGCAGCTAAGCTAATGGCTTTGTCATTGTCACTACCATCCTCACCCTCACCCTCATCAGTGTGTACATCTTCCCCACACAATAATTCATCCCCGCTGGAATACACCATTACAGAAGTCTCTCTACTTAGATGTAATTGCTGGGGAAAAATTATTCCGCATGGAATTTGATGTACATCATCTTTTCCACATTTTAAAAAAGGAGTCTCTTTTGCCAATTGCTGACAAGGTTCCCGACTGTGCTGAAAAACTCTTTTTGAGTACAATCTGGAGGGTGGGCAGCTTAAGTAATTCAAAGCCAGTTTGTAGAAGGGCCTCCAAACTGCCTTTTTTTCCTTCCACTAGTCAAAGGGATATGACACTGTCATTAAAAAAAACCTCCAACATTCTTTGGATGTTTGGATGTTGACCGTATTAGATGGAGTACAGTATGCCAGAACAGTACAAACAATAGAACAATATATTTATTTATCACTTCGCAGCTCAACTCAAAGTGCAGCAATTCAAAGGGCTTCCTTTTATAAGTATGTGAATAATAAATGCACAAGGGTACAGTGCACACTGGTTCTACAAACGTAAAACAACCAATTTCTAACTTTTTAATTTAAAAAAATATATTTTTACTTTTTTTGCAACTGAATGACAATAATACACACTGTAGTGCTGCTTATATGTAAATGCACAGCCAGTTAGATAGACACAGCACAGCCACTTGTATGGAGTCTGAGTCCATAGCACATCCACTTGTATACACATCATAGCCACTATAAGCCTGGACAAAGCACAGCCACTTGTATACACAGCACAGACACTGAGTCTGAACACAGCACAGCCACTTGTATACTATGGCACAGTTACTTATATGAGTCTAGAGTCCACAGCATAGCCATTTGTATACACATCACAGCCACTATGAGTCTGGACAGCACACCCAATTTAACCATTTAACCAGCAGAGTACAGCACAGCACACAACAGCATGTCTGGAGTCAAATGGTGGCGAGTCCCGGCCACGGCGTCCTTATATAGAATCCAAATCCTGTGAGAATCTGACGCCAGGGGGATGACATTTTGGCTCGATTTAGAATCTGAACATGATAGGACACCTCAAGCCTCGATTGACTCGGATCAGCAAAGTTCGGCAGGGGTCTCGGATTATCTAAAATCCAAACCGCTCATCTCTACCTAGAACTAGAATGATGTGTACCCATTTAATCAGGCAGACGACAGGACCCTGCATCGGCAAATGCGCACATACTTGCACGATGATTGGGATGACAGCACAATGTAGGATTCATTGCTGCTTTCGGCAGCATGGCATTGTACACAATATCTTCAGCCGACCAGGAGATATTGCACGTGACTGCGGGAACGTGCAATCGGGTATACACACTTAATGATATTCCCGATCTGTTGTTCCAATTTGCCCCAAATCAACAAATTGTGCCAATGTCGTTTAAGTGTATACCTACCCTTAATTTGTAATAAGCTATAAACAATAAGATGGTCCTTCAATTGATAACACTGCCCCCCACCAAAAAAAAATTGTTTGGTGCCTTGAACGTTAGTATTGATTTTGGTAATATTGGGTGTGCTAATTCCAAATACAAAGTTTGTCTGTATCAGCTATACTTTTTGCACATGCTGAAGCCGCGGCACATCGCCATCTGGGCGACCTTCAGTCTGAGCAGGACGTCATTCATCCTGATTGTCAGAAACTTTCTGTGCAACCACAAAGCTCAAAACTATGCTGAGCTAGAAAACAACATGCTCATTAATTTCTGAGACTTGGATGTAATATGAGCATAAACGTTCATTACTTACACAGCCACTTGGACCGTTTCCCATAAAAGTACAAATGAAAAAAGAATGTGTAGATGCACTGTCAATTAGAAGCAGCTGGGGAAAAAAGGAGGTTGTGAGGCTCCTAAATGTACACGATAGTGCAAAGAATATGTATAGAAAACCAACGCTTGTATAAATGTTGAAATGTAATTCTTTATATCCAGATGGTCTCAATGAAACTATGGAGCTTAATTCTGTATTATGATTGTCACATGACTGTTTTACTATTGGTGAAAATATATTGATATAATACCACAATATTAAAAGATAGGAGAAACTTTATGTATAGATATGATATGTTTAATATTATTTATACCTATGATTGTTGAATTAATATACTCTTTATAGTCATCTTTCTAATCTAGTAACGATTTAAAAACAGATGATATATATATACTGTATATATATATATATATATATATACTGTGTGTGTGTGTGTATGTGTATATATATATATATATATATATATATATATTATATATATATATATATCCTTTTCTTCATTTTTTCTTTCCATATATATATAGTCCATGGATGTATTAATACTTTATAAATTCGAATCATGACACAAAAATAAATCCACAGATACCGCTTGCATTCGGGCTGATATATAATATTTTTATATACAATGGTTGCCATGGAGACATGGTGTCGGGGGATGGTGTACTTCCAGTTTTGCGCATTGTGACGCAATTCCTCCCGGGAGACCGCAGATCCCGACACCTGTCTCTTTTGCAACACATCACTTAACAACTAATTGGTCACTTCTTCTGCTCTCTTGGGTTGCTGTGGGGACATGGCGGCGGGGACTGCGAACATCCGGGACCATACACTCTGTTGTAAGCCTTTTCCCGGAGTCCGCTGTTCTCTGCGTCTGTTCCCATGGTGACTCAGTTAGCAGGTAGATAAACCACGATCCTCACATCAAGTGTTATAGATATCACGGACCTATATCTTTGTCTATGATCGGACCTATATCTTTGTCTTCTAATCAGATAACTGTTGTCATATACTTATTTATATACAAAGGAGAGTTATATAAGTGGTGCCGCATGCATAACGCAGTGATTTTCAACCTTTGTTTACTCACGGCACACCAAACAATATTTTAAAATTCCCAAGGCACACCATCAGTTCCCCACAGAAAAAAAAACAAAAAAACACACATTGGCCCTCACAAAAAAAATTCCACACATACATTGGCCTGCACAGAAAAACCAATCACATTGCTCACCACATAAATCCTATTGCTCCCCACATGAATTATTCACATTGTTCCCCCATAAATCCTTATTCTCCCCACATAAATCCTATTGAAATCTTATTGTTCCCCACAGGAGAAATAAAATAACAATTATTAGCCCCTACCTGTCAGCTGTCCTCCTCCCTGTCCCTCAGTGGCGGGAGTGGTTCATAGTGGAGTGCTGTGAATACTGAGCAGCGGGCGGTCGGGCAGGTGTGGATGTGGGTGGGCAAGGAAAGCTGTATATGCAGGCGGGAACTGGAAGATGTGTATGCAGGCTGGCTGGGTGGTGAGATGCGGCGGCCGTGACCTATGATATCACACCGCAGCGTCATCAAGGAATAGGTCATGGCCAGAGCACGACTGATCCTCTAAGAAGGGCCCGGGCCAACAGTTCACTCTGAAGGTGTAGGAAGCTGCTCTGGCTCCGCGGCACACCTTGCAACTGGTTGCGGCACACTAGTGTGCCACAGCACACTGGTTGAAAAAGCCTGGCATAACGTATAATTAATTTATAAAGTCATAGTTATATAAGATGATACAATATCTCCATAGTCCGTTCATATGATTAATACTAACCAACCGGAGGACCTCATCCAATATATCTGATTTGGTTTTTAAAATCACATGATCGAACAGAATCACTGGAAAACTGTTTTTGTAAATATATTTAATTTCTCGCTTAATAATCACCAAATCTGATCATTTATAAAACATAATACTTATTAAACAACATAGTATTGCCTCAGCTATATATTTTTTAGATTTTGCTAGATGGTTTCTTGATTTATGTCTATAACACACATGTGCATACAATGATATAATTAAGTAGTAGGTATATAAAGTAGGATTGGGAACACTACACTCATATGCTCCTGAGGGTGCTGGGGTATAACAACCCAGCGAAATGCATTGAGCTACAAGGACTCTAAGTTCCCATACTTAGAGTCCTTGTTTTGGACTCTTTGACATCACCTACTGGACATTATTTGGACATTAGCATCCCTCCAGCGGAAAGCTCCTAATCATTTGCACAATCCAAGGACAACCCTAGAGCACCACCATATGGGATTCTTATCGTGTGCTTACAAATTTGGGGACTGCATCCTATTGGGCTATGCCAACCATCGTAAATACTTTAAAGAGAAATCCGGAGAAGGTCCTAAGTCCGTTTGTTGAATATTAATATATGAGTCAGATATGCAATGTATTGTTATTTTATGAATTCTGGAATTTTTTAATCTTACACTACTGTTAATTCAAAATATTTTTAACTGTACTTAACCGTCTAGCATTATCATATTTCTTTGAATAATTTATACACGCACTGGTTTTATATACACGTTTTCCATAAAATTTGGGTGATATGAGCGAAAAGCAAGGTGAAAGATTTCACCAGGACATTAAAACAATGGAAGATCGCTACCAGGGAATATGGGATATACATATGATGGCAGATTACAGCTGGAACTTACAAAGAGACTGTCCAAACAAAGGGGGTAATTCAGAGCGATCACAGTCTGAAGCCCTTTGTGGGGTCGAGCGCACTGCACATGCGCACCCCAAGAGATCCAGTAAGATGCTAACAGCATCTCAGGGCTGTCATCGCCTCTGCCTGATTGACAGGCAGAGGCTGTCGTGGGGCGGGAGGGGGCATGCCAACGGCGTTTGAACGCCATTGGTGGGGCATGGTCCGGACAATGCAGGCGTGTCCGGACCATTGTGGAGACGGGCTGCGGCAGCTGCGTGATGATACATGCAGCCGCTGCATCCCCAAACGTGGCGGGTAGCCACCAGCTAGCGCAGCTAGGCTGCGCCGGAGCTGTGTTGTCATGGAGATACTCAGCAGGTGCAAAATCATCGCCTCTGTGCAATGCTTTTGTACCCTTGTGGGAGGCGGGGGGGGGGGGGGGCTGACACGCGGGGCGGACTAGCCCTGTGCTGGGTGTCCCCCCGTATGTCAGAGTGATCATAAGCGTAATATCCGGCCTTGGTCATCTAGGTGTGTCTGCTTTCACAGGCCTGCATTTAACTCTGACAGTCAGTAGAAGATTGAAACAAAAGAAGGTATTATTCCTGGCAGACATAACTAACCCCAAAATATCACATGGCTGACACAGTCGGTGATACATCAGGAACCTGAGTAAGGTTAGCAAGGGAGGAGGGTGGGCTACGTTGTGGATGAGAGGCAGGAGCCCCAGTACCTTCAGTGACATGCACGTGCCAGGGAAACCATTTCATAATTAGGGATGTAACAGAAGAAGTAGAATAAGGGACATTAAGGGTTTGGATCTTAAAATGATACTTGACTTTAGAAACAATCTTAGTACTCGAAAGGAGGGGAGTAGATTTCCAATTTTGAGCCAAAATACCTCAAGCTGCTTGCAACATTTGTCCCGCACCTAAAGGTTGGATTTAGGGATCTATAATTGTATCAGTATAACAGAGCCAGAAAGGAAAAAAAAAGTCTTCAGAACCAAGGATATCAACTCAAACACCTCCATCGAAAATGGAAGTACAAGAGGGTAACTCAAAGAAATCTGAACTAAGTCCCGTAACCCTACCATACTGCTCTGCCTCCAGCAAAACTGCGGGCAAAGTATAGTAAAGATCAGCCTACCACTGAAGTTGGGTAGGAGATTTGCAGGTTGGAACCGACTATAAAGTACAAATAAGTAACTGCCCCACTGGATTTGCAATCTGTTAGCCTACCCAAAAACTGCAGAGGCAGGTTTAGGGTAGTGAGAATTTTTTACGTGTGTCCTGTACCCAATGTATGATTTGAAGATATCTGTAATACTCAGGTGAGGGAAGGCCAAATATATCCTGAAGTTGAGCAAATGGTATCAATGACTTAAAAAGCGCCCAATGTTTTACTTCTATGCATGCGTCCAAGATGCACACAGAACAGTGAACACAGATCAGCAATGCATGGAGATCCAGGCAATTTCAAAGGGCATTCTTAGTTGGTGTCTACTGGGGTGGATATCAGGAGGGTGTGTGTTTGGGGGCATGTTGGTGCCAGGGACTGTGTAGAAAAATGCTGCTCCACTGATACTGATGGCTATATACCATTAGATATTCTAATGTCCGATGGTGTTCTAATGTGTGGTGCAGCCGATGTCTGATTGATGGTGGCACATAGTCTGATTCGAGCCACAGCTGAAGGGCATCTCAATAGGATGACCATTGGCAGTGGCATTACCATACAGACACAGTAGTGGCTGAGACAAAAGTTTCAGCTGCTACTGCGTTCACATCAGAAGCAGCCCCTGTGTCTCTTGTATACAGTCAATTAAAGTGCTGTGAGGGTGGGTCTAAGAGACACAGATGAGCAGTGGCTGAGGAACAGGGAAACAAAAGGAAGATAAGAGAGCTGTGAGAATATACACAGTATGGATACAAGCAACACTAGAGAGAGAGAGAGAGAGATTTATAAGCAAGTGCTGCAAAAGCAAAAGGTTCAACTGAAAGGTACAGTACAAAACCAACATAGAGAAGCTGGGCATTGTAATTCACCACCCAGTGATCCAGCGACATAGACGAAGATTTGACAGTCTCTACTACATCCCTCCTGTATATCGATGAGAAGCTGAACCCGAGGACCCCAGAGTTTTGGTGAGAGAGATCCTGTTGTTGCATACATACAATAGCACCATCTAATCGTTGAGCAGTTGGGACTTTGTGACTAAATAATGCCACATTAATGAATGAAGACACCTGAGTCCTATTGCCCCTGAAACCCAATTTTCCACCTTAGGCCCGTGTCTGGCTTGCTTCACATTGGCCAGAGTAGCCCTCTTCACACCCCATACAACAAATATTTGCTATACCTTTGGCAAAATAAATGACTATGGGGGTAATTCCAAGTTGATCGCAGCAGGAATTTAGTTAGCAATTGGGCAAAACCATGTGCACTGCAGGAGAGGCAGATTTAACATGTGCAGAGAGAGTTAGATTTGGGTGGGTTATTTTATTTCTGTGCAGGGTAAATACTGGCTGCTTTATTTTTACACTGCAAATTAGATTGCAGATTGAACACACCACACCCAAATCTAACTCTCTCTGCACATGTTAAATCTGCCTCCCCTGCAGTGCACATGGTTTTGCCCAATTGCTAACTAAGGGGGTAATTCCAAATTGATCGCAGCAGGATTTTTTATAGCAACTGGGCAAAACCATGTGCACTGCAGGGGAGGCAGATATAACATGTGCAGAGAGAGTTAGATTTGGGTGTGGTGTGTCCAATCTGCAATCTAATTTGCAGTGTAAAAATAAAGCAGCCAGTATTTACCCTGCGCAGAAATAAAATAACCCACCCAAATCTAACTCTTTCTGCACATGTTATATCTGCCTCCCCTGCAGTGCACATGGTTTTGCCCAGTTGCTATCAAAAATCCTGCTGCGATCAACTTGGAATTACCCCCTATATCTCTTCTTTGCAGAAGTTCTGGTCTTCTGGCAACATGCACTGTTGCTCATCCAGATTGTCCCCTTAGGAATGAGAGATGGCTTTTGTGGCAGTCCCTCTGCATATGCCCGAATTAGTTACATCTGAAGCATTAGTGCTGGTCTAATATGTCTGTGACCCTCTTATCTTGGATGTCCACTTGTATTGGTAGCTGGTGACTATGAGGTATATTTGTGGAACCCTGTACTAACAATGGAGGTGGCATTTAAGACCACTGGATCCTGCTAATCCCTTCCACCATGGTTGTTTTGGCAAAGAACTCAAACCTATTCTGTCTTTCCAGTGTGACACACATTCTAGAATTTCTGGGACCATCTTCAATTTGAGTTGCTCAAATACCAGAAGATCTTTAATATCTTCCACTGTGGTTGCCCGTTGGCCTTCCATCCATTTGGTGCAAGCAATTTAGAATTGCCTGAAATATAAAGTATGTGAACTCCCTACATTTTAATTGAGAGTCCTAAACTTTACCCGATAGTTCTCTAATGTGACAACAGATTGGACTAACAGCACTCTCTTCATAGCAAGAAAAAAAAAATACACATTCAGTGGTATAAAGTAACGCTAATGGTAGGTTTCAGTATAATGAATTTCATAGATCTAGGATTAATACAGTATAAAACTATTTAATATAAATTAAAAACATCCATTTAATATAGCAACTGGTATTTCACCCATGACAGTTATCAAATGATGGCACAGAAAAAGATCAAGTCCTGGTATTGTCCTGTTCCTATTGTTGCCTCTGATAGTAATATTAATATGCAGATGAAGTTGAGGGGATCTTACATTGTATGCAATTGAGCCTGAGATAGGCTATAATTATGTCCGCTAGGGGGAAAGTCCTTTGATGGCGTGCAAGCCTTTTGGTTGTATAGCAATTCTCAGTTCCATGCGGTCATATTTGGCTTCAGATATTGGAGCTTGAAATAGCTGCAGGTTCTAGCAGCGAAACGTGTTGGTGTACCAAATTGACCTCCCATTGGACCGTGAACTCTACCTGGACATCCTGAACCAGCCTCTAAAAGGAGAAAGCCAGCCTGCTGGGGACCAATCTTTTCCACCAATACCTGTAGCTAAATGGAAGCAGCTGCAATAGAGGCTGAAGACAGTGGTAACTAGCAAAAAATCTGGTTGGATCTGCTAGCCTCCACATGCTTGGCTATTTTGTAGACCTGTCAAAATATAACAACATTGGTCTTGCTTCCTGCCTTGCTGGCAGAGTACTGTATGTTGTGTCTCAGTGGCTGGGATAGTATTAAAAAAGGTTGGTGACTCTAGCCCATGTACAGTAGGTTAGAGAAGTCTAGTAAGAGCTTTATGAAGTGAATCCTCTGGTTGTTAGTAATTGTATTCTTATGTGCCTTTCAGGGGCGTAGGGAGGGCGGTTCCAGCGGAGCGCAAGCGCCAGGTGCCAAAACCTCCAGAGGGTGCCAGCGGGTCCCAGAGCTGCAGGGAGCACGGTCAGCGGAGCGGCGGGTCCCGGAGCTGCAGAGAGCATGATCAGCAGAGCGGCAGGTCCCGAGCTGCATGAAGGGCAAGCAGCAGAGCGGTGGGTCCCGTGAATTGTGGAGCAGCGGGTCCCGAAGCTGCAGGAAGGGTGAGACCCACACAATCTCACTCTCTCCTGGCTAGTGTATATGGGGCTACCTGGCATAGAGTGTACATGGGGCTAACTGGTGTAAAGTGGGGCTACCTGGTGTAGTGTGTATATGGGGCTACCTGGCGTAGAGTGTATATGGGGCCACCTGGCGTAGAGTGTACATGGAGCTACCTGGCGTAAAGTGTATGTGGGACTACCTGTCGTAGAGTGTATATGGGGCTACCTGCCATAATGTGTCTAATGGGCTACCTGGCATAATGTGTATGTAAGGGATACCTGGTGCAATGTGTATTTGGGGCTAAATGGCATAATGTGTATATGGGGCTACCTGGTATAATGTGTATATGGGGCTACCTGGTGTAACGTGTATATAGCGCTACCTTGCTTAATGAGTATATGGGAAAGGTGAGGGGACTGGGAGCTGAGGAAGGTGATGGATCTAGCGGCTAAGGAAGGTGATGCAGCTGGAGGCTGAGTAAGGTGAAGGGCTGAGAAAGGTGATGGAGGCTGAAGATTGGGCTGTGGCAGAGGAAGATGAGGGTCGGGAAGCTGAGGATGGTGATGGGTCTGTTGTCTGAGGAAGGTGAAGGGGCTGTAGCTGAAGAAAGTGATGGGGATGTGTTTATGTATATTTTGGGGGAGGTGGGGGCGCCATGGCATGAGCTTGCTTTGGATGCTGTGGCTACACACTACACCTCTGGTGCCTTTCCAGCTTCCCTGTGGACTTTGTGTAAGTGATTCTGAGAGACAAGCTGGGTTAAGTGGGCAGCGAAGCTGATATTAGTTCAGTATTCTCACACTAACATAGTTACACTGTATGGACATTGCCAGGGGCGTAGCTACAATAGGTGCAGGGAGTGCAGCTGCTACGGGGCCCATGCTGCCTCTGGGACCCGGCCCTCCTCCTGCACCTATTTATGCTGCCAATTGCTTTTTTTCTTAGCAGTGTGCTACAGGCACATCTGCTGTCCTGGCCAGCTCGGTCTCTCCTCACTGTCACTGATGCTGAGAGGAGGCGTGGCTACTGGCTGAGCCTGCAGGGACATCTTCAGACCACGGTCATGCCTCTTCCCTGTTTTAGTAATACCCCTTTCACACCAGCAGCTTTGAACACGGGTTATTGGCACATGAGCGCGCATAACCCGTGTTCCTGTGCAGTGTGAAAGGTACCAGGGGCAATATACCGGGTTGAGCGACCCAGTATTTTAACCCTCCTAGCTCCTGTTCAACCCGGCTCGCTGTGCGGTGTGAACAGGAGCCGGGTCAGTGCGACCCGTTTCCCGTTCACAGTGTGTGGACGGGTGGCGCTGGGAGATCATATGCTCTCCCAGCACCGCCCATGCCGTGTCACCGTTGACGTCACCAACCCAGCATATTGCCGGGTTGCAGTCTGCGGTGTGAAAGGGGGTATTGAGGTGGGTCGCACACTGGGAGCTCCCGTGTCAGGCTCCTGGGTGCGACCCGCCTCAGATGGTATGAAAGCGGTGTAAGTGAGGAGAGACGGAGCAAACCCGGGAGAGCGGGATGTGCCTTCAGTGCACCTACTGTAAATAAAAACAGCAGCCAACGAGACTCTAAAGGTGACTGAGTCCGATCTGTCCGCCGGGAGAAGTGGAGGGAGCACAGTTGAGTCGCAAGTGGTCTGTTGTGAGGAGGTAAGAGAGCGGAATAGGGTGAGGGGATTGAGCTTAAAATAATTTGGTGAAGGTGTGGTGTTGCGCTGGTATGGGTCCGTGAAGTTTGTGCTATGGGGCCTCCAAAGGTATAGCTATGCTCCTGGACATTGTCCTTAATTTCTTTACATTGTGTAATCAGAAATACAAAAACTAATTGTGTTGCAGCTTCCATATAACAGCTGGCAGTTGTGATAAGCTCAGGTAAGAGTGCAAATTTCCAAAATAAATGTTCATGGGAGCCTAGTGTTCTGCACATGCCCAAAACGGAAGCACATGCATATGCGCACAAGCAGATTTGTGCTCAGAGAAGCAGGATGTCAGCAGGAAGAGGTACTGTATACGTAGACAATGGTGGAGACCATACAGAGACACACATATGCCTGTCCAAGCTGTACAATTTGCATTTGCCCGAAAACAGGTACAAATAAGTGCTGATGAGTACTACTATTGCCAGCTCCCTGTTTCTGATTGTCTGTTTTAAAAGTAATGTGTACAAAATAATAATTGATACATGTGTGTACTATATTTTCTTTTATGACCTAGTAATGAGACATACAGTATATAATTGTAAAGATACTGTAACATTGTCATGAAAATGAACAGAGGTAGGCAACCAGTGGCTCCTACAATACTCTTCAAACTGCAGAACATGTTGGAACTTGTAGTTCCCCAACAGCAGGAAAGCCACAGGTTGTTTAAACCAGATTTCAACTGCAAGCTAACTCAAGCATGGTTTATTGCTTATTAGAGATGTAATTTTGGTTTAGGTATGTGTCGTACATCATTTTCACATTTTTAGATTTTGCTGTGAATCTTTAAATTGAAGGCACTATACAAATATTGATTATGCAATAAAGCCACATATACAGTACAATAAAAAATGATAATGTTACACTGCAAAGTGTTCCCATGTCATATACTCAGTCTTCCTGACAATAACACCATTAGTGACTCTCTTAGCCTTTAGTGATATGTAATTTATTACATCACAGCTGGTAAGTGTGGCTCAGTCACCATTGGTCAGAAGATAGAAAGTAAGCTGCAAGTACTAAAGAGTTAATGAAGACACAACAAGCATTCTCCTTTTTTAGGTCGTTTTTTTCTTTTTGGAGTGTGACCCCTAAACCCACTGTTGATGCCACTCTCAGCAGGCAGCTCTGATTCCGGGGTGAAAACCGCACATACAAATAATAATGGGAGTATCATATTATGCAGATTTATAGCAGTGCATGTCATGATAGCCAGAAGGCTTTTGGATTTATGACACCTTAATGTCTGCATCAATATCCCAAGTGTCCTACACCCATCTACCAGCTGCGACAGTGTATCAAACCCAAACTACAGCTGTGACACGCATTAACTGTTACACAGCCTGAGGGTACATGGGCAAATCCCTTTGCTCATAGTTGCTAATGAAAACATTACACCTGTGCATGCCTGTCAGCATGTCATATAGTAAGTGAGAAGGGTATGAGGACTATGCCACAAGCACCCCAACATTGGACACATATTACTAGAAGACACAAATTATCAACTATAGAAGTAGTAAAACTCACATAATATGGAGCGGATATAATATATATATATATATATATATATATATATATATATATATTACACACAAGTGTGAGCTAAGTATGTATATATAGTAGATTAATAAGGAACAATGAGGAACAGTATTATAAGTATATGTGCTTATTGCAGAAAGCTATAGCTTTAAAAAGGAAATAGGTACTTTTTATAATTAGAAAAAAGCCCTCTCGTAGTTTTCTCCATAAGATCTTAATGATAAAGATGCAGTTGAGAGGGAATGTTATACATTATTTGCATACCATGCGTATGTCCTGGTAAGGTGCTTATGTTCCAATTGAAAATCTGACATTGCAGAGGGGGGCAGAGAAGAGGGCAGAAGGAGGGGCACCCCCTCTCTCATCCATCAAGATGACACACATAAGAGAATAAGACAGGACTCATTTAGACGTCTGGCTGGAATCAGAGCGTCCTTCCTGAGTCCCTTTATTTCTGTCCTGCTCACCGCCAACGGCTTCCGTGGAATTAACATATACATCATGCCGGATTTCGCAGGAATATGGAAAATGAAAAGCAGTGAGAATTTTGATGAACTTCTGAAAGCTCTTGGTAAGGCTGGCAAGCAATTATACAGCACATCAACATCCTTGTTTAAATAATTTTACTGTATGTCTAGGATATTATATATCTTGGTAGAAGTCCTTGCCTTTTTCCTATGTAAAACTATCACTTGTTCATTAAACACAGGGAACTAAGAAACCGCCGTAAGGGCTTCAGCACTGATCTCTCTATTCTGCCACCCATGTACTGTACAGTCCTAAAAGAATACTATAATCAACCACAGATATTTTACATTGTAAGTGCTGTAAGTAATTCAAGCTTTATTTTTAGTAGTTCTTTACTATTACCATGCGTATATTTGAGCTTCCTCTATACACATACACAAGCAGATTTTTAATATATATATATATATATATATATATATATCACACACACAGTATGCCACTAGTTGTATTTTTTGGGTGATTTGCATAGTGCTTTATACTATAGATGGGGCTAAATATATCGCATTTATTTTACTGTCCGTATGCAACTTATATATTGAGTTTGCCATCTGTACACTTTTTTTACATAATAAATACACAGGATTTTTGTGTGTTTTCTATTTATTTTACATGAAGTGTGTGGTGGTTTTAAACTTTTCATTAATATTACACTTCCCCATATTCTATAGAAATACTTGTCTCTTAGGCGGAGAGAGGAGGAGCAACTGTATTTACTTTACATATTGAAGAGTATTGAGATAAATTATTTGTGTTTAGAATGGAATATCCACAGGTAAGAGAGCATATGGTTAAGAAGAGCAGGTGAGAGAGCATATATTAAAGAAGAGCAGGTGAGAGAGCATATAGTTAAGAAGAGCAGATGAGAGAACATATAGTAAAGAAGAGCAGGTGAGAGCATATGCTTAAGAAGAGCAGGTGAGAGAATATAGTTAAGAAGAGAAGGTGAGAGAGTATATAGTTAAAAAGAGCAGGTGAGAGAGCATTTAGTAAAGAAGAGCTGGTAAGGGCATATGGTTAAGAAGAGCAGGGGAGTCAGCAAATGAAGAGCAGGTGAGAGAGTATATAGTAAATAAGAGCAGGTGAGAGCATATGGTTAAGAAGAGCAGGTGAGAGAGCACATAGTACATAAGAGCAGGTGAGAGCATATGGTTAAGAAGAGCAGACGAGAGAGAATATAGTTAAGGAGAGCAGGTGAGAGAGCATATAGTAAATAAGAGCAGGTGAGAGAATATAGTTAAGAAGAACAGGTGAGAGAGAATATAGTAAATAAGAGCAGGTGAGAGAATATAGTTAAGAAGAACAGGTGAGAAAGAATATAGTAAAGACAAGCAGGTGAGAGAGCATATAAGAGCAGGTGAGAGCATATAGTTAAGAAGAGCAGGTAAGAGGGAATATAATTAAGAAGAGCTGACGAGAGAGCATATAGTTAGGAGAAGGTGAGAGAGCATATAGTTAAGAGCAGGTGAGAGAACATATCGTTAAGAAGAGCAAGTGAGAGAGCATATAGTAAAGAAGAGCAATTGAGAGACCATAGAAGAGCAGGTGGGAGAGCATATAGAAAAGAAGAGCAGGTGAGAGAACATAGAAGAGCAGGTGGGAGAGCATATAGGAAATAAGAGCAGGTGGGAGAACATAGAAGAGCAGGTGAGAGAGCATATAAAAAATAAGAGCAGGTGAGAGAACAAAGAAGAGTAGGTGAGAGAGCATATAGTAAAGAAGAGCAGGTGAGAGAGCATATAAGAGCAGGTGATAGAGCATATAGTTAAGAGTAGGTGAGAGAGCATATAGTAAAGAAGAGCAGGTGAGAGAGCATATAAGAGCAGGTGAGAGAGCATATAGTTAAGAGCAGGTAAGAGATCATGTAGTTAAGAGCAGGCGAGGGAGTAGGTGAGAGAGCATATAGTAAAGAAGAGCAGGTGAGAGAGCATATAGTTAAGAGCAGGTGAGGGAGCATATAGGAAAGAAGAGCAGGTGAGAGCATATAGTAGAGAAGAGCAGGTGGGAGCAAGTAGAGAAGAGCAGGTGAGAGAGCATATAGTAAAGAAGAGCAGGTGAGAGAGCATTTAGTAAAGAAGAGCAGGTGAGAGAGCATATAAGAAAGAAGAGCAGGTGAGGGAGCATATAGTAAAGAAGACCAGGTGAGGGAGCATATAGTAAAGAAGAACAGGTGAGAGAGCATATAAGAAAGAAGAGCAGGTGAGGGAGCATATAGTAAAGTAGAGCAGGTGAGAGAGCATATAAGAAAGAAGAGCATGTGAGGGAGCATATAGTAAAGAAGAGCAGGTGAGAGAGCATATAAGAAAGAAGAGCAGGTGAGGGAGCATATAGTAAAGAAGAGCAAGTGAGGGAGCATATAGTAAAGAAGAGCAGGGGAGAGAGCATAGAAGAAAGAAGAGCAGGTGAGAGGAAATATAGTGAAGACGAGCAGGTGAAAGAGCATATAGTAAGTAAGAGCAGGTGAGAGAGAATATAGTTAAGAGCAGGTAAGAGAGCATACAGTAAAAAAGAGCAGGTGAGAGAGCATATAGTTAAGAGCAGGTGAGAGAACATATCGTTAAGAAGAGCAAGTGAGAGAGCATATAGTAAAGAAGAGCAATTGAGAGACCATAGAAGAGCAGGTGGGAGAGCATATAGAAAAGAAGAGCAGGTGAGAGAACATAGAAGAGCAGGTGGGAGAGCATATAGGAAATAAGAGCAGGTGGGAGAACATAGAAGAGCAGGTGAGAGAGCATATAGAAAATAAGAGCAGGTGAGAGAACAAAGAAGAGCAGGTGGGAGAGCATATAGTAAAGACGAGCATGTGAGAGAGCATATAAGAGCAGGTGAGAGAGCATATAGTTAAGAAGAGCAGGTGAGGGAATATAGTTAAGAAGAGCAGGTGAGAGAGCATATAAGAGCAGGTGAGAGAGCATATAGTTAAGAGCAGGTGAGAGAACATATAGTTAAGAAGAGCAGGTGAGAGGGAATATAGTTAAGAAGAGCAGGTGAGAAAGCATATAGTAAAGAAGAGCAGGTGAGAAAGCAAATACGAGCAGGGGAGAAAGCATATAGTTAAGAGCAGGTGAGAGAACATATAGTTAAAAAGAGCAGGTGAGAGGGAATATAGTTAAGAAGAGCAGGTGAGAGAGCATATAGCTAAGATAGTTAAGAGCAGGTGAGAGAGCATATAAGAGGAGGTGAGAGAGCATATAGTTAAGAGCAGGTGAGAGAGCATATAGTAAAGAAGAGCAGGTGAGAGAGCATAGAAGAGCAGGTGAGAGAGAATAGAAGAAAGAAGAGCAGGTGAGAGAGCATATAGTTAAGAAAAGCAGGTGAGAGCATATAGTAAAGAAGAGCAGGTGAGACAGCATATAGTAAAGAAGAGCAGGTGAGAGAAAACATAGTAGAGAAGAGCAGGTAAGAGCATATAGTAAAGAAGAACAGGTGAGAGAGCATATAGTAAAGAAGAGCAGGTGAGAGCATATAGTAAAGAAGAACAGGTGAGAGAGCATATAGGTGGTCATTCCGAGTTGATCGCTCGCTGCCGATTTTCGCAGTGCAGCAATTAAGTAAAAAAACGGCAAAAATGCGCATGCGCATGGTACGCAGCGCGCATGCGCTAAGTACTTTCACACAAAACTTTGTAGATTTACACAAGCTCGAGCGACGTGTTGTCATCGATTGTGTGATCGTAGTGTGATTGACAGGAAGTTGGTGTTTCTGGGCAGAAACTGGCCGTTTTCAGGGAGTGTGCTAAAAAACGCAGGCGTGCCTGGAAAAAAACGCAGGAGTGGCTGCGGAAACAGGGGAGTGGCTGGCCGAACGCAGGGCGTGTTTGTGACGTCAAACCAGGAACTAAACGGACTGAGGTGATCGAAGTCTAGGAGTAGGTCTGGAGCTACTCAGAAACTGCAGCAAATTATTTGGTAGCAGTTCTGCTAATCTTTTGTTCGCTATTCTGCTAAACTAAGATACACTCCCAGAGGGCGGCGGCTTAGCGTGTGCAATACTGCTAAAAGCAGCTAGCGAGCGAACAACTCGGAATGACCACCATAGTAAAGAAGAGCAGGTGAGAGAGCATATACTTAAAAGCAGGTAAGAGAGCATATAGTAAAGATGAACAGGTGATAGGGAATATAGTTAATCAGAGCAGGTGAGAGAGCATATAGTAAAGAAGAGCAGGTGAGAGTATATAGTAAAGAAGAACAGGTGAGAGAGCATATAGTACAGAAGAACAGGTGAGAGAGCATATAGTAAAGAAGAACAGGTGAGAGAGCATATAGTAAAGAAGAACAGGTGAGAGAGCATATAGTAAAGAAGAACAGGTGAGAGAGCATATAGTAAAGAAGAGCAGGTGAGAGAGCATATAGTAAAGAAGAACAGGTGAGAGAGCATATAGTAGAGAAGAACAGGTGAGAGAGCATACAGTAAAGAAGAACAGGTGAAAGAGCATATAGTAAAGAAGAACAGGTGAGAGAGCATATAGTAAAGAAGAGCAGGTGAGAGAGCATACAGTAAAGAAGAGCAGGTGAGAGAGCATATAGTAAAGAAGAACAGGTGAGAGAGCATATAGTAAAGAAGAGCAGGTGAGAGAGAATATAGTAAATAAGAGCAGATGAGAGAGAATGTAGATGAATGCAAGAAAACATTAGAAGCAGATATGTAGGAATATATGCAAGCAGTAATGATGATATGTATGTTATAATATTTTAGAGATATATACGTGCGACAATGTGGAAATATGGCTTTGAAACAAATTTAGCTTAGAAGATTTCAATAGTCAAGGAGTAAAAGTAATGGGTCTTATCAACTAATTACCATTTTATCTGTGACATCCGTAGAAAAAGCTATAATTATCAGTGCAAAAAAAGGAATTATTTTTAGTTTGTTAATTTGAAGACTTTGGAGTCATATATGTTTAGTTTGGCAATGCTCATAGCAATTGATATTTTGCGCAGAATAACATATAAAGTAATGTAAATTTTCAATTTTTCACATTGAGCAAAACAAGGTATACAGATACATGTTACATATCAGAGAAGATCCAGAACATGCAGTCACACATTCTATAGACAGACATATTGTACAAAATACCAGCATAACGAACATATAAAAGGCAAAACAATACATACATTGTAAGGAATCTTGACGTATTCTGGATTTCCTAACTAATTCCAGTAATTGAAATAAAATATGGTTCTATTGACAGAATAGATCTTGTAAGTCCCACTTTTAGTGCACAAAAGAGACCTCTAACAATGACTAAGCCTTTGTAGTAGGCTGAAGGAATCCTGGTGATGACTGCAGAATGGAGATGTACTGTACAGGTTTTATCTTCTACATGAACAACATTTCTACTCAGTATAACACTGAATGATCAGTCAGAGTGTCATTCATCAAAACTACCACTATCTGGTCTGCTCATGGTGGATTATATAGGTTCTCTGGCTGAATAAAGCCACCTGAAATGCAGGCTTGAAGTCAGCAGCCACAGAACCTGTGTAATTCATAGGTGTCCCAAATTAAAAGGATAGTATAGTAAGCTTAAATATATATATAATCATACAAATAGGCGGCACTCACAGGACTTGTTAAACATGAAATGAAGACCAAGGAGCCTCCTTTCTGATCAACGGTTCAGTTCTTTACAACCTTTTTGAAGAAAATTGTAAAGAACTGAAATGTTGATCAGAAAGGAGGCTCTTTGGTCTTCCTTTCATGTTTAACAAGTCCCGTTAATGCCACCTATTTGTATGATATTGTATGCAGTAGTCACTCACAGAGGAAGGCACCCGGTGTATTTCTAAAAGGGAAGGATTGAGTGCCGGCTAATCCAGAATGTAGACAGACAGACAGACAGACAGACAGACAGCTAGATAGATAGAAATTCATGCTTCATAGGAGCAAAATGCATTGTAGCTACAATGTGCTGTTTCATGTCATGTAAGAGCTACATCAAATGATGTTGTTTTAAACAACCAGTCAAACAGATATTGGAAATCAGTAGAGTTATAAAGAAATTGTCCCACACTACTGTAAATATTTAAGCACCTGTCTCCTGCTACTTGTCGTCCTGGTTTCATGTTTGGCAAGCAATGTTCAGTGGCATCTAGCTGTGGTCATCAGCTCCTTTATACGGCTGCTTAGCTATTCTTGATTTGTGCACCTACTGCCAGCTGTAATATGAAGTATGAAAAACATAAAATAGATCGACAACCATTTATCTGTAGTAAGAAAACTAATATTTTTAGCAAAAAGCACAAGCATATTTTTACAGCTAAGTGCTAACATTTATTACTATTGAATAATGATACATTTAACTTTTATACTATTAAATGTACCTGATATAAACAAAAAAGAAATTAAATAAAAAAGTTAACTACCGCAAATGTCAGCATGATCTATTGATAATCTGCATTTCAAAATGGTTTCCAAAAATACTGTTACACAGAAATGAAAAGACAAATTTACATACCATAAAGCTGCTCTACCACATAAAAAGAAAAATATTTTCCTAATGTTCCCCCTCCCGCCTACTTGGAAACTGAGGAGCTTCTACATTCTGCCATTTTTTTCTTGGGTTCTGCCAGTTTTGTGGTACTAAAACTGCAAATCAGTAATATTTATCATGTTTAATTTATGGTAGAGGCTGTGTGAATGAAAGGACCAATCGAAAACTACAACCTCTTGAATGTAGCTTGTGATTGGTATGCCTACTAACCCAAGAAAAAGCTTTGAACAAAAACTTCTTTTTACCGAATACAGTATTATTGTAACTAAGAATCACACGCAGAAGAAGTCCTATTGTGCAAGTGGTCACTCTGAAAAACAGAGTACAATACTCTTGGCAAGTCCAAAAATATTTCAGAGCACAAACCTTGAGAATTTGCCAGGAAGTTTGGATTCACTAGAAGAATAATCCCCTTAGATTAGAATGTGTTAAAACCATTAATGAGCTGCGGGGAATGAATGGCAAGTATGAAACACAGACAGCTGTGAAGTTATTTTGTTTTTAATGTGATTATAGAAATTATATAGGACAATTACATTTTGTTTTGTTTTTACAATTTTGTTATTTTACAGTAAGAAATGTTTAATGTGTATGTGGATGATGACTTTTGTATAATTATACAGGTGTTAACATTATGCTTAGGAAGGTAGCAGTGGCTGCAGCTTCCAAACCCCACGTTGAGATTCGTCAAAATGAAGAGCAGTTTTATATTAAGACATCTACCACAGTCAGAACCACAGAAATCCGATTCACAGTTGGAGAAGAATTTGATGAGGAGACTGTTGATGGCAGAAAATGCAAGGTAGCTTTTCCTCACCTACTTCAAACTATTATATAAAGATTCTTTACAAATCAAAACTGGAATAAAAGTTTATACCAGTGGTTTCCAAACTGAGTGCTGTGGCACCCTGGGGATGCCTCAGGGCATTTGTTGGGGGGCCCTGGGTTGGTGGTCCAGGACCAGTTCAAATTATTTATGGTTACTGTAATAGGCAAAACCAGTGCTTGTGGCTTCTCATCATAAAATATGACACAGCACAAGCAGAAGCAAATCACATCCCTCACCACATAAGTGAAACTAAAGGCCCCCCACACGGTACGATTTTTTTAACCAATTTTAATTAAGCTGATTGAAATGACAAATCATTAGTTATCTCCTCAGATCTTTTGAACATGCAGAAATAACTGAGGAGGTAGAGAAATATGCCATGCCGCCAAATGCAGCATGGCATAGGTCCCGTTGCTCACAATGCGTCATTTTGGGACACATTGTACCATGTGTGGGGGCTTTAAAGTTGGGAACTACTGGCTTATACAGTAGGAATCACTTGCTGATATGGAGAAATGGGATGGGGTCAGCATTCCGGCGTACTGGATGCCGGTGTTCATGTCACGCCGGAACACCGCCTGCTGACATCCCAAGGGTAAACATTGGGGTGAGGGATAGGGCCGGCCGGGGGGGGGGGGGGAGGGAGTTAGGCACTAGAGGGGCAGTTATCCGTAGCCGCCACGCCCTGAGTCTTAGCCCTAGCTGCCACCCCCTGTGACTTAGCCATAGCCGCTACCCCCACTATCTTAGTCCTAGTTGCCACCCCAGGTAGGTTAGGGTAGGGGCAGAGGAGGGGTAAATTATTTATCCCATTCCCTGTCAGCAGTCTAAAAGTCAGGATGCCGCGGTTGGTCGTACGATTGCCGGCATTACGTATCACGCCCACAGAAATTAGGATTTGTAAATATGAATTTAAGTAAAAATGAATAACGGAAGAAAACTAAGTGTGTACACACTGCACCCAAATAGTTTTACTAAAGCTAAACTTGTTGAATTGTGGTGAGCATTGGCAAAGTCTACAGACACATGCAGCATTGGGCCTAATTCAGACCTGATCGTAGATGTGCTAAATTTAGCACATCTACGATCAGTCTTCAGACATGCGGGGGGACGCCCAGCACAGGGCTAGTCCACCCCGCATGTCAGGCCAGACCAGTGGCGGAACTAGCGAGCGGTGGGTCCAGGTGCGACAAAATGCTTTGGGCCCCCCATCCCATCCAAGTCCACCCCCTCACCCCTGGAGAGGATCTGGTGAGGGGGACCTGCTCAGGGCCAGATAAATGGATACCTAGCAACAGTGCCGTAACTAGACATTTTGGCACTGTGTGCAAGAAACGGCATCGGAGCCCCACCCCTGCATGCAAAACAGGGGCAGTGCGCGCCGTAGGCGCGCGCAAAAATACATAGTGGCGTGGCTTTGTGGGGAAGGGGTGTGGCCACAAAATAATACCAATTCATAAAACGGTGCACAGTAGTCTCCATTATTCAAATTAGGGCGCACAGTAGCACCACTACACCAGGTAGAGACCCTTTTACACCTTATGGCAGACAGATTCCTCTTTTTACACATTACAACAGACAGTGCCCCCTTTTTACACATTACGGCAGACAGCGTCCCCCTTTTTACACATAACGGCAGACAGCGTGCCAGTTTTCCACATAGCGGCAGACAGCATGCACTTTTTACACATAACGGCAGACAGCGTCCCCTTTTTACACATAACGGCAGACAGCGTGCCCTTGTTACACACAGCGGCAGACAGCGTACACTTTTTACACATAACAGCAGACAGCGTGCCATTTTTACACATAACGGCAGACAGCGTCCCCTTTTTACACATAACGGCAGACAGCGTGCCCTTGTTACACATAGCGGCAGACAGCGTACACTTTTTACACATAACGGCAGACAGCGTCCCCTTTTTACACATTACAGCAGACAGTGTGCCCTTGTTACACATTACGGCAGACAGCATCCCCCTTTTTACACATTACGGCAGGCAGATTCCCCCTTTTTACACATTGCGGCAGACAGCGTCCCCTTTTTACACATAACGGCAGACAGCGTGCCCTTGTTACACATAGCGGCAGACAGCGTATACTTTTTACACATAACGGCAGACAGCGTGCCCTTTTTACACATAACGGCAGACAGCGTCCCCTTTTTACACATTACGGCAGACAGTGAGCCCTTGTTACACATCACGGCAGACAGATTCACCCTTTTTACACATTGCGTCAGGCAGATTCCCCCTTTTTACACATTGCGTCAGGCAGATTCCCCCTTTTTACACATTACGTCAGGCAGATTCCCCCTTTTTACACATTGCGGCAGGCAGATTCCCCCTTTTTACACATTGCGGAAAGCAGATTCCCCCTTTTCTCTTACGTCCTAGAGGATGCTGGGGACTCCGTAAGGACCATGGGGATAGACGGGCTCCGCAGGAGACATGGGCACTAAAAAAAGAACTTTAGGTATGGGTGTGCACTGGCTCCTCCCTCTATGCCACTCCTCCAGACCTCAGTTTAATACTGTGCCCAGAGGAGACTGGGTGCATTACAGGGAGCTCTCCTGAGTTTCCTGAAAAAAAAGTAATTTTGTTAGGTTTTTTATTTTCAGGGAACCTGCTGGCAACAGACTCCCTGCATCGAGGGACTGAGGGGAGAGAAACAGACCTACTTTAATGATAGCCTCTGTTTCTTAGGCTACTGGACACCATTAGCTCCAGAGGGAACGGAACGCAGGACTCACCCTCGCCGTTCGTCCCAGAGCCGCGCCGCCGTCCTCCTCGCAGAGTCGGAAGATAGAAGCCGGGTGAGTATGTGTAGAAAGAATTCAGAGGCGGCAGAAGACTTCAGATCTTCAATGAGGTAACACGCAGCGGTAACGCTGCGCGCCATTGCTCCCACACAACACACACACGGCAGGCACTGTAAGGGTGCAGGGCGCAGGGGGGGCGCCCTGGGCAGCAATAGGAACCTCCAATCTGGCTAAAAACAATATATACAGGCTATGCACTGTATATAACAGATCCCCCGCCAGTTTTTGAATATTTTCAGTGGGACCGAAGCCCGCCGCTGAGGGGGCGGAGCTTGTTCCTCAGCACTCACCAGCGCCATTTTCTCCACAGCACACCGCTGAGAGGAAGCTCCCCGGACTCTCCCCTGCTTACCACGGTGAAAGAGGGTTTTAAAGAAGGGGGGGGGCACATAATTTGGTGCAGATAAATGTTAACAGCGCTATCTGGGTAAACATATTGTGTTTCTTCCTGGGTCATTGCGCTGGGTGTGTGCTGGCATACTCTCTCTCTGTCTCTCCAAAGGGCCTTGTGGGGGAACTGTCTTCAGATAAGAGGATATCCTGAGTGTGTGGTGTGTCGGTACGCGTGTGTCGGCATGTCTGAGGTAGAAGGCTCTCCTAGGGAGGAGGTGGAGCAAATGACTGTGGTGTCTCCGTTGGCAACACCGACACCTGACTGGTTGGATATGTGGAATGTTTTAAGTGCTAATGTGGATTTATTGAACAAAAGGTTGGACAAAGCTGAGTCCAGGGAATGTACAGGGAGTCAAGCCCTGCCTACCCCTATGTCGCTGGGACCTTCGGGGTCTCAAAAGCGCCCACTATCCCATATAGTAGACACTAATACCGACACGGATTCTGACTCCAGTGTCGACTACGATGATGCAAAGTTACAGCCCAAATTGGCTAAAAGTATTCAATATATGATTATTGCAATAAAGGATGTACTGCATATCACAGAGGACCCCCCTGTCCCTGACACGAGGGTACACATGTATAAGGAAAAGAAACCTGCGGTAACCTTTCCCCCATCTCATGAGCTGAACGAGTTATTTGAAAAGGCTTGGGAATCTCCAGACAAGAAACTGCAGATTCCCAAAAGGATTCTTATGGCGCATCCTTTCCCGACTAAGGACAGGATACGGTGGGAATCCTTCCCAAGGGTGGACAAAGCGTTGACACGCTTATCCAAAAAGGTAGCGCTGCCATCCCAAGATACGGCTACCCTCAGAGATCCTGCTCATCGCAAGCAGGAGGCTACCTTGAAGTCCATTTACACACATTCTGGTACCTTACTCAGACCGGCGATAGCGTCGGCTTGGGTTTGTAGCGCTGTAGCAGCGTGGATAGATACCTTATCGGCGGAAATTGATACCCTGGATAAGGATACCATTTTATTGACCCTGGGTCATATTAAAGATGCTGTCTTATATATGAGAGATGCTCAAAGAGACATTGGCCTACTGGGTTCTAGAGTCAACGCTATGGCGATTTCTGCTAGACGAGTCGTATGGACCCGACAATGGACGGGTGATTCCGACTCGAAGAGGCATATGGAGGTTTTACCTTACAAGGGTGAGGAATTGTTTGGGGAAGGTCTCTCGGACCTGGTTTCCACAGCTACGGCAGGTAAATCAATTTTTTTTGCCTTATATTTCCTCACAGCCTACGAAAGCGTCACCTTATCAGATGCAGTCCTTTCGGTCACATAGAAACAAGAGAGTACGAGGATCGGCCTTTCTTGCCAGAAGTAAGGGCAGATGGAAAAAGCTGCCAACCACAGCTAGTTCCCAGGAGAAGTCCTCCCTGGCCTCTACAAAATCCACCGCATGACGCTGGGGCTCCGCTGAGGGAGTCCGCCCCAGTGGGGGCACTTCTTCGACTTTTCAGCCACATCTGGGTTCACTCACAGGTGGATCCCTGGGCAATAGAAATTGTTTCCCAGGGTTACAAGCTGGAATTCGAAGAGGTGCCTCCTCGCCGGTTTTTCAAATCGGCCCTACCAGCTTCTCCCCCAGAAAGGGAGATAGTTTTAAATGCAATTCACAAATTGTGTCTTCAACAGGTGGTGGTAAAAGTTCCCCTGCTTCAACAAGGAGTGGGTATTACTCAACCCTGTTTGTCGTCCTGAAACCGGACGGTTCAGTCAGACCCATTTTAAGTTTAAAATCCTTGAACCTATACTTGAAAAGGTTCAAGTTCAAGATGGAATCGCTCAGAGCGGTCATCGCCAGCCTAGAAGGGGGGGATTTTATGGTATCCCTGGACATAAAGGATGCATACCTTCATGTTCCCATATATCCACTAGTGATGAGCACCGGAAATTTTTCGGGTTTTGTGTTTTGGTTTTGGGTTCGGTTCCGCGGCCGTGTTTTGGGTTCGAATGCGTTTTGGCAAAACCTCACCGAATTTTTTTTGTCGGATTCGGGTGTGTTTTGGATTCGGGTGTTTTTTTCAAAAAAACCTAAAAAACAGCTTAAATCATAGAATTTGGGGGTCATTTTGATCCCAAAGTATTATTAACCTCAATAACCATAATTTCCACTCATTTTCAGTCTATTCTGAACACCTCACACCTCACAATATTATTTTTAGTCCTAAAATTTGCACCGAGGTCGCTGGATGGCTAAGCTAAGCGACCCAAGTGGCCGACACAAACACCTGGCCCATCTAGGAGTGGCACTGCAGTGTCACGCAGGATGGCCCTTCCAAAAAACACTCCCCAAACAGCACATGACGCAAAGAAAAAAAGAGGCGCAATGAGGTAGCTGTGTGAGTAAGCTAAGCGACCCTAGTGGCCGACACAAACACCTGGCCCATCTAGGAGTGGCACTGCAGTGTCACGCAGGATGGCCCTTCCAAAAAACACTCCCCAAACAGCACATGACGCAAAGAAAAAAAGAGGCGCAATGAGGTAGCTGTGTGAGTAAGCTAAGCGACCCTAGTGGCCGACACAAACACCTGGCCCATCTAGGAGTGGCACTGCAGTGTCACGCAGGATGGCCCTTCCAAAAAACACCCCCCCAACAGCACATGACGCAAAGAAAAATGAAAGAAAAAAGAGGTGCAAGATGGAATTGTCCTTGGGCCCTCCCACCCACCCTTATGTTGTATAAACAGGACATGCACACTTTAACCAACCCATCATTTCAGTGACAGGGTCTGCCACACGACTGTGACTGAAATGACGGGTTGGTTTGGACCCCCACCAAAAAAGAAGCAATTAATCTCTCCTTGCACAAACTGGCTCTACAGAGGCAAGATGTCCACCTCATCATCATCCTCCGATATATCACCGTGTACATCCCCCTCCTCACAGATTATCAATTCGTCCCCACTGGAATCCACCATCTCAGCTCCCTGTGTACTTTGTGGAGGCAATTGCTGCTGGTCAATGTCTCCACGGAGGAATTGATTATAATTCATTTTAATGAACATCATCTTCTCCACATTTTCTGGATGTAACCTCGTACGCCGATTGCTGACAAGGTGAGCGGCGGCACTAAACACTCTTTCGGAGTACACACTTGTGGGAGGGCAACTTAGGTAGAATAAAGCCAGTTTGTGCAAGGGCCTCCAAATTGCCTCTTTTTCCTGCCAGTATAAGTACGGACTATCTGACGTGCCTACTTGGATGCGGTCACTCATATAATCCTCCACCATTCTTTCAATGGGGAGAGAATCATATGCAGTGACAGTAGACGACATGTCCGTAATCGTTGTCAGGTCCTTCAGTCCGGACCAGATGTCAGCATCAGCAGTCGCTCTAGACTGCCCTGCATCACCGCCAGCGGGTGGGCTCGGAATTCTGAGCCTTTTCCTCGCACCCCCAGTTGCGGGAGAATGTGAAGGAGGAGATGTTGACAGGTCGCGTTCCGCTTGACTTGACAATTTTGTCACCAGCAGTTCTTTGAACCCCAGCAGACTTGTGTCTGCCGGAAAGAGAGATCCAAGGTAGGTTTTAAATTTAGGATCGAGCACGGTGGCCAAAATGTAGTGCTCTGATTTCAACAGATTGACCACCCGTGAATCCTTGTTAAGCGAATTAAGGGCTCCATCCACAAGTCCCACATGCCTAGCGGAATCGCTCTGTGTTAGCTCCTCCTTCAATGTCTCCAGCTTCTTCTGCAAAAGCCTGATGAGGGGAATGACCTGACTCAGGCTGGCAGTGTCTGAACTGACTTCACGTGTGGCAAGTTCAAAAGGTTGCAGAACCTTGCACAACGTTGAAATCATTCTCCACTGCGCTTGAGACAGGTGCATTCCACCTCCTATATCGTGCTCAGTTGTATAGGCTTGAATGGCCTTTTGCTGCTCCTCCAACCTCTGAAGCATATAGAGGGTTGAATTCCACCTCGTTACCACTTCTTGCTTCAGATGATGGCAGGGCAGGTTCAGGCGTTTTTGGTGGTGCTCCAGTCTTCTGTACGTGGTGCCTGTACGCCGAAAGTGTCCCGCAATTCTTCTGGCCACCGACAGCATCTCTTGCACGCCCCTCTCGTTTTTTAAATAATTCTGCACCACCAAATTCAAGGTATGTGCAAAACATGAGACGTGCTGGAATTTGCCCAGATTTAATGCACACACAATATTGCTGGCGTTGTCCGATGCCACAAATCCACAGGAGAGTCCAATTGGGGTAAGCCATTCTGCGATGATCTTCCTCAGTTGCCGTAAGAGGTTGTCAGCTGTGTGCGTATTCTGGAAAGCGGTGATACAAAGCGTAGCCTGCCTAGGAAAGAGTTGGCGTTTGCGAGATGCTGCTACTGGTGCCGCCGCTGCTGTTCTTGCGGCGGAAGTCCATACATCTACCCAGTGGGCTGTCACAGTCATATAGTCCTGAGCCTGCCCTGCTCCACTTGTCCACATGTCCGTGGTTAAGTGGACATTGGGTACAACTGCATTTTTTAGGACACTGGTGAGTCTTTTTCTGAGGTCTGTGTACATTTTCGGTATCGCCTGCCTAGAGAAATGGAACCTAGATGGTATTTGGTACCGGGGACACAGTACCTCCAACAAGTCTCTAGTTGGCTCTGTAGTAATGATGGATACCGGAACCACGTTTCTCACCGCCCAGGATGCCAAGGCCTCAGTTATCCGCTTTGCAGCAGGATGACTGCTGTGATATTTCATCTTCCTCGCAAAGGACTGTTGGACAGTCAATTGCTTGGTGGAAGTAGTAAAAGTGGTCTTACGAGTACGACTTCCCCTCTGGGATGACCATCGACTCCCAGCAGCAACAACAGCAGCGCCAGCAGCAGTAGGCGTTACACGCAAGGATGCATCGGAGGAATCCCAGGCAGGAGAGGACTCGTCAGAATTGCCAGTGACATGGCCTGCAGAACTATTGGCATTCCTGGGGAAGGAGGAAATTGACATTGAGGGAGTTGGTGGGGTGGTTTGCGTGAGCTTGGTTACAAGAGGAAGGGATTTACTGGTCAGTGGACTGCTTCCGCTGTCGCCCAAAGTTTTTGAACTTGTCACTGACTTATGATGAATGCGCTGCAGGTGACGTATAAGGGAGGATGTTCCGAGGTGGTTAACGTCCTTACCCCTACTTATTACAGCTTGACAAAGGCAATACACGGCTTGACAAATGTTGTCCGCATTTCTGTTGAAATACTTCCACACCGAAGAGCTGATTTTTTTTGGTATTTTCACCAGGCATGTCAATGGCCCTATTCCTCCCACGGACAACAGGTGTCTCCCCGGGTGCCTGACTTAAACAAACCACCTCACCATCAGAATCCTCCTGGTCAATTTCCTCCCCAGCGCCAGCAACACCCATATCCTCCTCATCCTGGTGTACTTCAACACTGACATCTTCAATCTGACTATCAGGAACTGGACTGCGGGTGCTCCTTCCAGCACTTGCAGGGGGCGTGCAAATGGTGGAAGGCGCATGCTCTTCACGTCCAGTGTTGGGAAGGTCAGGCATCGCAAACGACACAATTGGACTCTCCTTGTGGATTTGTGATTTCGAAGAACGCACAGTTCTTTGCTGTGCTTTTGCCAGCTTGAGTCTTTTCATTTTTCTAGCGAGAGGCTGAGTGCTTCCATCCTCATGTGAAGCTGAACCACTAGCCATGAACATAGGCCAGGGCCTCAGCCGTTCCTTGCCACTCCGTGTGGTAAATGGCATATTGGCAAGTTTACGCTTCTCCTCTGACAATTTTATTTTAGATTTTTGAGTCCTTTTTTTACTGATATTTGGTGTTTTGGATTTTACATGCTCTGTACTATGACATTGGGCATCGGCCTTGGCAGACGACGTTGCTGGCATTTCATCGTCTCGGCCATGACTAGTGGCAGCAGCTTCAGCACGAGGTGGAAGTCGATCTTGATCTTTCCCTATTTTTGGAACCTCAACATTTTTGTTCTCCATATTTTAATAGGCACAACTAAAAGGCACCTCAGGTAAACAATGGAGATGGATGGATACTAGTATACTTATGGATGGACGAGCGACTGCCGACACAGAGGTAGCTACAGCCGTGGACTACCGTACTGCGTCTGCTGCTAATATAGACTGGATGATAATGATATAAAAAATATATATATATATCACTACTGCAGCCGGACAGGTATATATTATATAATGACGGACCTGCTGGACACTGTCAGCACTGCAGACTCCTAAAGTAAGCTACTAGTATCAAGAAGATAGAAAGAAAAAAAAACACCACAGGTAGGTGGTATACAATTATGGATGGACGAGCGACTGCCGACACAGAGGTAGCTACAGCCGTGGACTACCGTACTGCGTCTGCTGCTAATATAGACTGGATGATAATGATATAAAAAATATATATATATATATCACTACTGCAGCCGGACAGGTATATATTATATAATGACGGACCTGCTGGACACTGTCAGCTCAGCACTGCAGACTCCTAAAGTAAGCTACTAGTATCAAGAAGATAGAAAGGAAAAAAACACCACGGGTAGGTGGTATACAATTATGGATGGACGAGCGACTGCCGACACAGAGGTAGCTACAGCCGTGGACTACCGTACTGCGTCTGCTGCTAATATAGACTGGATGATAATGAGATATAAAATATATATATATCACTACTGCAGCCGGACAGGTATATATTATATAATGACGGACCTGCTGGACACTGTCAGCTCAGCACTGCAGACTCCTAAAGTAAGCTACTAGTAGTATCAAGAAGATAGAAAAAAAAAAACACCACAGGTAGGTGGTATACAATTATGGATGGACGAGCGACTGCCAACACAGAGGTAGCTACAGCCGTGGACTACCGTACTGCGTCTGCTGCTAATATAGACTGGATGATAATGATATAAAAAATATATATATATCACTACTGCAGCCGGACAGGTATATATTATATAATGACGGACCTGCTGGACACTGTCAGCTCAGCACTGCAGACTCCTAAAGTAAGCTACTAGTATCAAGAAGATAGAAAAAAAAAAAAAAACACCACGGGTAGGTGGTATACAATTATGGATGGACGAGCGACTGCCGACACAGAGGTAGCTACAGCCGTGGACTACCGTACTGCGTCTGCTGCTAATATAGACTGGATGATAATGAGATATAAAATATATATATATCACTACTGCAGCCGGACAGGTATATATTATATAATGACGGACCTGCTGGACACTCTCAGCTCAGCACTGCAGACTCCTAAAGTAAGCTACTAGTATCAAGAAGATAGAAGAAAAAAAAACACACCACGGGTAGGTGGTATACAATTATGGATGGACGAGCGACTGCCGACACAGAGGTAGCTACAGCCGTGGACTACCGTACTGCGTCTGCTGCTAATATAGACTGGATGATAATGATATAAAAAATATATATATATCACTACTGCAGCCGGACAGGTATATATTATATAATGACGGACCTGCTGGACACTGTCAGCTCAGCACTGCAGACTCCTAAAGTAAGCTACTAGTATCAAGAAGATAGAAAAAAAAAACACCACGGGTAGGTGGTATACAATTATGGATGGACGAGCGACTGCCGACACAGAGGTAGCTACAGCCGTGGACTACCGTACTGCGTCTGCTGCAGTGCTAATATAGACTGGATGATAATGATATTAAAAATATATATATATCTACTGCAGCCGGACAGGTATATATTATATAATGACGGACCTGCTGGACACTGTCAGCTCAGCACTGCAGACTCCTAAAGTAAGCTACTAGTATCAAGAAGATAGAAAGAAAAAAAAACACCACGGGTAGGTGGTATACAATTATGGATGGACGAGCGACTGCCGACACAGAGGTAGCTACAGCCGTGGACTACCGTACTGCGTCTGCTGCTAATATAGACTGGATGATAATGAGATATAAAATATATATATATCACTACTGCAGCCGGACAGGTATATATTATATAATGACGGACCTGCTGGACACTGTCAGCTCAGCACTGTAGACTCCTAAAGTAAGCTACTAGTAGTATCAAGAAGATAGAAAAAAGAAAAAAAAACACCACAGGTAGGTGGTATACAATTATGGATGGACGAGCGACTGCCGACACAGAGGTAGCTACAGCCGTGGACTACCGTACTGCGTCTGCTGCTAATATAGACTGGATGATAATGAGATATAAAATATATATATATCACTACTGCAGCCGGACAGGTATATATTATATAATGACGGACCTGCTGGACACTGTCAGCTCAGCACTGCAGACTCCTAAAGTAAGCTACTAGTAGTATCAAGAAGATAGAAAAAAAAAAAACACCACAGGTAGGTGGTATACAATTATGGATGGACGAGCGACTGCCAACACAGAGGTAGCTACAGCCGTGGACTACCGTACTGCGTCTGCTGCTAATATAGACTGGATGATAATGATATAAAAAATATATATATATATCACTACTGCAGCCGGACAGGTATATATTATATAATGACGGACCTGCTGGACACTGTCAGCTCAGCACTGCAGACTCCTAAAGTAAGCTACTAGTATCAAGAAGATAGAAAAAAAAAAAACACCACGGGTAGGTGGTATACAATTATGGATGGACGAGCGACTGCCGACACAGAGGTAGCTACAGCCGTGGACTACCGTACTGCGTCTGCTGCTAATATAGACTGGATGATAATGAGATATAAAATATATATATATCACTACTGCAGCCGGACAGGTATATATTATATAATGACGGACCTGCTGGACACTCTCAGCTCAGCACTGCAGACTCCTAAAGTAAGCTACTAGTATCAAGAAGATAGAAGAAAAAAAAAACACCACGGGTAGGTGGTATACAATTATGGATGGACGAGCGACTGCCGACACAGAGGTAGCTACAGCCGTGGACTACCGTACTGCGTCTGCTGCTAATATAGACTGGATGATAATGATATAAAAAATATATATATATATCACTACTGCAGCCGGACAGGTATATATTATATAATGACGGACCTGCTGGACACTGTCAGCTCAGCACTGCAGACTCCTAAAGTAAGCTACTAGTATCAAGAAGATAGAAGAAAAAAAAACACCACGTGTAGGTGGTATACAATTATGGATGGACGAGCGACTGCCGACACAGAGGTAGCTACAGCCGTGGACTACCGTACTGCGTCTGCTGCAGTGCTAATATAGACTGGATGATAATGATATAAAAAATATATATAAATCTACTGCAGCCGGACAGGTATATATTATATAATGACGGACCTGCTGGACACTGTCAGCAGAATGCGTTTATAGAATAAAAACACCACACGACGAGTGTTTAACTTTTTCAGGCAGACAATCACAATATACTGGTGGTCAGTGGTCACTGGTCAGTCACACTGGCAGTGGCACTCTGGCAGCAAAAGTGTGCACTGTTAAAATATGTACTCCTGCTATAACTGCTCCCCAGTCTCCCCCACAATTAAGCTGTGTGAGCAGTGAGCACTCAGCACAGTCAGATATACAGTATTACATAGATGATGCAGCACACTGAGGCTGAGCACAGATATGGTATGTGACTGTGTCACACTGTGTATCGTTTTTTTTCAGGCAGAGAACGGATTAATTAAACTGGTGGTCACTGGTCACACTATCAGCAAGTAGTACTCCTAATATGCTCCCCAAAATTAGTAAATCAAGTGTCTCTACTACTCTCTAGTTTACTCTAAACGGAGAGGACGCCAGCCACGTCCTCTCCCTATCAATCTCAATGCACGTGTGAAAATGGCGGCGACGCGCGGCTCCTTATATAGAATCCGAGTCTCGCGATAGAATCCGAGCCTCGCGAGAATCCGACAGCGGGATGATGACGTTCGGGCGCGCTCGGGTTAACCGAGCAAGGCGGGAAGATCCGAGTCTGCCTCGGACCCGTGTAAAAAGCGTGAAGTTCGGGGGGGTTCGGTTTCCGAGAAACCGAACCCGCTCATCACTAATATCCACCTCATCAGGCGTACCTGAGATTTGCGGTACAGGATTGTCATTACCAATTTCAGACGTTGCCGTTTGGGCTTTCCACGGCCCGAGGATTTTCACCAAGGTAATGGCGGAAATTATGGTGCTCCTGCGCAAGCAGGGTGTCACAATTATCCCGTACTTGGACGATCTCCTCATAAAAGCGAGATCACGAGAGCAGTTGTTGAACAGCATGTCACTTTCACTGAAGGTGTTACAACAACACGGCTGGATTCTCAATATCCCGAAGTCACAGTTGGTTCCTACGTCTCGTTTGACCTTTTTAGGCATGATTCTGGATACGGACCAGAAAAGGGTTTATCTTCCGATAGAAAAGGCCCAGGAACTCATGACTCTGGTCAGGGACCTATTGAAGCCAAAACAGGTGTCAGTGCATCACTGCACTTGAGTCCTGGGAAAAATGGTGGCGTCTTACGAGGCCATTCCCTTCGGCAGGTTCCATGCGAGGACTTTCCAATGGGACCTACTGGACAAGTGGTCCGGGTCACATCTACAGATTCATCGGATGATCACCCTGTCCCCCAGGGCCAGGGTATCTCTCCTGTGGTGGCTGCAGAGTGCTCACCTTCTAGAGGGTCGCAGGTTCGGCATTCAGGACTGGATTCTGGTAACCACGGACGCGAGCCTCCGAGGTTGGGGAGCAGTCACGCAGTTAAGAAACTTCCAAGGTCTTTGGTCAAGCCAGGAGACTTGTCTTCACATCAACGTCCTGGAGCTGAGGGCCATATACAACGCCCTTCGTCATGCGGAGACTTTGCTTTGCGACCTACCGGTTCTGATTCAGTCAGACAACATAACCGCAGTGGCTCATGTAAACCTCCAAGGCGGCACAAGGAGCAGAGTGGCAATGGCAGAAGCCACTAGGATTCTTCGCTGGGCGGAAAATCACGTAAGCACACTGACAGCAGTGTTCATTCCGGGAGTGGACAACTGGGAAGCAGACTTCCTCAGCAGACACGATCTACATCCATGAGAGTGGGGATTTCATCAGGAAGTATTAGCACAGATTGCAAGTCAGTGGTGACTGCCCCAGATAGACATGATGGCGTCCCGCCTCAACAAGAAACTACAGAGGTATTGCGCCAGGTCAAGAGACCCTCAGGCGGTGGCAGTGGACGCCCTGGTGACACCGTGGGTGTTCCAGTCGGTCTATGTGTTTCCTCCTCTTCCTCTCATCCCCAAGGTGTTGAGAATAATAAGAAAAAGAGGAGTACAGACAATTCTCATTGTTCCAGATTGGCCGCGAAGGACCTGGTATCCGGATCTGCAGGAAATGCTCACAGGAGATCCGTGGCCTCTTCCTCTAAGACAGGACCGGTTACAACAGGGGCCCTGTCTGTTTCAAGACTTACCGCGGCTGCGTTTGACGGCATGGTGGTTGAACGCCGGATCCTAGCGGAAAAGGGCATTACGGATGAGGTCATTCCTACTCTGATAAAGGCTAGGAAGGACGTGACAGCTAAACATTATCACCGTATATGGCGGAAGTATGTTTCTTGGTGTGAGGCCAGGAATGCTCCTACGGAAGAATTCCATCTGGGCCGTTTCCTTCACTTCCTACAAACTGGAGTGAATTTGGGCCTAAAATTAGGCTCCATTAAGGTTCAGATTTCGGCCCTATCCATTTTCTTTCAGAAGGAATTAGCTTCTCTCCCAGATGTACAGACTTTTGTGAAGGGAGTGCTGCATATTCAGCCTCCATTTGTACCTCCGGTGGCGTTTTGGGACCTTAATGTGGTGTTGAGTTTCCTTAAATCGCACTGGGTTGAACCACTTAAAATGGTGGAATTAAAATATCTCACTTGGAAAGTGGTCATGTTGTTAGCCTTGGCTTCGGCTAGGCGAGTGTCAGAGTTGGCGGCTTTGTCTCATAAAAGCCCCTATCTGGTTTTCCATGTGGATAGAGCGGTATTGCGGACCCGTCCTCAATTCTTGCCTAAGGTGGTTTCATCTTTTCATATGAACCAACCTATTGTGGTGCCTGTGACTACGCGAGACTTGGAGTATTCCGAGTCCCTTGATGTGGTCAGGGCTTTGAAAATTTACGTGGCCAGAACGGCTTGGGTCAGAAAAACAGAAGCACTGTTTGTCCTGTATGCAGCCAACAAGGTTGGCGCTCCTGCTTCGAAGCAGACTATTAGTCGCTAGATCTGTAACACGATTCAGCAGGCTCATGCTACGGCTGGATTGCTGTTACCAAAATCGGTAAAGGCCCATTCCACTAGGAAGGTGGGCTCTTCTTGGGCGGCTGCCCGAGGGGTCTCGGCATTACAACTGTGCCGAGCTGCTACTTGGTCGGGTTCAAACACCTTTGCAAAGTTCTACAAGTTTGATACCCTGGCTGAGGAGGACCTCCTGTTTGCTCAGTCGGTGCTGCAGAGTCATCCGCACTCTCCCGCCCGTTTGGGAGCTTTGGTATAATCCCCATGGTCCTTACGGAGTCCCCAGCATCCTCTAGGACGTAAGAGAAAATAAGATTTTAAACCTACCGGTAAATCTTTTTCTCCTAGTCCGTAGAGGATGCTGGGCGCCCGTCCCAGTGCGGACTACATCTGCAAGACTTGTATATAGTTTTTGCTTACATAAGGGTTATGTTACAGTTTTGATCAGTCTCGGACTGATGCTGTGTTATTTCATACTGTTAACTGGTTCGTATATCCCAAGTTAAACGGTGTGGATGGTGTGGGCTGGTATGAATCTTGCCCTTAGATTAACAAAAATCCTTTCCTCGTACTGTCCGTCTCCTCTGGGCACAGTTTCTCTAACTGAGGTCTGGAGGAGGGGCATAGAGGGAGGAGCCAGTGCACACCCATACCTAAAGTTCTTTTTTAGTGCCCATGTCTCCTGCGGAGCCCGTCTATCCCCATGGTCCTTACGGAGTCCCCAGCATCCTCTACGGACTAGGAGAAAAAGATTTACCGGTAGGTTTAAAATCTTATTTTTACACATTGTGGAAGACAGATTCCCCCTTTTTACACATTCCGGCAAGCAGATTTCCCCTTTTTACACATTGCGGCAAGCAGATTCCCCCTTTTTACACATTGCGGCAGGCAGTCCACCCATTTTTACACATTGCGGCAGGCAGTCCCCCTTTTTGTACATAGAAAGAAAGAAAGAAAGAAAGAAAGAAGAATTATACTTACCCTCTCCGCTGGCTCAGGCTCCTCGGTGCAGCTTCTGGTCACGAATCCCAGGCAGGAGAGAAGGAGGAGGAGGGAGGTAGAGGAGGGAGCCGCAGCAGCGCTGTGTTATTGGTGGAGGCGCTGCTGCTGCTGCCCCTCTGCTTCACTATAGGCTGTTCTCGGAAGACAGCCTATAGTGAAGCAGAGGGACAGCAGCAGCAACGCCTCAACCAGTAGTAAAGCGCTGCTGCGGCTCCCTCCTCCACCTCCCTCCTCCTCCTTCTCCCCCGTACCGCTGCGCTCCTCCCCTCTCTGTCCGGGTGGATGTGTGCTGCGGGCAGCGGTTGCCCGCAGCACACAGCGGCATGTAATGAGTCAGTTTGACTCATTACATGCTTTGGGCCCCTGGACAGTGGCGGGCCCCAGTGCAACGCACTGGTTGTACTGGCGGTAGTTCCGCCTCTGGGCCAGACCCCTCCCTGCACAAGTACAAAAGCATCGCACAGCGGCGATGCTTTTGTACTTGAAGAGTAGCTCTCTACCAGCGCTGGCAGGGAGCTACTCATCACTGTGAGGGTTGCAGTGGCTGCGTGTGTCATCACGCAGCTGCCGCTGCCCGCCCTCCGCACGGTCTGGGCACACATGCGTTGACCGGACCGCGCCCCTAAACCCAGCGACCGCCTCTGCCTGTCAATCATGCCGGCGCATGCGCACTTCAGTCCCATACCTCCCAACATGACCCTCTCCAGGAGGGACACAATGCTCTGGTTCTGGACTTTTCTCTTAATTTGTGATTGCCAGCACCTGTTTTGGACAGGTGAATGGATAAGAAAGGTGTTACACCACAGGTGATGGCAATCATAAATTAAGAGGGAAGTCCAGGAGCAGAGCATTCTGTCCCTCCTGGAGAGGGTCATGTTGGGAGGTATGCAGTCCTGATCGGCTGTTGTGCGAAAACGCACAGCACCGATCAGGTCTGAATTAGGCCCCTTGTTCTGGAAACCTTAGTGCTATTGCCCCACCTTCCATGTGACACTCATACAGTGCCTCTGACGCTTTCTAGACGATAACCCCAGCAAGAGGAAGGCTGGGTACACACTGGGACGGCATCTAGTATGTATTTAAATGTGAAATCTTAATGAGGGCATTTCCATGTGTATATACTATTTAAACGTTAATTAATAAAATGTGTGTTGCTGCAATATTTTTGGAGTAATCAGTAGTTTCTTATGCCTTTAGCCTTATTGATACATTTGGATGTCTACATAAATCAAATTAACTAGAGTAAAAATACAGCATTTTGTGACAACAATGGTCTGCATTTGTTAATGAAAATTCAGCAAATATTGCACTTTATTATCCACCATTCTTTAATAGTATTACTTTCCACAAAGGGAGAATGCTCATTTTAATTATATGGAGAAGGCCCATAAAATAAACATGAAATAATGTATTGCCCACTTAATGTAAGACAGTAAGTGGTGGAAGTGGAAGCGCATTAACGTAACACACACAGCGAATTAGCTGGACACGGTACAGCTGTCAATTGAAGTACATTAGTATAACTGATGATACTCGTAATGGGCTACGATGAGGTGTATAATTCTGCAGCTGTCACATTGAACGTGAATTGGCTACATGATTACATCCCAGACGTTACACAGTCCACCTGATGTACAGTTTATTAACCCTGACATTGCACGACATGGCCCTATGATTTATATGGCTGTCTCCCATCTGCCTTCTTTTACGCAGTACAGACCAAAAGTTGTGGTGGATATATCACAGCACCCAGTCTGCCGGAAAGGTTTGACACTAATGATGCAACAGAGCAAATTATTCATAAAGATACATTAAGATATTTGCCAAGGAATTACAATGAGTCAAAAATGGCCCTTTGTCATGGTTCATATACACAGCTTTCATCTATATTTTACTGTTTTCACACATATCTCCTTTTCTTTAACATAACAGGAAGGTCGCATAACTTTGAGTGCTATAAAGTAACATACTATGACAGAAATCTTTGCCTACTAATAATTTTTCTTATGATATAGAAATAGATTATTAGGGAATACTTAACCCTGATCGGGATTCGGTTAGGGTCCCAGCGTTCGGGATCCCGGCAGTGGGAATACCGACGCTGGAATCCCGACACTGCTCAAATTACCGACATCGGGATCCTGACATTGATTGCAATGCTGGCTTCGGGGTCCTGAATGTAAGTATGCTGGGACTGGTAAGAAGTAAGCCGCGGAGTGGTGGTAGTGGTGCCTTGAGGGGGGTAGGTTTGCGCTGTTGGGGGGAGGGGGGGTTTAGTGTTAGGCACCACCGGGGAGGTTAGGGATTAGGGGTAAAATACTTACCTAGTAGGTGTCAGTCAGAATCCTGAGCATCGGAATGCCACCGTCAGTATTCTGATTGCCGGCATCCCAAGCGCCGGGATCCTGCTACCATCCCCCCAATCAAAATATTTCCTAATTACAAATATAAAAACAGACAATAACTGATTACATAAGTAGGAGATAGTTTTCCTATAATATACGTACATAAAACCTGTCTTCAAAGGTCATGTACTTCATTGATTGGAGTCCTTTGGTGTCCACCTGCCTGGAAGAAGTCAGTGCATTGATATAAACAAGAGCATCAACATAGAGATAATGAACATTCCAATCTGAAAAAAAAATTCACTGAAAAGCACCAATATAGGAACTAAAGATTTCAAATATTACCCAATGTCAAGTTCAACATAAATAGAGAGAGGGTGTAATACAACTCTGAATTTGTGTAGAAAAGGCTATTCTCCAAACCTTATAACCCACAAAAAAGGGGAAAGCCACCAGAAGACATACTGTATGGCAACTCCAACAGAATCACAGTGTTAAACTGGGCATACAATATTTAATCATCTGGATGACCACCTGTTAACTGCATATTACCCAAAATAGGATTTTAATTACCTTCCGGTAAATCCTTTTCTCGTAGTCCATAAGGAATATTGGGGTATCTAGTATGATGGGGTATAGACGGGGTCCAAAGGAGCCGGTGCACTTTAAATTTCTTCACTGGGTATGCTGGCTCCTCCCCTCTATGCCCCCTTTCACAGGCAGTTATAGGTAAAACAGTGCCCAAAGGAGAAAGGACATATATGGGAGAAGGAACATGATAACAAAGACTGGTGAGATTTAAAACTAGTGATGTGCACCGGAAATTTTTCGGATTTTGTGTTTTTGTTTTGGATTCGGGTCCGTGGCCGTGTTTTGGATTCGGACGCGTTTTGGCAAAACCTCCCTGAAATTTTTTTTGTCGGATTCGGGTGTGTTTTGGATTCGGGTGTTTTTTTACAAAAACCCTCAAAAACAGCTTAAATCATAGAATTTGGGGGTCATTTTGATCCCATAGTATTATTAACCTCAATATCCATAATTTCCACTCATTTTCAGTCTATTCTGAACACCTCACACCTCACAATATTATTTTTAGTCCTAAAATTTGCACCGAGGTCGCTGGATGGCTAAGCTAAGCGACACAAGTGGCCGACACAAACACCTGGCCCATCTAGTAGTGGCACTGCAGTGTCAGGCAGGATGGCACTTCAAAAAAATTGTCCCCAAACAGCACATGATGCAAAGAAAAAAAGAGGCGCACCAAGGTCGCTGTGTGACTAAGCTAAGCGACACAAGTGGCCGACACAAACACCTGGCCCATCTAGGAGTGGCACTGCAGTGTCAGACAGGATGGTACTTCAAAATAATTGTCCCCAAACAGCACATGATGCAAAGAAAAAAAGAGGCGCACCAAGGTCGCTGTGTGACTAAGCTAAGCGACACAAGTGGCCGACACAAACACCTGGCCCATCTAGGAGTGGCACTGCAGTGTCAGGCAGGATGGCACTTCAAAAAAATTGTCCCCAAACAGCACATGATGCAAAGAAAAAAAGAGGCGCACCAAGGTCGCTGTGTGACTAAGCTAAGCGACACAAGTGGCCGAAACAAACACCTGGCCCATCTAGGAGTGGCACTGCAGTGTCAGGCAGGATGGCACTTCAAAAAAATTGTCCCTAAACAGCACATGATGCAAAGAAAAATGAAAGAAAAAAGAGGTGCAAGATGGAATTGTCCTTGGGCCCTCCCACCCACCCTTATGTTGTATAAATAGGACATGCACACTTTAACGAACCCATCATTTCAGTGACAGGGTCTGCCACACGACTGTGACTGAAATGACTGGTTGGTTTGGGCCCCCACCAAAAAAGAAGCAATCACTCTCTCCTTGCACAAACTGGCTCTACAGAGGCAAGATGTCCACCTCATCATCATCCTCCGATTCCTCACCCCTTTCACTGTGTACATCCCCCTCCTCACAGATTATTAATTCGTCCCCACTGGAATCCACCATCTCAGGTCCCTGTGTACTTTCTGGAGGCAATTATTGGTGAATGTCTACACGGAGGAATTGATTATAATTCATTTTGATGAACATCATCTTCTCCACATTTTCTGGAAGTAACCTCGTACGCCGATTGCTGACAAGGTGAGCGGCTGCACTAAACATTCTTTCGGAGTACACACTGGAGGGGGGGCAACTTAGGTAAAATAAAACCAGTTTGTGCAAGGGCCTCCAAATTGCCTCTTTTTCCTGCCAGTATACGTACGGACTGCCTGACGTGCCTACTTGGATGCGGTCACTCATATAATCCTCCACCATTCTTTCAATGGTGACAGAATCATATGCAGTGACAGTAGACGACATGTCAGTAATCGTTGGCAGGTTCTTCAGTCCGGACCAGGTGTCAGCACTCGCTCCAGACTGCCCTGCATCACCGCCAGCCGGTGGGCTCGGAATTCTTAGCCTTTTCCTCGCACCCCCAGTTGCGGGAGAATGTGAAGGAGGAGCTGTTGACGGGTCACGTTCCGCTTGACTTGACAATTTTCTCACCAGCAGGTCTTTGAACCTCTGCAGACTTGTGTCTGCCGGAAAGAGAGATACAACGTAGGTTTTAAATCTAGGATCGAGCACGGTGGCCAAAATGTAGTGCTCTGATTTCAACAGATTGACCACCCGTGAATCCTGGTTAAGCGAATTAAGGGCTCCATCCACAAGTCCCACATGCCTAGCGGAATCGCTCTGTTTTAGCTCCTCCTTCAATGTCTCCAGCTTCTTCTGCAAAAGCCTGATGAGGGGAATGACCTGACTCAGGCTGGCAGTGTCTGAACTGACTTCACGTGTGGCAAGTTCAAAGGGTTGCAGAACCTTGCACAACGTTGAAATCATTCTCCACTGCGCTTGAGTCAGGTGTATTCCCCCTCCTTTGCCTATATCGTAGGCAGATGTATAGGCTTGAATGGCCTTTTGCTGCTCCTCCATCCTCTGAAGCATATAGAGGGTTGAATTCCACCTCGTTACCACCTCTTGCTTCAGATGATGGCAGGGCAGGTTCAGGAGTGTTTGCTGGTGCTCCAGTCTTCGGCACGCGGTGGCTGAATGCCGAAAGTGGCCCGCAATTCTTCGGGCCACTGACAGCATCTCTTGTACGCCCCTGTCGTTTTTTAAATAATTCTGCACCACCAAATTCAATGTATGTGCAAAACATGGGACGTGCTGGAATTTGCCCACATGTAATGCACGCACAATATTGCTGGCGTTGTCCGATGTCACAAATCCCCAGGAGAGTCCAATTGGGGTAAGCCATTCTGCGATGATCTTCCTCAGTTTCCGTAAGAGGTTGTCAGCTGTGTGCCTCTTCTGGAAAGCGGTGATACAAAGCGTAGCCTGCCTAGGAACGAGTTGGCGTTTGCGAGATGCTGCTACTGGTGCCGCCGCTGCTGTTCTTGCTGCGGGAGGCAATACATCTACCCAGTGGGCTGTCACAGTCATATAGTCCTGAGTCTGCCCTGCTCCACTCGTCCACATGTCTGTGGTTAAGTGGACATTGGGTACAACTGCATTTTTTAGGACACTGGTGACTCTTTTTCTGAGGTCTGTGTACATTTTCGGTATCGCCTGCCTAGAGAAATGGAACCTAGATGGTATTTGGTACCGGGGACACAGTACCTCAATCAAGTCTCTAGTTGCCTCTGAATTAACGATGGATACCGGAACCACGTTTCTCACCACTCAGGCTGACAAGACCTGAGTTATCCGCTTTGCAGCAGGATGACTGCTGTGATATTTCATCTTCCTCGCAAAGGACTGTTGGACAGTCAATTGCTTACTGGAAGTAGTACAAGTGGCCTTCCGACTTCCCCTCTGGGATGCAGATCGACTCCCAGCAGCAACAACAGCAGCGCCAGCAGCAATAGGTGTTACACTCAAGGATGCATCGGATTAATCCCAGGCAGGAGAGGACTCGTCAGACTTGCCAGTGACATGGCCTGCAGGACTATTGGCTTTCCTGTGTAAGGAGGAAATTGACACTGAGGGTGTTGGTGGTGTGGTTTGCAGGAGCTTGGTTACAAAAGGAAGGGATTTAGTGGTCAGTGGACTGCTTCCGCTGTCATCCAAAGTTTTTGAACTTGTCACTGACTTCTGATGAATGCGGTCCAGGTGACGTATAATGGAGGATGTTCCTAGGTGGTTAACGTCCTTACCCCTACTTATTACAGCTTGACAAAAGCAACTCACGGCTTGACACCTGTTGTCCGCATTTGTGTTGAAATAATTCCACACCGAAGAGGTGATTTTTTTTGTATTTTGACCAGGCATGTCAATGGCCATATTCGTCCCACGGACAACAGGTGTCTCCCCGGGTGCCTGACTTAAACAAACCACCTCACCATCAGAATCCTCCTTGTCAATTTCCTTCCCAGTGCCAGCAACACCCATATCCTCATCCTGGTGTACTTCAACAGTGACATCTTCAATTTGACTATCAGGAACAGGACTGTGTGTGCTCCTTCCAGTACTTTCAGGGGGCGTGCAAATGGTGGAAGGCGCAAGCTCTTCCCGTCCAGTGTTGGGAAGGTCAGGCATCGCAACCGACACAATTGGACTCTCTTTGGGTATTTGTGATTTAGAAGAACGCACAGTTCTTTGCTGTGCTTTTGCCAGCTTAAGTCTTTTCATTTTTCTAGCGAGAGGATGAGTGCTTCCATCCTCATGTGAATCTGAACCACTAGCCATGAATAGGCCAGGGCCTCAGCCGTTCCTTGCCACTCTGTGTCGTAAATGGCATATTGGCAAGTTTACGCTTCTCATCAGACGCTTTCAGTTTTGATTTTTGGGTCATTTTACTGAACTTTTGTTTTTTGGATTTTACATGCTCTCTACTATGACATTGGGCATCGGCCTTGGCAGACGACGTTGATGGCATTTCATCGTCTCGGCCATGACTAGTGGCAGCAGCTTCAGCACGAGGTGGAAGTGGATCTTGATCTTACCTCTACATTTTTGTTCTCCATTTTTTAATGTGTGGAATTATATGCCAGTATCAATAGCAATGGCCTACTACTATATATACTGCGCACAACTGAAATGCACCACAGGTATGGATGGATAGTATACTTGACGACACAGAGGTAGGTAGAGCAGTGGCCTTCCGTACCGTACTGCTATATATACTGGTGGTCACTGTCAGCAAAACTCTGCACTGTACTCCTCCTATATAATATACTGGTGGTCCCCAGTGCCCACAATAAAGCAGTGTGAGCACAGATATATGCAGCACACTGAGCACAGATATGGAGTGTTTTTCAGGCAGACAACGTATACTGGTGGTCACTGGTCAGCAAAACTCTGCACTGTACTCCTCCTATATAGTACAGCTGCTCCCCAGTCCCCACAATTAAGCAGTGTGAGCACAGATATATGCAGCACACTGAGCACAGATATGGAGTGTTTTTCAGGCAGACAATGTATACTGGTGGTCACTGGTCAGCAAAACTCTGCACTGTACTCCTCCTATATAATACAGCTGCTCCCCAGTCCCCACAATTAAGCAGTGTGAGCACAGATATATGCAGCACACTGAGCACAGATATGGAGTGTTTTTCAGGCAGACAACGTATACTGGTGGTCACTGGTCAGCAAAACTCTGCACTGTACTCCTCCTATATAATACAGCTGCTCCCCAGTCCCCATAATTAAGCAGTGTGAGTACAGATACTGTATATGCAGCACACTGAGCACTAGTGATGAGCGGGTTCGGTTTCTCGGAAACCGAACCCCCCCGAACTTCACCCATTTTACACGGGTCCGAGGCAGGTTAGAACCTTCCCGCCTTGCTCGGCTAACCCGATCGCGCCCGAACGTCATCATCCCGCTGTCGGATTCTTGCGAGATTCGGATTCTATATAAGCAGCCGCGCGTCGCCGCCATTTTCACTCGTGCATTGGAGTTGATAGGGAGAGGACATGGCTGGCGTCCTCTCCGTTTATTGTTGAACTTGATTGCTTTATTGCTTAATTGTGGGGAGGACTGGGGAGCATATGTTAGGAGGAGTACAGTGCAGAGTTTTGCTGATAAGTGACCACCAGTTTTATCCGTTCTCTGCCTGAAAAAAACGCTCCATACCATATCTGTGCTCAGTGTGCTGCATAATATATCTGTGCTCACACTGCTTAATTGTGGGGACTGGGGAGCAGCTGTATTATATAGCAGGAGTACAGTGCAGAGTTTTGCTGACAGTGACCACCAGTATACGTTGTCTGCCTGAAAAACACTCCATATCTGTGCTCAGTGTGCTGCTTTATTGTGGGGACTGGGGACCACAAGTATAATTAATATTATATAGGAGGAGTACAGTGCAGAGTTTTGCTGACCAGTGATCACCAGTATACTATATATAGCAGTACGGTACGGAAGGCCACTGCTGTACCTACCTCTGTGTCATCATTCATTAAGTATACTATCCATCTACATTCTATACCTGTGGTGCATTTTAGTTTTGCAGTTTGCTGACACAGTGACCACCAGTGTACTATATATAGCAGTACGGTACGGAAGGCCACTGCTGTACCTACCTCTGTGTCATCATTCATTAAGTATACTATCCATCTACATTCTATACCTGTGGTGCATTTTAGTTTTGCAGTTTGCTGACACAGTGACCACCAGTATACTATATATAGCAGTACGGAAGGCCACTGCTGTACCTACCTCTGTGTCGTCATTCATTAAGTATACTATCTATCTACATTCTATACCTGTGGTGCATTTTAGTTTTGCAGTTTGCTGACACAGTGACCATCAGTATACTATATATAGCAGTACGGTAGGCCACTGCTGTACCTACCTCTGTGTCATCATTCATTAAGTATACTATCCATCTACATTCTATACCTGTGGTGCATTTTAGTTTTGCAGTTTGCTGACACAGTGACCTCCAGTATACTATATATAGCAGTACGGTACGGAAGGCCACTGCTGTACCTACCTCTGTGTCATCATTCATTAAGTATACTATCCATCTACATTCTATACCTGTGGTGCATTTTAGTTTTGCAGTTTGCTGACACAGTGACCACCAGTATACTATATATAGCAGTACGGAAGGCCACTGCTGTACCTACCTCTGTGTCGTCATTCATTAAGTATACTATCCATCTACATTCTATACCTGTGGTGCATTTTAGTTTTGCAGTTTGCTGACACAGTGACCACCAGTATACTATATATAGCAGTACGGAAGGCCACTGCTGTACCTACCTCTGTGTCGTCATTCATTAAGTATACTATCCATCTACATTCTATACCTGTGGTGCATTTTAGTTTTGCAGTTTGCTGACACAGTGACCACCAGTATACTATATATAGCAGTACGGTAGGCCACTGCTGTACCTACCTCTGTGTCGTCATTCATTAAGTATACTATCCATCTACATTCTATACCTGTGGTGCATTTTAGTTTTGCAGTTTGCTGACACAGTGACCACCAGTATACTATATATAGCAGTACGGTAGGCCACTGCTGTACCTACCTCTGTGTCATCATTCATTAAGTATACTATCCATCTACATTCTATACCTGTGGTGCATTTTAGTTTTGCAGTTTGCTGACACAGTGACCACCAGTATACTATATATAGCAGTACGGTACGGAAGGCCACTGCTGTACCTACCTCTGTGTCATCATTCATTAAGTATACTATCCATCTACATTCTATACCTGTGGTGCATTTTAGTTTTGCAGTTTGCTGACACAGTGACCACCAGTATACTATATATAGCAGTACGGAAGGCCACTGCTGTACCTACCTCTGTGTCGTCATTCATTAAGTATACTATCCATCTACATTCTATACCTGGGGTGCATTTTAGTTTTGCAGTTTGCTGACACAGTGACCACCAGTATACTATATATAGCAGTACGGAAGGCCACTGCTGTACCTACTTCTGTGTCGTCATTCATTAAGTATACTATCCATCTACATTCTATACCTGTGGTGCATTTTAGTTTTGCAGTTTGCTGACAGTGACCACCAGTATACTATATATAGCAGTACGGTAGGCCACTGCTGTACCTACCTCTGTGTCATCATTCATTAAGTATACTATCCATCTACATTCTATACCTGTGGTGCATTTTAGTTTTGCAGTTTGCTGACACAGTGACCACCAGTATACTATATATAGCAGTACGGAAGGCCACTGCTGTACCTACCTCTGTGTCGTCATTCATTAAGTATACTATCCATCTACATTCTATACCTGGGGTGCATTTTAGTTTTGCAGTTTGCTGACACAGTGACCACCAGTATACTATATATAGCAGTACGGTAGGCCACTGCTGTACCTACCTCTGTGTCGTCATTCATTAAGTATACTATCCATCTACATTCTATACCTGTGGTGCATTTTAGTTTTGCAGTTTGCTGACACAGTGACCACCAGTATACTATATATAGCAGTACGGTAGGCCACTGCTGTACCTACCTCTGTGTCATCATTCATTAAGTATACTATCCATCTACATTCTATACCTGTGGTGCATTTTAGTTTTGCAGTTTGCTGACACAGTGACCACCAGTATACTATATATAGCAGTACGGTACGGAAGGCCACTGCTGTACCTACCTCTGTGTCATCATTCATTAAGTATACTATCCATCTACATTCTATACCTGTGGTGCATTTTAGTTTTGCAGTTTGCTGACACAGTGACCACCAGTATACTATATATAGCAGTACGGAAGGCCACTGCTGTACCTACCTCTGTGTCGTCATTCATTAAGTATACTATCCATCTACATTCTATACCTGGGGTGCATTTTAGTTTTGCAGTTTGCTGACACAGTGACCACCAGTATACTATATATAGCAGTACGGAAGGCCACTGCTGTACCTACTTCTGTGTCGTCATTCATTAAGTATACTATCCATCTACATTCTATACCTGTGGTGCATTTTAGTTTTGCAGTTTGCTGACACAGTGACCACCAGTATACTATATATAGCAGTACGGTAGGCCACTGCTGTACCTACCTCTGTGTCGTCATTCATTAAGTATACTATCTATCTACATTCTATACCTGTGGTGCATTTTAGTTTTGCAGTTTGCTGACACAGTGACCACCAGTATACTATATATAGCAGTACGGAAGGCCACTGCTGTACCTACCTCTGTGTCGTCAAGTATACTATCCATCCATACCTGTGGTGCATTTCAGTTGTGCGCAGTAAATATAGTAGTAGGCCATTGCTATTGATACTGGCATATAATTCCACACATTAAAAAATGGAGAACAAAAATGTGGAGGTTAAAATAGGGAAAGATCAAGATCCACTTCCACCTCGTGCTGAAGCTGCTGCCACTAGTCATGGCCGAGACGATGAAATGCCATCAACGTCGTCTGCCAAGGCCGATGCCCAATGTCATAGTAGAGAGCATGTAAAATCCAAAAAACAAAAGTTCAGTAAACTGACCCAAAAATCAAAATTAAAAGTGTCTGAGGAGAAGCGTAAACTTGCCAATATGCCATTTACGACACAGAGTGGCAAGGAACTGCTGAGGCCCTGGCCTATGTTCATGGCTAGTGGTTCAGCTTCACATGAGGATGGAAGCACTCATCCTCTCGCTAGAAAAATGAAAAGACTTTAGCTGGCAAAAGCACAGCAAAGAACTGTGCGTTCTTCTAAATCACAAATACCCAAGGAGAGTCCAATTGTGTCGGTTGCGATGCCTGACCTTCCCAACACTGGACGGGAAGAGCTTGCGCCTTCCACCATTTGCACGCCCCCTGCAAGTGCTGGAAGGAGCACCCGCAGTCCAGTTCCTGATAGTCAAATTGAAGATGTCACTGTTGAAGTACACCAGGATGAGGATATGGGTGTTGCTGGCGCTGGGGAGGAAATTGACAAGGAGGATTCTGATGGTGAGGTGGTTTGTTTAAGTCAGGCACCCGGGGAGACACCTGTTGTCCGTGGGACGAATATGGCCATTGACATGCCTGGTCAAAATACAAAAAAAATCACCTCTTCGGTGTGGAATTATTTCAACACAAATGCGGACAACAGGTGTCAAGCCGTGTGTTGCCTTTGTCAAGCTGTAATAAGTAGGGGTAAGGACGTTAACCACCTCGGAACATCCTCCCTTATACGTTACCTGCAGCGCATTCATCATAAGTCAGTGAAAAGTTCAAAAACTTTGGGTGACAGCGGAAGCAGTCCACTGACCACTAAATCCCTTCCTCTTGTAACCAAGCTCCTGCAAACCACACCACCAACTCCCTCAGTGTCAATTTCCTCCTTACCCAGGAAAGCCAATAGTCCTGCAGGCCATGTCACTGTCAAGTCTGACGAGTCCTCTCCTGCCTGGGATTCCTCCGATTCATCCTTGAGTGTAACGCCTACTGCTGCTGGCGCTGCTGTTGTTGCTGCTGGGAGTCGATCGTCATCCCAGAGGGGAAGTCGGAAGACCACTTGTACTACTTCCAGTAAGCAATTGACTGTCCAACAGTCCTTTGCGAGGAAGATGAAATATCACAGCAGTCATCCTGCTGCAAAGCAGATAACTCAGGCCTTGGCAGCCTGGGCGGTGAGAAAGGTGGTTCCGGTATCCATCGTTAATTCAGAGGCAACTATAGACTTGATTGAGGTACTGTGTCCCCGGTACCAAATACCATCTAGGTTCCATTTCTCTAGGCAGGCGATACCGAGAATGTACACAGACCTCAGAAAAAGACTAACCAGTGTCCTAAAAATGCAGTTGTACCCAATGTCCACTTAACCACGGACATGTGGACAAGTGGAGCAGGGCAGACTCAGGACTATATGACTGTGACAGCCCACTGGGTAGATGTATTGCCTCCCGCAGCAAGAACAGCAGCGGCGGCACCAGTAGCAGCATCTCGCAAACGCCAACTCGTTCCTAGGCAGGCTACGCTTTGTATCACCGCTTTCCATAAGAGGCACACAGCTGACAACCTCTTACGGAAACTGAGGAAGATCATCGCAGAATGGCTTACCCCAATTGGACTCTCCTGGGGATTTGTGACATCGGACAACGCCAGCAATATTGTGCGTGCATTACATCTGGGCAAATTCCAGCACGTCCCATGTTTTGCACATACATTGAATTTGGTGGTGCAGAATTATTTAAAAAACGACAGGGGCGTGCAAGAGATGCTGGCGGTGGCCCGAAGAATTGCGGGCCACTTTCGGCATTCAGGCACCGCGTACAGAAGACTGGAGCACCACCAAACATTCCTGAACCTGCCCTGCCATCATCTAAAGCAAGAGGTGGTAACGAGGTGGAATTCAACCCTCTATATGCTTCAGAGGATGGAGGAGCAGCAAAAGGCCATTCAAGCCTATACATCTGCCCACGATATAGGCAAAGGAGGGGGAATGCACCTGACTCAAGCGCAGTGGAGAATGATTTCAACGTTGTGCAAGGTTCTGCAACCCTTTGAACTTGCCACACGTGAAGTCAGTTCAGACACTGCCAGCCTGAGTCAGGTCATTCCCCTCATCAGGCTTTTGCAGAAGAAGCTGGAGACATTGAAGGAGGAGCTAAAACAGAGCGATTCCGCTAGGCATGTGGGACTTGTGGATGGAGCCCTTAATTCGCTTAACCAGGATTCACGGGTGGTCAATCTGTTGAAATCAGAGCACTACATTTTGGCCACCGTGCTTGATCCTAGATTTAAAACCTACGTTGTATCTCTCTTTCCGGCAGACACACGTCTGCAGAGGTTCAAAGACCTGCTGGTGAGAAAACTGTCAAGTCAAGCGGAGCGTGACCCGTCAACAGCTCCTCCTTCACATTCTCCCGGAACTGGGGGTGCGAGGAAAAGGCTCAGAATTCCGAGCCCACCCGCTGGCGGTGATGCAGGGCAGTCTGGAGCGAGTGCTGACATCTGTTCCGGACTGAAGGACCTGCCAACGATTACTGACATGTCGTCTACTGTCACTGCATATGATTCTCTCACCATTGAAAGAATGGTGGAGGATTATATGAGTGACCGCATCCAAGTAGGCACGTCAGACAGTCCGTACGTATACTGGCAGGAAAAAGAGGTAATTTGGAGGCCCTTGCACAAACTGGCTTTATTCTACCTAAGTTGCCCTCCCTCCAGTGTGTACTCCGAAAGAGTGTTTAGTGCAGCCGCTCACCTTGTCAGCAATCGGCGTACGAGGTTACTTCCAGAAAATGTCGAGAAGATGATGTTCATCAAAATGAATTATAATCAATTCCTCCGTGGAGACATTCACCAGCAGCAATTGCCTCCAGAAAGTACACGGGGACCTGAGATGGTGGATTCCAGTGGGGACGAATTAATAATCTGTGAGGAGGAGGATGTACACAGTGAAAGGGGTGAGGAATCGGAGGATGATGATGAGGTGGACATCTTGCCTCTGTAGAGCCAGTTTGTGCAAGGAGAGATTGATTGCTTCTTTTTTGGTGGGGGCCCAAACCAACCAGTCATTTCAGTCACAGTCGTGTGGCAGACCCTGTCGCTGAAATGATGGGTTCGTTAAAGTGTGCATGTCCTGTTTATACAACATAAGGGTGGGTGGGAGGGCCCAAGGACAATTCCATCTTGCACCTCTTTTTTCAAAATGACCCCCAAATTCTATGATTTAAGCTGTTTTTTAGGGTTTTTTGAAAAAAACACCCGAATCCAAAACACACCCGAATCCGACAAAAAAATTTCGGTGAGGTTTTGCCAAAACGCGTCCGAATCCAAAACACGGCCGCGGAACCGAATCCAAAACCAAAACACAAAACTAGTGATGAGCGGGTTCGGTTCCTCGGAATCCGAACCCCCCCGAACTTCAGCCTTTTTACACGGGTCCGAGGCAGACTCGGATCTTCCCGCCTTGCTCGGTTAATCCGAGCGCGCTCGAACGTCATCATCCCGCTGTCGGATTCTCGCGAGGCTCGGATTCTATCGCGAGACTCGGATTCTATATAAGGAGCCGCGCGTCGACGCCATTTTCACACGTGCATTGAGATTGATAGGGAGAGGACGTGGCTGGCGTCCTCTCCGTTTAGAATAGAAATAGATAGAGAGTGAGAGTGAGACACTTGATTTACTGGAGCTTAGGAGTACTCAGAGAGTGCAGAGTTTACTAGTGACTGACCAGTGACCACCAGTGCAGTTTTATTATTATTTAATATAATCCGTTCTCTGCCTGAAAAAAAAACGATACACAGTGACACAGTATACCATATCTGTGCTCAGCCTCAGTGTGCTGCATCATCTATGTATATCTGACTGTGCTGAGTGCTCACTGCTCACACAGCTTAATTGTGGGGGAGACTGGGGAGCAGTTATAGCAGGAGTACATTAACAGTGCACACTTTTGCTGCCAGAGTGCCACTGCCAGTGTGACTGACCAGTGACCACTGACCACCAGTATATTGTGATTGTCTGCCTGAAAAAGTTAAACACTCGTCGTGTGGTGTTTTTATTCTATAAACGCATTCTGCTGACAGTGTCCAGCAGGTCCGTCATTATATAATATATACCTGTCCTGCAGTAGTGATATATATATATTTATTATATTATTATCATCCAGTCTATATTAGCAGCAGACGCAGTACGGTAGTCCACGGCTGTAGCTACCTCTGTGTCGGCAGTCGCTTGTCCATCCATAATTGTATACCACCTACCTGTTGTGTTTTTTTTTTCTATCTTCTTGATACTAGTAGCTTACTTTAGGAGTCTGCAGTGCTGACAGTATCCAGCAGGTCCGTCATTATATAATATATACCTGTCCGGCTGCAGTAGTGATATATATATATTTTTTATATCATTATCATCCAGTCTTTATTAGCAGCAGACGCAGTACGGTAGTCCACGGCTGTAGCTACCTCTGTGTCGGCAGTCGCTCGTCCATCCATAATTGTATACCACCTACCTGTTGTGTTTTTTTTTTTCTATCTTCTTGATACTAGTAGCTTACTTTAGGAGTCTGCAGTGCTGACAGTGTCCAGCAGGTCCGTCATTATATAAAATATATACCTGTCCGGCAGCAGTAGTGATATATATATATTTTTTATATCATTATCATCCAGTCTATATTAGCAGCAGACGCAGTACGGTAGTCCACGGCTGTAGCTACCTCTGTGTCGGCAGTCGCTCGTCCATCCATAATTGTATACCACCTACCTGTTGTGTTTTTTTTTTCTATCTTCTTGATACTAGTAGCTTACTTTAGGAGTCTGCAGTGCTGACAGTGTCCAGCAGGTCCGTCATTATATAATATATACCTGTCCGGCTGCAGTAGTGATATATATATATTTTTTATATCATTATCATCCAGTCTATATTAGCAGCAGACGCAGTACGGTAGTCCACGGCTGTAGCTACCTCTGTGTCGGCAGTCGCTCGTCCATCCATAATTGTATACCACCTACCTGTTGTGTTTTTTTTTTTTTCTATCTTCTTGATACTAGTAGCTTACTTTAGGAGTCTGCAGTGCTGACAGTGTCCAGCAGGTCCGTCATTATATAATATATACCTGTCCGGCTGCAGTAGTGATATATATATATTTTTTATATCATTATCATCCAGTCTATATTAGCAGCAGATGCAGTACGGTAGTACACGGCTGTAGCTACCTCTGTGTCGGCAGTCGCTCGTCCATCCATAATTGTATACCACCTACCTGTGGTGGTTTTTTTTTTCTTTCTATCTTCTTGATACTAGTAGCTTACTTTAGGAGTCTGCAGTGCTGACAGTGTCCAGCAGGTCCGTCATTATATAATATATACCTGTCCGGCTGCAGTAGTGATATATATATATTTTTTATATCATTATCATCCAGTCTATATTAGCAGCAGACGCAGTACGGTAGTCCACGGCTGTAGCTACCTCTGTGTCGGCAGTCGCTCGTCCATCCATAAGTATACTAGTATCCATCCATCTCCATTGTTTACCTGAGGTGCCTTTTAGTTGTGCCTATTAAAATATGGAGAACAAAAATGTTGAGGTTCCAAAAATAGGGAAAGATCAAGATCGACTTCCACCTCGTGCCGAAGCTGCTGCCACTAGTCATGGCCGAGACGATGAAATGCCATTAACGTCGTCTGCCAAGGCCGATGCCCAATGTCATAGTACAGAGCATGTAAAATCCAAAACACCAAATATCAGTAAAAAAAGGACTCAAAAATCTAAAATAAAATTGTCGGAGGAGAAGCGTAAACTTGCCAATATGCCATTTACCACACGGAGTGGCAAGGAACGGCTGAGGCCCTGGCCTATGTTCATGGCTAGTGGTTCAGCTTCACATGAGGATGGAAGCACTCAGCCTCTCGCTAGAAAAATGAAAAGACTCAAGCTGGCAAAAGCACAGCAAAGAACTGTGCGTTCTTCGAAATCACAAATCCACAAGGAGAGTCCAATTGTGTCGTTTGCGATGCCTGACCTTCCCAACACTGGACGTGAAGAGCATGCGCCTTCCACAATTTGCACGCCCCCTGCAAGTGCTGGAAGGAGCACCCGCAGTCCAGTTCCTGATAGTCAGATTGAAGATGTCAGTGTTGAAGTACACCAGGATGAGGAGGATATGGGTGTTGCTGGCTCTGGGGAGGAAATTGACCAGGAGGATTCTGATGGTGAGGTGGTTTGTTTAAGTCAGGCACCCGGGGAGACACCTGTTGTCCGTGGGAGGAATAGGGCCATTGACATGCCTGGTGAAAATACCAAAAAAATCAGCTCTTCGGTGTGGAAGTATTTCAACAGAAATGCGGACAACATTTGTCAAGCCGTGTGTTGCCTTTGTCAAGCTGTAATAAGTAGGGGTAAGGACGTTAACCACCTCGGAACATCCTCCCTTATACGTCACCTGCAGCGCATTCATCATAAGTCAGTGACAAGTTCAAAAACTTTGGGCGACAGCGGAAGCAGTCCACTGACCAGTAAATCCCTTCCTCTTGTAACCAAGCTCACGCAAACCACCCCACCAACTCCCTCAGTGTCAATTTCCTCCTTCCCCAGGAATGCCAATAGTCCTGCAGGCCATGTCACTGGCAATTCTGACAAGTCCTCTCCTGCCTGGGATTCCTCCGATGCATCCTTGCGTGTAACGCCTACTGCTGCTGGCGCTGCTGTTGTTGCTGCTGGGAGTCGATGGTCATCCCAGAGGGGAAGTCGTAAGACCACTTTTACTACTTCCACCAAGCAATTGACTGTCCAACAGTCCTTTGCGAGGAAGATGAAATATCACAGCAGTCATCCTGCTGCAAAGCGGATAACTGAGGCCTTGGCATCCTGGGCGGTGAGAAACGTGGTTCCGGTATCCATCATTACTGCAGAGCCAACTAGAGACTTGTTGGAGGTACTGTGTCCCCGGTACCAAATACCATCTAGGTTCCATTTCTCTAGGCAGGCGATACCGAAAATGTACACAGACCTCAGAAAAAGACTCACCAGTGTCCTAAAAAATGCAGTTGTACCCAATGTCCACTTAACCACGGACATGTGGACAAGTGGAGCAGGGCAGGCTCAGGACTATATGACTGTGACAGCCCACTGGGTAGATGTATGGACTCCCGCCGCAAGAACAGCAGCGGCGGCACCAGTAGCAGCATCTCGCAAACGCCAACTCTTTCCTAGGCAGGCTACGCTTTGTATCACCGCTTTCCAGAATACGCACACAGCTGAAAACCTCTTACGGCAACTGAGGAAGATCATCGCGGAATGGCTTACCCCAATTGGACTCTCCTGTGGATTTGTGGCATCGGACAACGCCAGCAATATTGTGTGTGCATTAAATCTGGGCAAATTCCAGCACGTCCCATGTTTTGCACATACCTTGAATTTGGTGGTGCAGGATTATTTAAAAATCGAGAGGGGCGTGCAAGAGATGCTGTCGGTAGCCAGAAGAATTGCGGGACACTTTCGGCGTACAGGCACCACGTACAGAAGACTGGAGCACCACCAAAAACGCCTGAACCTGCCCTGCCATCATCTGAAGCAAGAAGTGGTAACGAGGTGGAATTCAACCCTCTATATGCTTCAGAGGTTGGAGGAGCAGCAAAAGGCCATTCAAGCCTATACAACTGAGCACGATATAGGAGGTGGAATGCACCTGTCTCAAGCGCAGTGAAGAATGATTTCAACGTTGTGCAAGGTTCTGCAACCTTTTGAACTTGCCACACGTGAAGTCAGTTCAGACACTGCCAGCCTGAGTCAGGTCATTCCCCTCATCAGGCTTTTGCAGAAGAAGCTGGAGACATTGAAGGAGGAGCTAACACAGAGCGATTCCGCTAGGCATGTGGGACTTGTGGATGGAGCCCTTAATTCGCTTAACAAGGATTTACGGGTGGTCAATCTGTTGAAATCAGAGCACTACATTTTGGCCACCGTGCTCGATCCTAGATTTAAAACCTACCTTGGATCTCTCTTTCCGGCAGACACAAGTCTGCTGGGGTTCAAAGAACTGCTGGTGACAAAATTGTCAAGTCAAGCGGAACGCGACCTGTCAACATCTCCTCCTTCACATTCTCCCGCAACTGGGGGTGCGAGGAAAAGGCTCAGAATTCCGAGCCCACCCGCTGGCGGTGATGCAGGGCAGTCTGGAGCGACTGCTGATGCTGACATCTGGTCCGGACTGAAGGACCTGACAACGATTACGGACATGTCGTCTACTGTCACTGCATATGATCCTCTCCCCATTGAAAGAATGGTGGAGGATTATATGAGTGACCGCATCCAAGTAGGCACGTCAGACAGTCCGTACTTATACTGGCAGGAAAAAGAGGCAATTTGGAGGCCCTTGCCCAAACTGGCTTTATTCTACCTAAGTTGCCCTCCCACAAGTGTGTACTCCGAAAGAGTGTTTAGTGCCGCCGCTCACCTTGTCAGCAATCGGCGTACGAGGTTACATCCAGAAAATGTGGAGAAGATGATGTTCATTAAAATGAATTATAATCAATTCCTCCGTGGAGACATTCACCAGCAGCAATTGCCTCCACAAAGTACACAGGGAGCTGAGATGGTGGATTCCAGTGGGGACGAATTGATAATCTGTGAGGAGGGGGATGTACACAGTGATATATCGGAGGATGATGATGAGGTGGACATCTTGCCTCTGTAGAGCCAGTTTGTGCAAGGAGAGATTAATTGCTTCTTTTTTGGTGGGGGTCCAAACCAACCCGTCATTTCAGTCACAGTCGTGTGGCAGACCCTGTCACTGAAATGATGGGTTGGTTAAAGTGTGCATGTCCTGTTTATACAACATAAGGGTGGGTGGGAGGGCCCAAGGACAATTCCATCTTGCACCTCTTTTTTCTTTTATATTTCTTTGCGTCATGTGCTGTTTGGGGAGTAGTTTTTGGAAGGGCCATCCTGCGTGACACTACAGTGCCACTCCTAGATGGGCCAGGTGTTTGTGTCGGCCACTTGGGTCGCTAATCTTAGTCACACAGCTACCTCATTGCGCATCTTTTTTTTCTTCTTTGCGTCTTGTGCTGTTTGGGGAGTAGTTTTTTGAAGGGCCATCCTGCGTGACACTGCAGTGACACTCCTAGATGGGCCAGGTGTTTGTGTCGGCCACTAGGGTCGCTTAGCTTAGTCACACAGCTACCTCATTGCGCCTCTTTTTTTCTTTGCGTCATGTGCTGTTTGGGGGGTGTTTTTTTGGAAGGGCCATCCTGCGTGACACTGCAGTGCCACTCCTAGATGGGCCAGGTGTTTGTGTCGGCCACTAGGGTCGCTTATCTTAGTCACACAGCTACCTCATTGCGCATCTTTTTTTTCTTCTTTGCGTCATGTGCTGTTTGGGGAGTAGTTTTTTGAAGGGCCATCCTGCGTGACACTGCAGTGACACTCCTAGATGGGCCAGGTGTTTGTGTCGGCCACTAGGGTCGCTTAGCTTAGTCACACAGCTACCTCATTGCGCCTCTTTTTTTCTTTGCGTCATGTGCTGTTTGGGGGGTGTTTTTTGGAAGGGCCATCCTGCGTGACACTGCAGTGCCACTCCTAGATGGGCCAGGTGTTTGTGTCGGCCACTAGGGTCGCTTATCTTAGTCACACAGCTACCTCATTGCGCATCTTTTTTTTCTTCTTTGCGTCATGTGCTGTTTGGGGAGTAGTTTTTTGAAGGGCCATCCTGCGTGACACTGCAGTGCCACTCCTAGATGGGCCAGGTGTTTGTGTCGGCCACTAGGGTCGCTTAGCTTAGTCACACAGCTACCTCATTGCGCCTCTTTTTTTTCTTCTTTGCGTCATGTGCTGTTTGGGGGGTGTTTTTTGGAAGGGCCATCCTGCGTGACACTGCAGTGACACTCCTAGATGGGCCAGGTGTTTGTGTCGGCCACTAGGGTCGCTTAGCTTACTCACACAGCTACCTCATTGCGCCTCTTTTTTTTCTTCTTTGCGTCATGTGCTGTTTGGGGAGTAGTTTTTTGAAGGGCCATCCTGCGTGACACTGCAGTGCCACTCCTAGATGGGCCAGGTGTTTGTGTCGGCCACTTGGGTCGCTGAGCTTAGTCATCCAGCGACCTCGGTGCAAATTTTAGGACTAAAAATAATATTGTGAGGTGTGAGGTGTTCAGAATAGACTGAAAATGAGTGGAAATTATGGTTATTGAGGTTAATAATACTTTGGGATCAAAATGACCCCCAAATTCTATGATTTAAGCTGTTTTTTAGGGTTTTTTGAAAAAAACACCCGAATCCAAAACACACCCGAATCCGACAAAAAAAATTCGGTGAGGTTTTGCCAAAACGCGTTCGAACCCAAAACACGGCCGCGGAACCGAACCCAAAACCAAAACACAAAACCCGAAAAATTTCCGGTGCTCATCACTACACAAAACCCGAAAAATGTCCGGTGCACATCACTACTGAGCACAGATATGGAGTGTTTTTCAGGCAGACAACGTATACTGGTGGTCACTGGTCAGCAAAACTCTGCACTGTACTCCTCCTATATAATACAGCTGCTTCCCAGTCCCCACAATTAAGCAGTGTGAGCACAGATATATGCAGCACACTTAGCACAGATATGGAGCGTTTTTCAGGCAGACAACGTATACTGGTGGTCACTGGTCAGCAAAACTCTGCACTGTACTCCTCCTATATAATACAGCTGCTCCCCAGTCCCCACAATTAAGCAATAAGCAGCACAAATATTATTAATAAACGGAGAGGATGCCAGCCACGTCCTCTCCCTAACATTTCCAATGTACGAGTGAAAATGGCGGCGACGCGCGGCTGCTTATATAGAATCCAAATCTCGCGAGAATCCGACAGCGGGATGATGACGTTCGGGCGCGCTCGGATTAACCGAGCCATACGGGAGAATCCGAGTATGCCTCGGACCCGTGTAAAATGGGTGAAGTTCGGGGGGGTTCGGTTTCCGAGGAACCGAACCCGCTCATCACTATTTAAAACCAGCACCCACGAACGGGTTCACTACGGCTGGCCGTCGGTCGGGCTCCCGGCGCCCAGCATACCGGCACCGGGAGCCCGACCGCCGGCTGACCGACAGTGTGGCGAGCGCAAATGAGCCCCTTGCGGGCTCGCTGCGCTCGCCACGCTACGGGCACGGTGGCGCGCTACGCACGCCACACTATTTTATTCTCCCTCTATGGGGGTCGTGGACCCCCACGAGGGAAAATAAGTGTCGGTATGCCGGCGGTCGGGCTCCCGGCGCCGGTATACTGAGCGCCGGGAGCCCGACCGCCGGCATACAGAAGACCACCCCCCACGAACAAATAACAACCAGCAACGGCTGGTAACAAAACAGCAACAGCTGAACAGGTAACAACATAACAGAGAACCTGCAGAAAATTAAACGCACTGAGGCGGGTGACCAGTATCCCTTATGGACTATGAGAAAAGGATTTACCGGTAGGTAATTCAAATCCTATTTTCTCTAGCATCCATAAGGAATATTGGGGAATCTAGTACGATGGGGACGTCCCAAAGCTTCCAGAATGGGCGGGAACATGCGGAAACTGCTACAGTACCGCCAGCCCAAACTGGGTATCCTCTTTGGCCAGGGTATCAAATTTGTAGAACTTCACAAAGGTGTTCTTTCCCGACCAGGTAGCAGCTCAGCATAGTTGCAAGGCCGAGACTCCACGGTCAGCCGCCCATGAAGAGCCCACTGATCTTGTAGAGTGGGCCTTCAGAGACTTAGGAACAGGTAAGGCTGATGACACATAGGCCTTTTGGATAGTAAGCCTAATCCAATGAGCAATGGACTGCTGCGAAGCAGGACAACCTTTTTTCTGCACTTCATAGAGCATGAACAAGGAATCCGTCTTTCTGATCCGAGCTGTATGCTTGACATAGATTTTCAAGGCACGCACGCAATCCAATGCCTCCGGAGGAGCAGAAGTATCAGAACTGGAAGGAACCACAATAGGTTGATTCATGTCGTGTAAAAGACAAAGTACGGACTTTTACACGATAAGGCCCCCAATACCGAGACACGTCGAACAGAAGCCAGGACCAGTAACATCACTGTCTTGAACGTGAGGTACTTGTCTTCTACCATCATCAGAGGTTCAAACCAGGAGGACTGTAGAAATTCCAACACCACATTCAAATCCCAGGGGCCGTAGGCGGCACAAATGGAGGTTGTATGTGGAGTACGCCCTACAAGAAGGTCTAAACTTCTGGCAACACTGCCAATTTCTTCTGGAAGAAAATGGAGAGAGCTGAAAACTGGACCTTAATGGATCCCAGACGTAAGCCTTTATCCACACCAGCCTGCAGGAAACATAAGAAACATCCGCAGGCGGATACGTGCGTTCCTCGCACCAAGAGACATATCTTCTCCAGATATGATGATAGTGTTTTGACGTCACAGGCTTCCTGGCCTGAATCATGGTAGCAATAACCTTGGAAAAGCCCTTGTGAGCTAGGATGTTCCGCTCAACCTCCATGCCATCAAACGAAGTCGCCGTAAGTCCGGGTAGACGAACGGTCCTTGTTGAAGAAGATCTCTTCTGAGATGTAGAGGCCATGGGTCTTCGACGGACATGTCCAGAATATCTGTGTACCACGCCCTCCGAGGCCAATCCGGGGTAATCAGAATTGCCTGGACTCCCTGATTTCTGATGCGCTTGAACACCCATGGGAGCAACAGAATTGGAGGAAACAAGTAGACGAGCCGGTAAGGCCAAGGTGATGTCAGTGCATCTACTGCCCTCACCTAAGGGTCCCTGGTTCGTGAGCAATACGAGTGAAGCTTCTTGTTGAGACGAGAAGCCATCATGTCTATCTGCAGGCAGCCCCACCGGTGGATGATCTGTTTGAACACTTGATGGTGGAGACCCCACTCCCCCGGGTGGAGATCGTGACAACTCAGGAAGTCCGCTTCCCAGTTGTCCACCCCCGGAATGAAGATTGCCGACATTGCTCTTGCATTTTTTTACGCCCAGAGGAGTATTTTTGATACCTCTCGCATGCAGGCTCTGCTTTTTGTTCCTCCTTGCCGATTGATGTACGCCACTGCTGTGGCTTTGTCCGACTGTACTTGGATCATGTGATCCTTGAGCAGAGGAGAGGCCTGAAGCAGAGCATTGTAGATAGGACGAAGTTCCAGAATGTTGATTGGAAGGAGGGCTTCGTGGGCAGACCACCTGCCCTGGAACTGCGCCCCTTGGGTGACAGCTCCCCATCTTCTCAGACTCGCATCCGTTGTGAGGAGGATCCAATCCTGAATCCCAAAAGTCTGGCCTTCCAGAGATTGGAGGACTGCAGCCAACACAGGAGGGAAATCCTGGCCTGAGGCGACAGCCATATCATCCGGTGCATCTGAAGTTGTGATCCGGACCATTTGCTCAGGAGATCCAGCTGAAAAGTCCAGGCATGGAACCTTCCATATTGGATCGCCTCGTATGAGGTAACCATCTTTTCCAACAATCTTATGCAAAGATGGATGGACAGTAGGTCAGAGCACCATGCGGACCATCTCCTGAAGTGTTCTCAACTTGTCCTCTGGTAGGAACACCTTCTGGGCCACAATATCCAGCAACATCCTCAGGTACAGAAGCCACTGAGTCGGCTCCAGGTGGGACTTCTTTAAGTTGAGGATCCACTCATGGCGTGACAGAAGTTGGATAGTGCGGTCGATATGGAGCAACAAAAGCTCCATAGATCTTGCTTTGATCAGAAGATCATCCAGGTAAGGGACAATATTGACTCCCTGGACTCGGTGCTGGATCATCTCCACCATTACCTTTGTGAACACCCTCGGATCACCTTTGTGAACACCCTCGGAGCTGTGGACAGGCCGAAGGGCAGTGCCTCGAATTGGTAGTGATCGTCCAGCAGTGCAAACCTCAGGTACGCTTGATGAGGTGGCCAAATCGGAATATGGAGGTAGGCGTCCTTGATATCCAAGGAAACCATGAATTCCTGTTCTTCCAGGCCCGCAATCACTGCTCGCAAGTATTCCATTTTGAACTTGAACACCTTCAGGTAAGGATTCAAGGACTTTACTTCAATTCAATGGGCCTTACTGGACCGTCCGGTTTCGGAACCACAAACAGGTTGGAGTAATAACCCTTGCCTCATTGTGGTATTGATACTGGAACAATGACGTGGGACTGGACCAACTTTACGATGGCCTGTTGCAACGTAACCTGCATATCTTTCAAAGCTGGTAAGCTTGATTTGAAAAATCGTTGGGGAGGAGCACTGTCGAACTCCAGCTTGTAGCCTTGAGAAACAAGATCCCTGACCCAGGTATCCTGGCAGGAAGCCTCCCAGATGCTGCTGAAGTGACGCAGTCGAGCTCCCACCTCGAGATCCCCTCGGGGTGGGTGGGCACCGTCATGCTGAGGCCTTAGTGGAAGCAGAACTGGTGGTCTGTTCCTGAGAGCCGGTGCTTGCAGGCTTTCTTGACTTACCTTTGTTGCCTCTAGTCGCATTGGAGGCACCTCTGGCCATAGATTGAAATCTGTGAGACCGAAAAGGACTGTACAGATGGCCCCGGGAAGGAGTGTCCCGCCGGTGGGGCCCCAGAGGGGAGAAACGTGGATTTCCCAGCCGTAACTTTGCAAATCCATGTATCCAATTCAACCCCAAAGAGCCATTCCCCTGAAAATGGGAGGGATTCCACACTGCATTTGGACTCCGCATCCACTATCCACTGACGCAACCACAAGGCCCAGCGCGCCGACACTGCCATGGCAGGGGCCCTAGCATTAATGTTCCCCAACTCCTTGAGGGAATCACAGAGGCTGTATGTAGTGTCCTGAATGTGCTTTAGGAGGGTCACCATAGTGACCAGGGGCATAGCCCCGGAGAGGCCCTCCTGAATTTGAGTGGCCCATGAATGAATGGCATGGGTCATCCAGCAACCCACATTGACCGGCTGTTGCGATGCACCTGCTGCCATGTAAATAGATTTGAGTGTAGCTTCTATTTTCCTATCGCCAGGATCCTTTATGGTAAAGGAGCCCATTGCAGGCATCACCGCCTTTTTGGACAGTCGAGAGACTGATACATCAACCCCCAGGGGTTCCACCCAAAATTTCCTACCTTCAGGAGCAAATGGGAAAGTGCGCAAAAACTTTTTGGACTCTTGGAATTTTTTGTCTGGATTTTTCCAGGCCAACTTGAATAGGTCATCTAACTCTGCAGAATCAGGGAAAGTGACATTAGGCTTGTTTTGTGTATAGAAAAACGGCTGCTCTGATGCAGTGTCTTCTAGAGGGAGCTTTAACACGTGCCGTATAGCCAAAATTAGGGGTTCAATACATTGAGCAGAATCGGTATCCCCACTAACGGGGTCCATGTCCTCCCCATCCTCCTGTATATCCTCATCTGTGTCAGATAGTAGAGCAGGCAAACCACGCTTTTGTGGTCTTGCATGAGAGGAGGGGGGGCTGTGTAACATCTGCCCTAGCAGCTAAATCTGCAACAGCCTGTTGTAGTAGCTGAGTTTTTTGAACATTAGTAGTGAGCTGGGATAACATATCAGACATCATATTTTTCAGAGACCCTTGCCATGCGTTTTTTGGACCCTCTCCTCCAGCCCTTTCACTGATTTGTGAAGATTGACTGCATTGTTCACAAGAAACAGAATCAGATGATACTGGAGAGAATCTAGTGTGACATATACTGCACAGCTTGTGTTTACCCATGTTTCTCAGTAAGCACAATAACATACACATACACACAGACAGTAATATATCTCAAGCCTGCCCTTCCTATATGTGAGAGGAGACACACAGAGAGAAGGACACCAGCACACCCCTAATGTACAGTCCTAGTCAGGGTGAAAGCTAACTATATCACAGTAAACACTAATAATGTCTGTCTTGTAAAGGACCCAGATAGTGTACAATAGCGGCTCTCCCCCTTTGCTACACCTTGTACCAGTGTTTCAGCGTGGCTTGTAAGGCAGGAAGTGTTGTGTGTTCTGTGCTCAGTGTGCTGCATATATCTGTGCTCACACTGCTTTATTGTGGGGACTGGGGACCAGCAGTATTATATAGGAGGAGTACAGTGCAGAGTTTTGCTGACCAGTGACCACCAGTATTATACGTTCTCTGCCTGAAAAACGCTCCATATCTGTGCTGCATTGTAGTATATAGTAGGAGTACAGTGCATAATTTTGCTGACCACCCGTATATAATATATAGGAGTACGGTACAGAAGGCCACTGCTCTACCTACCTCTGTGTCGTCAAGTATACTATCCATCCATACCTGTGGTGCATTTCAGTTTTGCACAGTTTGCTGACCACCAGTATATAATATATAGCAGTATGGTACAGTAGGCCACTGCTCTACCTACCTCTGTGTCGTCAAGTATAATATCCATCCATACCTGTGGTGCATTTCAGTTTTGCACAGTTTGCTGACCACCAGTATATTATATATAGCAGTACGGTACAGTAGGCCACTGCTCTACCTACCTCTGTGTCGTCAAGTATACTATCCATCCATACCTGTGGTGCATTTCAGTTGTGCGCAGTATATTTCTCTGACGTCCTAGTGGATGCTGGGGACTCCGTAAGGACCATGGGGATATAGCGGCTCCGCAGGAGACAGGGCACAATAATAAAAGCTTTAGGATCAGGTGGTGTGCACTGGCTCCTCCCCCTATGACCCTCCTCCAAGCCTCAGTTAGATTTTTGTGCCCGGCCGAGAAGGGTGCAATCTAGGTGGCTCTCCTGAGCTGCTTAGAATAAAAGTTTAAGTTAGGTTTTTTTCTTTCAGTGAGACCTGCTGGCAACAGGCTCACTGCTACGAGGGACTTAGGGGAGAGAAGTAAACTCACCTGCGTGCAGGATGGATTTGCTTCTTAGGCTACTGGACACCATTAGCTCCAGAGGGAGTCGGAACACAGGTCTCACCCTGGGGTTCGTCCCGGAGCCGTGCCGCCGACCCCCCTTGCAGATGCCGAAGTTGAAGAGGTCCAGAAACAGGCGGCAGAAGACTTTCAGTCTTCATAAGGTAGCGCACAGCACTGCAGCTGTGCGCCATTGTTGTCAGCACACTTCACCAACAGTCACCAACTGTCACAGAGGGTGCAGGGCGCTGGGGGGGGCGCCCTGGGCAGCAATGTATAATACCTTTTTATGGCTAAAATACATCACATATAGCCCTTGAGGCTATATGGATGTATTTAACCCCTGCCAGATCTCACAAACTCCGGGAGAAGAGCCCGCCGAAAAGGGGGCAGGGCCTATTCTCCTCAGCACACGGCGCCATTTTCCTGCTCAGCTCTGCTGTGAGGAAGGCTCCCAGGCTCTCCCCTGCACTGCACTACAGAAACAGGGTTAAAACAGAGAGGGGGGGGCACTTATTTGGCGATATGATTACATATATAAAAATGCTATAAGGGAAAACACTTGTATAAGGGGTTGTCCCTGTATAATTATAGCGTTTTTGGTGTGTGCTGGCAAACTCTCCCTCTGTCTCCCCAAAGGGCTAGTGGGGTCCTGTCCTCTATCAGAGCATTCCCTGTGTGTGTGCTGTGTGTCGGTACGTGTGTGTCGACATGTAGGAGGACGATGTTGGTGAGGAGGCGGAGCAAATTGCCTGTATTGGTGATGTCACTCTCTAGGGAGTCGACACTGGAATGGATGGCTTATTTAGGAATTACGTGATAATGTCAACACGCTGCAAAGTCGGTTGACGACATGAGACGGCCGGCAAACAAATTAGTACCTGTCCAGGCGTCTCAGACACCGTCAGGGGCTTGTAAAAACGCCCATTTACCTCAGTCGGTTGACACAGACACAGACACGGACACTGACTCCAGTGTCGACGGTGAATAAACAAACGTATTTTCCTTTAGGGCCACACGTTTCATGTTAAGGGCAATGAAGGAGGTGTTACATATTTCTGATACTACAAGTACCACAAATAAGGGTATTATGTAGGGTGTGAATAAACTACTTGTAGTTTTTCCTGAATCAGATAAATTAAATGAAGTGTGTGATGATACGTGGGTTTCCTCCGATAGAAAATTATTGGCGGTATACCCTTTCCCGCCAGAAGTTAGGGCGAGTTGGGAAACACACCTTAGGGTGGATAAGGCGCTCACACGCTTATAAAAACAAGGGGCGTTACCGTCTCCAGATACGGCAGCCCTCAAGGAGCCAGCTGATAGGAAGCTGAAAAATATCCTAAAAGTATATACACACATACTGGTGTTATACTACGACCAGCAATCGCCTCAGCCTGGATGTGCAGCGCTGAGGGGGCTTGGTCGGATTTCCTGACTGAAAATATTGATACCCTTGACAGGGACAAGATTTTATTGACTATGGATGCATTTCTATATATGCGAGATGCGCAGAGGGATATTTGCATTCTGGCATCAAGAGTAAATGTGATGTCCATATCTGCCAGACGAAGACACGACAGTGGTCAGGTGATGCAGATTCCAGACGGCACATGGAAGTATTGCCGTATAAAGGGGCGGTCCATCGGACCTGGTGGCCATGGCAACAGCTGAAAAATCCACCTTTTGTTACCCCAAGTCACATCTCAGCAGAAAAGGACACAGTCTTTTCAGTCTCAGTCCTTTCGTCCCCATAAGGGCAGGCGGACAAAAGGGCCAGTCATATCTGCCCAGGGGTAGAGGAAAGGGAAGAAGACTGCAGCAGGCAGCCCATTCCCAGGAACAGAAGCCCTCCACAGCTTCTGCCAAGTCCGCAGCATGACGCTGGGGTCGTACAAGCGGACTCAGGTGCGGTAGGGGGTCATCTCAAGAGTTTCAGCACGCAGGGGGCTCACTCACAAGTGGACTCCTGGATCCTACACGTAGTATCCCAGGTGTACATTGGAAATTCGAGACGTCTCCCCCTCACAAGTTCCTGAAGTCTGCTTTACCAACGTCTCCCTCCGACAGGGAGGCAGTATTGGGAACAATTCACAGGCTGTATTCCCAGCAGGTGATAATCAAAGTACCCCTTCTACAACAAGGGAAGGGGTATTATTCCACACTATATTGTGGTACTGAAGCCAGACGGCTCGGTGAGATCTGAAATATTTGAACACTTACATACAAGCGTTCAAATCAAGATGGAGTCACTCAGAGTAGTGATAGCGAACCAGGAAGAAGGGGACGATATGGTGTCACTGGATATCAGGGACGCTTACCTACATGTCCAAATTTGCCTTCTCACCAAGGGTACCTCAGGTTCGTGGTACAGAACTGTCACTATCAGTTCAGACGCTGCCGTTTGGATTGTCCACGGCACCCCGGGTCTTTACCAAGGTAATGGCCGAAATGATGATTCTTCTTAAAAGAAATATGGACGCTTTCCTGATAAAGGCAAGGTCCAGAGAACAGTTGGAGGTCGGAGTAGCACTATCTTAAGTAGTTCTACGACAGCACGAGTGGATTCTAAATATTCCAAAATCGCAGTTTTTTCCGACGACACGTCTACTGTTCCTAGGGATGATTCTGGACACAGTCCAGAAAAGGATGTTTTCTCCCGGAGAAGAAAGCCAGGGAGTTATCCGAGCTAGTCAGGAACCTCCTAAAACCAGGAAAAGTATCAGTGCATCATTGCACAAGGATCCTGTGAAAAATGGTGGTTTCTTACAAAGCGATCCCATTCGGTAGATTTCACGCAAGAACCTTTCCGTGGGATCTGCTGGAAAAATGGTCCGGATCGCATCTTCAGATGCATCAGCGGATAACCCTGTCTCCAAGGACAAGGGTGTTTCTTCTGCGGTGGCTGCAGAGTGCTCATCTATGAAAGGGCCGCAGATTCGGCATTCAGGACTGGGTCCTGGTGACCACGGATGCCAGCCTGAGTGGCTGGGGAGCAGTCACACAAGGAAAAAATTTCCAGAGAGTGTGATCAAGTCTGGAGACTTCTCTCCACATAAATATACTGGAGCTAAGGGCAATTTACAATGCTCTAAGCTTAGCAAGACCTCTGCTTCAAGGTCAGCCGGTATTGATCCAGTGGGACAACATCACGGCAGTCGCCCACGTAAACAGGGCGGCACAAGAAGCAGGAGGGAAATGGCAGAAACTACAAGGATTCTTCGCTGGGCGAAAAATCATGTGATAACACTCTCAGCAGTGTTCATTCCGGGAGTGGAAAACTGGGAAGCAGACTTCCTCAGCAGGCATGACCTCTACCCGGGAGAGTGGGGACTTCATCGGGAAGTCTTCCACATGATTGTAAACCGTTGGGAAAAACCAAAGGTGGACATGATGGCGTCCCGCCTGAACAAAAAACTAGACAGATATTGCGCCAGGTCAAGGGACCCTCAGGCAATAGCGGTGGACGCTCTGGTAACACTGTGGGTGTACCAGTCAGAGTATGTGTTCCCTCCTATGCCTCTCATACCAAAAGTACTGAGAATCATAAGAGGGAGATGAGTAAGAACGATACTCGTGGTTCCGGATTGGCCAAGAAGGACTTGGTACCCGAAACTTCAAGAGATGTTCACGGAAGACCCGTGGCCTCTACCTTTAAGAAAGGACCTGCTCCAGCAGGGGCCTTGTCTGTTCCAAGACTTACCGCTGCCGCGTTTGACGGCATGGCGGTTGAACGCCGGATCCTGAAAGGGCATTCCAGATGAAGTCATCCCTACCCTGGTCAAAGACAGGAAGGATGTAACCGCAAAACATTTTCACCGCATTTGGTGAAGATATGTTGCGTGGTGTGAGGCCAAGAAGGCCCCTACAGAGGAATTCCAACTGGGTCGTTTCCTACATTTCCTGAAAACAGGACTGTCTATGGGCCTAAAATTAGGGTCCATTAAGGTTCAAATTTCGGCCCTGTCGAATTTCTTCCAGAAAGAACTGGCTTTAGTGCCTGACGTTCAGATGTTTGTAAAAGGGGTACTGCATATACAGCCTCATTTTGTGCCCCAGTGGCACCTTGGGATCTCAATGTTGTTTTGAGTTTCCTAAAGTCACATTGGTTTGAACCACTCACCACTGTGGACTTAGCATCGTCACCTTCCATGTGAGATATTTTATTAGCCCTGGCTTCAGCCAGGCGTGTGTCAGAATTGGCGGCTTTATCATATATAAAGCCCTTACTTAATTTTTCATTCTGACAGGGCAGAATTGAGGACTCGTCCTCAATTTCTCCTTAAGGTGTTTTCTGTTTTTCACATGAACCAACCTATTGTGGTACCTGCGGGTACTAGGGACTTGGAGGACTCCAAGTTACTTGACGTTGTCAGGGCCCTGAAAAATATGTTTCCAGGACGGCTGGAGTCAGAAAATCTGACTCGCTGTTTAGCCTGTATGCACCCAACAAGATGGGTGCTCCTGCTTCTAAGCAGACGATTGCTCGCTGGATTTGTAATACAATTCAGTTTACACATTCTGTGGCAGGCCTGCCACAGCCAAAATCTGTAAAAGCCCATTCCAAAAGGAAGGGGGCTCATCTTGGGCGACTGCCCGAGGGGTCTCGGCTTTACAACTTTGCCGAGCAGTTACTTGGTCAGGGGCAAACACGTTTGCTAAATTCTACAAATTTGATACCCTGGCTGAGGAGGACATGGAGTCTCTCATTCGGTGCTGCAGGGTCATCCGCACTCTCCCGCCCGTTTGGGAGCTTTGGTATAATCCCCATGGTCCTTACGGAGTCCCCAGCATCCACTAGGACGTCAGAGAAAATAAGATTTTACTTACCGATAAATCTATTTCTCGTAGTCCGTAGTGGATGCTGGGCGCCCATCCCAAGTGCGGATTGTCTGCAATACTTGTACATAGTTATTGTTACAAAAATCGGGTTATTCTTGTTGTGAGCCATCTTGTCAGAGGCTCCTTCGTTGTTATCATACAGGTTGTACGGTGTAATTGGTGTGGCTGGTATGAGTCTTACCCGGGATTCAATATCCTTCCTTATTATGCACGCTCGTCCGGGCACAGTATCCTAACTGAGGCTTGGAGGAGGGTCATAGGGGGAGGAGCCAGTGCACACCACCTGATCCTAAAGCTTTTATTATTGTGCCCTGTCTCCTGCGGAGCCGCTATATCCCCATGGTCCTTACGGAGTCCCCAGCATCCACTACGGACTACGAGAAATAGATTTATCGGTAAGTAAAATCTTATTATAGTAGTAGGCCATTGCTATTGATACTGGCATATAATTCCACACATTAAAAAATGGAGAACAAAAATGTGGAGAGTAAAATAGGGAAAGATCAAGATCCACTTCCACCTCGTGCTGAAGCTGCTGCCACTAGTCATGGCCGAGACAATGAAATGCCATCAACGTCGTCTGCCAAGGCCGATGCCCAATGTCATAGTAGAGAGCATGTAAAATCCAAAACACAAAAGTTCAGTAAAATGACCCAAAAATAAAAATTAAAAGCGTCTGAGGAGAAGCGTAAACTTGCCAATATGCCATTTACGACACGGAGTGGCAAGGAACGGCTGAGGCCCTGGCCTATGTTCATGGCTAGTGGTTCAGCTTCACATGAGGATGGAAGCACTCATCCTCTCGCTAGAAAAATGAAAAGACTTAAGCTGGCAAAAGCACAGCAAAGAACTGTGCGTTCTTCTAAATCACAAATCCCCAAGGAGAGTCCAATTGTGTCGGCTGCGATGCCTGACCTTCCCAACACTGGACGGGAAGAGGTGGCGCCTTCCACCATTTGCACGCCCTCTGCAAGTGCTGGAAGGAGCACCCGCAGTCCAGTTCCTGATAGTCAAATTGAAGATGTCACTGTTGAAGTACACCAGGATGAGGATATGGGTGTTGCTGGCGCTGAGGAGGAAATTGACAAGGAGGATTCTGATGGTGAGGTGGTTTGTTTAAGTCAGGCACCTGGGGAGACACCTGTTGTCCGTGGGACGAATATGGCCATTGATATGCCTGGTCAAATTACAAAAAAAATCACCTCTTCGGTGTGGAATTATTTTAACACAAATGCGGACAACAGGTGTCAAGCCGTGAGTTGCCTTTGTCAAGCTGTAATAAGTAGGGGTAAGGACGTTAACCACTTCGGAACATCCTCCCTTATACGTCACCTGCAGCGCCTTCATCATAAGTCAGTGACAAGTTCAAAAACTTTGGATGACAGCGGAAGCAGTCCACTGACCACTAAATCCCTTCCTCTTGTAACCAAGCTCCTGCAAACCACACCCCCAACTCCCTCAGTGTTAATTTCCTCCTTACACAGGAAAGCCAATAGTCCTGCAGGCCATGTCACTGTCAAGTCTGATGAGTCCTCTCCTGCCTGGGATTCCTCCGATGCATCCTTGAGTGTAACGCCTCCTGCTGCTGGCGCTGCTGTTGTTGCTGCTGGGAGTCGATCGTCACCCCAGAGGGGAAGTCGGAAGACCACTTGTACTACTTCCAGTCCTTTGCGAGGAAGATGAAATATCACAGCAGTCATCCTGCTGCAAAGCGGATAACTCAGGCCTTGGCAGCCTGGGCGGTGAGAAACGAGTTTCCGTTATCCACCGTTAATTCACAGGCAACTACAGACTTGATTGAGATACTGTGTCCCCGGTACCAAATACCATCTAGGTTCCATTTCTCTAGGCAGGCGATACCGAAAATGTACACAGACCTCAGAAAAAGAGTCACCAGTGTCCTAAAAAATGCAGTTGTACCCAATGTCCACTTAACCACGGACATGTGGACAAGTGGAGCAGGGCAGACTCAGGACTATATGACTGTGACAGCCCACTGGGTAGATGTATTGCCTCCCGCAGCAAGAACAGCAGCGGCGGCACCAGTAGCAGCATCTCGCAAACGCCAACTCGTTCCTAGGCAGGCTACGCTTTGTATCACCGCTTTCCAGAAGAAGCACACAGCTGACAACCTCTTACGGAAACTGAGGAACATCATCGCAGAATGGCTTACCCCAAATGGACTCTCCTGGGGATTTGTGACATCGGACAACGCCAGCAATATTGTGTGTGCATTACATGTGGGCAAATTCCAGCACGTCCCATGTTTTGCACATATATTGAATTTGGTGGTGCAGAATTATTTAAAAAACGACAGGGGCGTGCAAGAGATGCTGTCGGTGTCCCGAAGACTTGCGGGCCACTTTCGGCATTCAGCCACCGTGTGCCGAAGACTGGAGCACCAGCAAACACTCCTGAACCTGCCCTGCCATCATCTGAAGCAAGAGGTGGTAACGAGGTGGAATTCAACCCTCTATATGCTTCAGAGGATGGAGGAGCAGCAAAAGGCCATTCAAGCCTATACGTCTGCCTATGATATAGGCAAAGGAGGGGGAATGCACCTGACTCAAGCGCAGTGGAGAATGATTTCAACGTTGTGCAAGGTTCTGCAACCCTTTGAACTTGCCACACGTGAAGTCAGTTCAGACACTGCCAGCCTGAGTCAGGTCATTCCCCTCATCAGGCTTTTGCAGAAGAAGCTGGAAACATTGAAGGAGGAGCTAAAACAGAGCGATTCCGCTAGGCATGTGGGACTTGTGGATGGAGCCCTTAATTCGCTTAACCAGGATTCACAGGTGGTCAATCTGTTGAAATCAGAGCACTACATTTTGGCCACCGTGCTCGATCCTAGATATAAAACCTACGTTGTATCTCTCTTTCCGGCAGACACAAGTCTGCAGAGGTTCAAAGACCTGCTGGTGAGAAAATTGTCAAGTCAAGCGGAACGTGACCCGTCAACAGCTCCTCCTTCACATTCTCCCGCAACTGGGGGTGCGAGGAAAAGGCTAAGAATTCCGAGCCCACCCGCTGGCGGTGATGCAGGGCAGTCTGGAGCGAGTGCTGACATCTGGTCCGGACTGAAGGACTTGCCAACGATTACTGACATGTCGTCTACTGTCACTGCATATGATTCTGTCACCATTGAAAGAATGGTGGAGGATTATATGAGTGACCGCATCCAAGTAGGCACGTCAGACAGTCCGTACGTATACTGGCAGGAAAAAGAGGCAATTTGGAGGCCCTTGCACAAATTGGCTTTATTTTACCTAAGTTGCCCACCCTCCAGTGTGTACTCCGAAAGAGTGTTTAGTGCAGCCGCTCACCTTGTCAGCAATCGGCGTACGAGGTTACTTCCAGAAAATGTGGAGAAGATGATGTTCATCAAAATGAATTATAATCAATTCCTCCGTGGAGACATTCACCAGCAATTGCCTCCAGAAAGTACACAGGGACCTGAGATGGTGGATTCCAGTGGGGACAAATTAATAATCTGTGAGGAGGGGGATGTACACAGTGAAAGGGGTGAGGAATCGGACGATGAGGAGGAGGTGGACATCTTGCCTCTGTAGAGCCAGTTTGTGCAAGGAGAGATTGATTGCTTCTTTTTTGGTGGGGGCCCAAACCAACCAGTCATTTCAGTCACAGTTGTGTGGCAGACCCTGTCGCTGAAATGATGGGTTTGTTAAAGTGTGCATGTCCTGTTTATACAACATAAGGGTGGGTGGGAGGGCCCAAGGACAATTCCATCTTGCACCTCTTTTTTCTTTAATTTTTCTTTGCATCATGTGCTGTTTGGGGACTATTTTTTTGAAGTGCCATCCTGCCTGACACTGCAGTGCCACTCCTAGATGGGCCAGGTGTTTGTGTCGGCCACTTGTGTCGCTTTGCTTAGCCATCCAGCGACCTTGTCGCACCTCTTTTTTTCTTTGCATCATGTGCTGTTTGGGGACTATTTTTTTAAGTGCCATCCTGTCTGACACTGCAGTGCCACTCCTAGATGGGCCAGGTGTTTGTGTCGGCCACCTGGGTCGCTTAGCTTAGTCATCCAGTGACCTCGGTGCAAATTTTAGGACTAAAAATAATATTGTGAGGTGTTCAGAATAGACTGAAAATGAGTGGAAATTATGGTTATTGAGGTTTATAATACTATGGGATGAAAATGACCCCCAAATTCTATGATTTAAGCTGTTTTTGAGGGGTTTTTGTAAAACAACACCCGAATCCAAAACACACCCGAATCCAACAAAAAAATTTCAGGGAGGTTTTGCCAAAACGCGCCCGAATCCAAAAAACGGCCGTGGAACCGAATCCAAAACACAAAACCCGAAAAATTTCCGGTGCACGTCAGAGTACATAAACAAATAATCAAAACAGGAAAACAGCAACTTACAGTTGAAGACAATATAGGACAAGTACAGGGTAAATAAACATAACTACATCAGCAGATGACACTGAAATATGTATCAGGTGGCAGAAGAATGCAGGATTTGGTGCAGTTGAAGATTATTAAAGTAAGAAAAGGATAAGCACATGAGGGAAGAGGGCCCTACTCGTGAGAGCTTACATTCTAAAGGGGAGGGGTAGACAGACAGGGGTGGCACAGACGGGGTACACAGAGAGCGTGCAACAGAGGGTTAGGATGAGATTAGGCTGGGTTTGGTAAAGAAGTGGGTCTTGAGAGCCCGTTTGAAGTTTTGTAGAGAGGAGGAGAGTCTGAGGGGGAGAGGTAGGGAATTCCAGAGAAAGGGAGCAGCAAGTGAAAAATCTTGGAGGTAGGAGTGGGAGGAAGTAATCAGTAGGCAGGAGAGTCGGCGTGCATTACCAGAGCGAAGAGAATGGGTGGGAGTGTAAAGGGAGATAAGGTCAGAGATGTAAATGGGAGAGGAGTGGGTGAGTGCTTTGTAAGTGAGTGTGCGAAGCTTGAAATGGATTCTGAAAGGGAAGGGAAGCCAGTGAAGGTCTTGTAGGAGAGGAGAGGTGGACTTAGTGCGTTTGGTGTGGAAAATGAGCCGGGCAGCAGCATTGAGATTAGATTGGAGTGGAGAGAGGTATTTGTCAGGAATGCCAGTGAGGAGGAGATTACAGTAGTCCAGTCTGGAGATGACCAGTGAGTGGATAAGGGTTTTAGTAGCATCCTCGGTCAGAAAGGGTCTCATCCTGGAAATATCTTTTAGATGAAAATGGCAGGTTTGTGAGAGGTGCTGAATGTGTGGTTTGAAGGAGAGGGAGGAGTCAAGGAATACTCCAAGACAGCGTACTTGGGGGCTAGAGGAGATAGTAGTGCCATCAATAGATAATTAAATTGTGAAAGGTAAGGTTATGTGGGAGGGAGGGAAGATGATCAGCTCAGTCTCAGACATGTTAATTTTAAGAAAGCGCTGGGACATCCAAGAATAGATAGCAGAGAGACAGTTGGAGATACGAGGAAAACGGGAGAGAGGTCCGGGGAGGAAAGGTCGATTTTGAGTATCATCAGCATAGAGATGATATTGGAAATCAAAATAACTAATGAGCTCACCTAACGAGGATGTATAGAAAAAGAAAAGGAGAGGATCAAGGACAGAACCTTGGGGTACACCTACAGTTAGTGGAAGTGAGGGGGAGGTGGAGTCATGAGAGGAGACAGAGAATGAATGGTCTGAGAGGAAGGAAGACAGCCAAGACAGGGAAGTATCACGCAGATAAGGGAGTGAAGGATTTGCAGAAGGAGAGTGTGGTCCACAGTGTCAAAAGCAGCAGAGAGGTCAAAAAGAAAAAGAATAAGTAGATAGTAGTGGCCCTTAGATTTGGCAGCATGATTCATTGCATCATGATTCATTGATTCATTGCAGACATTTGTTAGGGCAGTTTCATTGGAGTTGAGAGATTTTCTATCTAAAAGATTTTCCTTTACCATAAAATAGTATGGTGATGGTGTTAAATGATAACATAGCAAAAAGTAATTTTTCTCTGTTATCTGCTTTCATACATGATGAGCATAATTGTAAGTGTCAAATATTTGGCACTTACCACCTCTTCTTACATCTTCTCCAAAGTACCAACCAATCTGCTCCCAACTGCCATGTTACAGGCTGCGTTTGAAAAATGACAGGAGCTGAGTGGTTGGTACTTTATCTCTCTCCAAGCTTTTATACATGTGCACCCCCCCCCCCCAGCACCCCCACCCCCCACCCTGGTCTGACATGTATTTTATCTGACCGTGTAGTCCCAGATTGACATGGCAGAGACAGAAACACTGTCCATGGGACAATAACAGACTCAGGACATTTATAAAATCACAATAAATCTTGTCTACTGGTTGCTATAACGCATGTGACTCTTGTACTAAGAGGAGGAAGGTTATAACAGTGTGGATAAGGGCATGACGGTACACCAGGGCAATTAAATTAAGGGGGTAAAGTCAGTGCTAGTGCAAAGCAAAAGGAGTTGAGGAAAGCCATTAGAGTCGGTGTGGCCAGTTCATTAAGCTTATTTTTCCACTTGTTTATTATATTGATGCTCTGTAGCTCCTCAGCGCTGTGTTGCTTCTTTTGCTTGAACTGCTTTTTCATATCCTTAACTGCTGACCCCCAGTCAGCCAATAAAGTATCATGCCAGGCAGTGGAAGGTTTGAAAAGAGAGGGTCAAATAGAAGTAGTGGCAAAAATAAAAATAACCCTTCATCATTTAAACTAGCTTAAAAATCATTTTATATAAGTTAAATTATATTTTATTCATTTTTTAATATTTGAAATTTTGAAGGTTTTTTTTTATAGTAGTAATATATCATATAATTTACATACTAAGCATGGAGTCTCCTAACAAACCCTACTTGACACCCATCAATCTGGCCTCGAAGAAGTTGGCTCAGCCTAATAGCAAGCATTTTGGCATATCATTTTATATAATTGTTTCTCAGGGAGATGGGTCAATAACTGGAGCATAGAGACTGGGGAGAAAACAATGTCTCAGCAGAAATTGCGTTGCAAGTTTTTAGAAATAATGGCATAAGTGGGGATTGAAATTACTTTGAATAACTCACAGGGAAACCGTCTGGGCTACTGGATGAATTTGGATTGCGTTCTCACTATTGTATAGCTTAGTGACCTGGATAGAAACTGAGGTATGTATGCACTCAATGTGACATCAGGGAGAGGGACAATAAAGGAAAAACTGGAATCTTGAAAATCGGCACGTGCAGTGTGCAGGTTCCTCAAGTCCAAAATGATTATATATATATATATATATATATATATTGTGGTGAGAGGGCTTGTGTCTCACCACAATTGCCCACATTCTGGTGTGATCACATACCTCCCACCATGACCCTCTCCAGGAGGGACAGAATGTTCTGCTCCTGGACTTCTCTCTTAATTTCTGATTGCCATCACCTGTGCAGAAACACCTTTCTTATCAATTAACCTGTTCAACACAGGTGCCAGCAATCATAAATTAGGAGAAAAGTCCAGAAGCAGAGCATTGTGTCCCTCCTGGAGAGGGTAATGTTGGGAGGTATGGGATCATCTCCCTCCAAGGGAGAAGAAAACAATTTCTGAACAGCTGCAGCTGGAGAGACAGAAGTCCAGGTTTTCCAGCTTACCCAGAGTCAGCAGGAAGTCATGTGCAGGAGAGGGGTTTAAGAATCCAGTTTAACCACAATGCATTGCGCTGGTGCCTGTTATAGGCCAGTGAGCAGGGCTGAGATTATAGCACTAGGGACTGTGGACATTGGCAGTGCCAGGAGAGCATGTGTAGCTGCAAGCCACTGCAGCAGAATGACTTGTGAGCACGGGAAGTACTAGGACCTTTTATGTTTGTTTGTTTGTTTGTTTGTTTGTTTCATTTTTCTGTATGTACCTGTGTGACCAGGCCCAAGCCTGTGTACGCTGTGCTACAGTGTCTGTTGCCAGTAAAGACACTCTGTTGTAACCGGAAAACCTGCCTGCGAGTCCTTATTTACAGTACCCGTGTTACAATATATACTTTGCACACCCTGAAGCTAAGGGCTGCAGGCGTAGATCCAGGGCTGTTTCTAGCCAATTTGGCTCCCTGTGCGAGATTTAAAAATGTGCCCCCCATGACATAAAAAATTGTCGTCCCCCCACACACACACACACCTATATAAAAAAAAACTTGCGCGCGCGCCCGGGAAGGGGGCGTGGCCTCATCTAAATGGGTGTGGCCTCATCTAAATGGGCATGGCCTCGTCTGAAAAGACTACCTCACAATCCAGTTTTTGACCCTGCTCCAACAGATCACGACCACTACAGGAAAAAAAAATTCTACCATATTAAGCCCCACACAGTAATGCCCCCTGCACCATATTATGCCACACACCGCAATGCCCTTGATACATTAAATCCCCACACTACGGCAGGCAAGAGTCCCCATTTCACACATTACGGCAGGTGTCCCCATTTTACACATTGAGAGAGAGAGAATACTTACAGAGGCGATTACCGCTCTTCGGCCCGCCTCACCAGTCGCTCCTCGCGCCGGCCTTTCCCTCTTCCTAACTTGGATCCCCCTCTGTACTCCGCTCGGGGGGGGGGAGTTTTGCGGAGTGACGGGGTTGCGTCGTGACGTAACGGCGCAACCGCGTCATTACGTGAAACCCCGCCCCCCGAGCGGGTTACTTGGGGAGAAATAGGAGGGGGAAGCAGGGAGCCACAGTTAGTGCCGCGGCGGGCGCCCAGTGCGGTTGCACTGCTCGCCTGCCCCAAGAAATGGCCCTGCGTAGATCTCAGGACCAGTTGCTTCTCCCATGGGCAGCTTTACATGGCTTGCTCTGGAGTCAGTAGCCCCAAGTATCTTTTTGTGTTGGTCCCTGAAGGAAGAATTTAAAAATTGGATTTTAATTACCTACCGGTAAATCCTTTTCTCGTTGTCCGTAGAGGATGCTGGGATCCACATTAGTACCATGGGGTATAGATGGGTCCACCAGGAGCCATTGCCACTTTAAAAGTTCAATAGTGTGGGCTGGCTCCTCCCACTATGCCCCTCCTACCAGACTCAGTCTAGAAACTGTGCCCGAGGAGACGGACAACTTCGAGAGAAGAATTTTACACAGATAGTGGCGAGATTCACACCAGCTCACACATACAAGGCAAACCAAGCTAACCAGCCTGAAAACTCAGCAACGGCTGAACAATAATACTTAACCAAGTAAGAACAACAGTACTTAACCAAGGAACAAAGCAGTACTGAACTAAATAATCCCTGCAGGATCGCGAAGCACTGGGCGGGCGCCCAGCATCCTCTATGGACTACGAGAAAAGGATTTACCGGTAGGTAATTAAAATCCTATTTTCTCTTACGTCCTAGAGGATGCTGGGGTCCACATTAGAACCATGGGGATGTACCAAAGCTCCCAGAACAGGAGGGAGAGCGCGGAGGCTCCTGCAGAACTGATTGACCAAACTTAAGGTCCTCAGAGGCCAAAGTATCGAACTTGTAGAACTTAGCAAACGTGTTCGACCCTGACCAAGTAGCTGTTCGGCAAAGTTGTAAAGCCAAGACACCCTGGGAAGCTGCCCAGGAAGAACCCACCTTACGGATAGAGTAGGCCTTAACTGATTTTGGACACGGAAATCCTGCCGTAGAATATGCATGCTGGATAGTGAACCGGATCCAGCGAGAAATCGTCTGCTTAGCAGCAGGACACCCAAGTTTCTTGGGATCATGCAGGACAAACAGAGAGTCCGATTTTCTGTGACGAGAAATTCTCTTTACATAAATCTTCAAAGCCCTCACAACATCCAGGGACTTTGAGGGAATTGAGGAGTCAGTTGCCACTGGCACCACAATAGGTTGGTTGATATGAAAAGCCGACACAACCTTTGGAAGAAACTGCTGACGCGTCCTGAGCTCAGCTCTACCTTCATGCAAAATTAAGTAGGGGCTCTTACAGGACAAAGCCCCCAATTCAGACACACGCCTAGCAGAAGCTAAGGCCAACAATGTGACAGCCTTGCACGTGAGAAACTTGACCTCAACCTCCTGGAGAGGCTCGAACCAATTGGAGGAACTGTAACACCACGTTAAGATCCCAGGGTGCTGTAGGAGGCACAAAGGGAGGCTGGATGTGTAGAACCCCTTTCAAGAAAGTCTGAACCTCAGGAAGGGAAGCCAGTTGTTTCTGGAAGAAAATGGACAAGGCCGAAATCTGGACCTTAATGGATCCCAAACGCAAGCCCATATCAACACCTGCTTGCAGGAAGAGGAGAAACCGTCCAAGCTGAAACTCCACCGTAGGAAACTTCTTGGATTCACACCAAGACACATACTTTTTCCAAATGCGATGGTAATGTTTAGACGTTACTCCTTTCCTAGCCTGTATCAGGGTAGGAATAACCTTGTTCGGAATGCCCTTCCGAGCTAATATCTGGCGTTCAACCTAAATGCCGTGAAATGTAGCCGTGGTAAGTCTTGATAAGTGAATGGCCCCTGTTGCAACAGGTCCTCCCGAAGAGGAAGAGGCCTCGGATCTTCCAGCAGTAGATCCAGAAGATCCGCGTACCAAGCCCTTCTTGGCCAGTCCGGAGCAAAGAGGCTTGCCTGAACTCTTGTTATCCTTATGAGCTTTAGAATCCTTGGAATAAGTGGAAGTGGTGGAAACACGTACACTGACTGGAACACCCACGGAGTCACCAAGGCGTTCACCGCCACTGCTTGCGGGTCTCTTGACCTGGAACAGTACCTCCAAAGCTTCTTGTTGAGATGGGAGGCCATCATGTCTATCTGAGGTACACCCCAAAGATTTGTCACCTCCGTGAACACCTCAGGATGGAGGCCCCACTCTCCTGGATGGAGCTCATGTCTGCTGAGGAAGTCCGCTTCTCAGTTGTCCACTCCCGGAATGAAAATTGCTGACAGCACCAACGCATGCCTTTCTGCCCAGAGGATGATTCTTGTTACCTCTAACATAGCCGCTCTGCTCTTTGTTCCGCCCTGTCGTTTAATGTAGGCCACCGTCGTTACATTGTCCGACTGTACTTGAATGGCCCGATCTCGCAGAAGATGTGCCAGTTGGAGAAGGCCGTTGTACACGGCTTAGTTCCAGAATGTTTATTGGAAGAATGGATTCCAGACTTGACCACCTTGCTTGGAAGGTTTCCCCTTGAGTGACTGCGCCCTAACCCTGGAGACTTGCATCCATGGTTAGAAGGATCCAGTTCTGAACCCCGAACCTGCGGCCCTCCAGAAGGTGAGGCATTTGCAGCCACCAGAGGAGTGAAATCCTTGCTTTCGGTGACAGACGTATCCTCTGGTGCATGTGTAGATGAGATCACGACCACTTTTCTAGGAGATCCAGTTGGAAGGATCAAGCATGAAATCTTCCGTACTGAAGAGCCTCGTAAGAGGCAACCATCTTCCCCAGAAGGTGAATGCACTGATGAACTGATACCCGGGCAGGCTTCAAGATATCCCAGGCCATTGATTGTGTCACCAATGCTTTCTCCTCCGGTAGAAACACCCTCTGCACTTCCATGTCGAGGATCATCCCCAGGAAAGACAATCTCCTTGTCGGCTTCAAATGTGACTTTGGAAGGTTCAGGATCCAACTGTGCAGATGAGTCGCGAGAGCAATGGACTGCAATAACTTCTCCCTGGACGATGCCTTTATCAGCAGATCGTCCAGATATGGAATTATGTTCACTCCCTGTCTGCGGAGGAGAACCATCATCTCTGCCATCACCTTAGTGAACACCCTCGGTGCTGTGGAGAGACCGAATGGCAGTGCCTGGAACTGATAGTGACTGTCTAACAGTGCAAATCTGAGATAAGCCTGATGTGGCGGCCAAATCGGAATGTGGAGGTACGCATCCTTGATATCCAGGGATACCAGAAACTCTCCCTCCTCCAGACCTGAGATCACCGCTCTCAGAGACTCCATTTTGAATTTGAACTCCCTCAGATAAGGGTTTAACGATTTCAAGTTCAAAATTGGTCTGACCGAACCATACGGTTTCAGTACCACGAATAGTAACCCATGTGTTGCATATGAGGTGGTACTAGAACAATGACCTTTGACTGTTTCAATTTTTGGATGGCTTCCTGTAGGATAGCCCTTTCTGTCAGTAAAGCTGGCAAGCCTGATTAGAGGAATCTGTGAGGCGGGAGTTCCTGAAACTCCAGTCTGTACCCCTGGGACACAATATCCTGTATCCAGGAATCCAGGCCGGATGACACCCAGACGTGGCTGAAACGTCTGAGTCTCGCACCCACCAGCCTATTCTCCAGGCTGTGCAGTCCACCGTCTTGCTGAGGATTTTGAGAAACCAGAAGCAGGCTTTTGGTCCTGGGAACCTGCAGGTGCAGGCTTTTTGGATTTTGCACGACTACCTCTAAAGAAGGTGGTAGGAGGCCTGGACTTTTTCATCTTAGTGGTCCGAAAGGACTGCGATGTAGGTGAAGAAAAAGGTTTCTTCGTAGAAGGAGTAGTTGAGGGAAGAAAGGGTGACTTACCCGCGGTTGCCGTGGAAATTGACGCATCCAATGCTTCCCCAAATAGAGCCTGACCTATGAAGGGTAGGTTCTCCACACTTCTCCTGGATTCCGCGTCTGCAGACCATTGGCGTAGCTAGAGTCCCCTGCGAGCTGAAACAGCCATGGAAGAAATCCTTGCATTCAGCGTACCCAGGTCCTTCATGGACTCCACCATGAAACCCGCAGAATCCTGTATGTTACATAAAAACAGTTCAATGTCACTTCTATCCATTGTATCTAAGTCTTCTAGTAACGTGCCTGACCACTTTACTATAGCTTTAGAAATCCATGCACAAGCAATAGTGGGCCTTAACGCCACACCTGAAGCAGTGTATATGGATTTGAGCGTAGTGTCAATTTTACAATAAGCTTGTTCTTTTAGCGTGGTAGATCCAGGGACAGGTAAAACCACCTTTTTTGACAGTCTGGAGACAGATGCGTCAATTATGGGTGGGTTTTCCCATTTTTTTTCTATCCTCCTCAGGGAAGGGAAAAGCAACCAGAACCCTTATTGGGATCTGGATTTTTTTCTCTGGGTTTTCCCAGGAATTTTCAAATAGAGCGTTTAATTCTTTAGTTGCAGGGAAGGTTAGCGAGGCTTTCTTATTGTCTGTGAAGTAAGCCTCCTCAACCTGCTCAGGTGGTGTGTCAGTAATGTTTAACACATCTCTAATAGCCTCAATCATGAGCTGCACCCCCTTTGCAAGGGATGCCGCCCCCCTCAGCACATCCCTATCACCATCTGCCGTGTCAGAGTCGGTATCCGTGTCGGCTTGCATAATCTGGGCAAGTGCACGTTTCTGTGGGTATATGCTAGGGTATTTAGAAGGAATAGGAACAGAACCTGACCAAATGGCCATAGAATTCTTTAAAACCTGAGTTTCAGTCTCAGTATGAGCTACCCTAGTAGAGATCTGAGAGATCATTCCCTTAATAGAAGTCAGCCATTCTGGCTCAGTAATAGGAATCTGAGACAAGACATCACATTCCTGGGTACATGGAATGGATTCATCTGGAGAAGAAACGTCCTCTGCAGCATAAGACACAGTCCCTGGACATGGCTATGTGAGAAAACATACACCCACATACACACAGGAAATGTCAAACACAGTTTCCCCCCCAAGTACCTTCAGAGAAACACAGAGCTTGGAGCAAGCACACACACAGCGCTCAATTAGGTAGGTATAACCAACCTGGCGCTGACTGTGTACACTTAATAGACTACACAGTAATACACAGCTCCCCCCCCCCCCCCCCCCTCTTCTACAATCCCCTGGTACAGCACAGGATAGCTGGAGTCGTGTGGAGGGACAGCACTCCCTGTCAGCGTCTGCAGGGAGAAAATGGTGCTGAACGCTGCTGGGTCCACTCTGAGGAGAAGCTCCGCCCTCTGGACATGGTGCATCTTCCCGCACTTTCACATTTTTATACTGGCCTGAGGATTTTGCTAGCAGCGTTACCAAGGTCCCTGATAGCCTTGATTGACCAGTGTAGGGTATTTGCACTGGCTCATAGCGCCGCACTGTGTACCGCTGAGCTCTCTGGAGCGCAGTTAGTACTGCGCTCCTACCCTGTTGCCGCCATTCACACCGGCTCCCTGCTTGTCGGGTCACCGGTGACTCACTCGCCACCGGAATCTTCTGGCTTTGTTAGGGGGTGGGGGCATGCAGCGGAAGTGAGCGGTTGCCTGGGGCGGCTAACGATCATCACCCTCAGGAGCTCAGTGTCCTGTCAGCGGAGATAGTGGCCATTAAACTCTCAGGGTTGGACACTACTCACCTCCTAAGTCCCATGAATCAGGGAGGCTGTTGCCAGCAGCCTCCCTCTGCCTAACTCTAAGAAAAAATAAGAATTTACTTACCGATAATTCTATTTCTCGTAGTCGATGCTGGGAACTCCGTAAGGACCATGGGGAATAGCGGCTCCGCAGGAGACTGGGCACAAAAAGAAAGCTTTAGGACTACCTGGTGTGCACTGGCTCCTCCCCCTATGACCCTCCTCCAAGCCTCAGTTAGGATACTGTGCCCGGACGAGCGTACACAATAAGGAAGGATTTTGAATCCCGGGTAAGACTCATACCAGCCACACCAATCACACAGTACAACTTGTGATATGAAACCCAGTTAACAGCATGATAACAGATGAGCCTCTGAATAGATGGCTCACAACAAGAACCCGATTAGTTAACAATAACTATGTACAAGTATTGCAGACAGTCCGCACTTGGGATGGGCGCCCAGCATCCACTACGGACTACGAGAAATAGAATTATCGGTAAGTAAATTCTTATTTTCTCTGACGTCCTAGTGGATGCTGGGAACTCCGTAAGGACCATGGGGATTATACCAAAGCTCCCAAACGGGCGGGAGAGTGCGGATGACTCTGCAGCACCGAATGAGAGAACTCCAGGTCCTCCTCAGCCAGGGTATCAAATTCATAGAATTTTGCAAACGTGTTTGCCCCTGACCAAGTAGCTGCTCGGCAAAGTTGTAAAGCCGAGACCCCTCGGGCAGCCGCCCAAGATGAGCCCCCCTTCCTTGTGGAATGGGCTTTTATTGATTTAGGCTGCGGTCATCCTACCGCAGAATGCGCCAGCTGAATAGTGCTACAAATCCAGCGCGCAATAGACTGCTTAGAAGCAGGAGCACCCAGCTTGTTGGGTGCCATCAGGATAAACAGCGAGTCAGTTTTCCTGACTCCAGCCGTCCTGGAAAAATAAAATTTTCAGGGCCCTGACTACGTCCAGCAACTTGGAATCCTCCAAGTCCCTAGTAGCCGCAGGCACCACAATAGGTTGGTTCAAGTGAAAACCTGAGACCACCTTTGGGAGAAACTGAGGACGAGTCCTCAACTCTGCCCTATCCATATAGAAAATCAGATAAGGGCTTTTACATGACAAAGCCGCCAATTCTGACACACGCCTGGCCAAGGCCAAGGCCAACAGCATGACCACTTTCCACGCGAGATACTTTAGCTCCATGGTTTTAAGTGGCTCAACCAATATGACTTTAGGAAATCCAACACCACGTTGAGATCCAAAAAGTGCCACAGGAGGCACAAAAGGAGGCTGAATATGTAGTACTCCTTTAACCAAAGTCTGAACTTCAGGCAGTGAAGCCAGTTCTTTCTGGAAGAAAATCGACAGAGCCGAAATCTGGACCTTGATGGACCCCAATTTGAGGCCCAAACGTCACCCCTGCTTGCAGGAAGTGCAGGAATCGACATAGTTGAAATTCCTCCGTCGGGGCCTTTATGGCCTCCCACCAAGCAATAAATTTTCGCCAAACGCGGCGATAATGTCTTGCGGTGACATCCTTCCTGGCTATGATCAGGGTAGGGATGACTTCCTTCGGAATACCCTTTTCCTTTAGGATCCGGTGTTCTACCGCCATGCCGTCAAACGCAGCCGCAGTAAGTCTTGGAACAGACAGGGTCCCTGCTGCAGCAGGTCTTGTCTAAGCGGCAGAGGCCAAGGGTCCTCTGCCAGCATCTCTTGAAGTTCCGGGTACCAAGCTCTTCATGGCCAATCCGGAACCCCGAGTATGGTTTTCACTCCTCGCCTTCTTATTATTCTCAGTACCTTGGGTATGAGAGGTAGAGGAGGAGACACATAAACCGACTGGTACACCCACGGTGTCACTAGAGCGTCCCCAGCGATCGCCTGAGGGTCCCTTGACCTGGCGCAATATCTTTTCAACTTCTTGTTGAGGCGGGACGCCATCATGTCCACCCGTGGTCATTCCCAACGGTTTACCCGCATTTGGAAAACTTCTGAATGAAGTCCCCATTCTCCTGGGTGTAGGTCGCCCATCGGAGAATCCTTGTGGCTTCTGCCATCGCCATCCTGCTTCTTGTGCCGCCCTGTCTGTTTACATGGGCGACCGCCGTGATGTCGTCTGATTGGATCAGTACCGGCTGGTTCTGAAGCAGGGGCCTTGCTTGGCTTAGGGCATTGTAAATGGCCCTTCGCTGCAGAATATTTATGTGAAGCGAAATCTCCTTGGAAATTTCTTCCCTGTGTGACTGCACCCCAGCCCCGAAGGCTGGCATCCGTGGTCACCAGGACCCAGTCCTGTATTCCGAATCTGCGGCCCTCTAGTAGATGAGCCCTCTGCAGCCACCACAGCAGCGACACCCTGTTTCTTGCTGACAGGGTTATCCGCTGTTGTATCTGTAGATGGGACCCGGACCATTAGTCCCACAGGTCCCACTCGAACGTCCTTGCGTGGAGTCTTCCGAATGGAATTATGCTTCGTACGAAGCTACCATTTTTCCCAGGACTCGTGTGCATTGATGTACCGACACCTGTCCTGGTTTTAGGATGTCTCTGACTAGAGATGACAACTCCTCGGCTTTTTCCACTGGAACAAACACTCTTTTCTGGTCTGCGTTCAGAAACATTTCCAGGAACAGAAGACGTGTCGTCGGGACCAGCTGTGACTTTGGAATATTGAGAATCCAGTCGTGCTGTTGTAGCACTTCCCGAGAGAGTGCTACCCCCACTACCAACTGTTCTTTGGACCTCGCCTTTATCAGGAGATCGTCCAAGTACGGGATAATAAAAACTTCCTTCTTGCGAAGGAGTATCATCACTTCTGCCATTACCTAGGTAAAGACCTTCGGTGCCGTGGACAACTCCACCGGCCGCGTCTGGAACTGATAGTGACAGTCCTGTACCACATATCTGAGGTACTCCTGGTGAGGAGGGTAAATGGGGACATGCAGGTACGCATCCTTGATGTCCAGGGAGACCCTGTAATCCCCCTCGTCCAGGCTCGTAATATCCGCCCTGAGCGATTCCATCTTGAACTTGAATCTTCTGATATAAAAGTTCAAGTATTTTAATTTCAAGATGGGTATCACCGAAGCGTTTCGGTACCACAACCACTGTGGAATAGTAACCCCTTCCTTGCTGAAGGAGGGGCACCTTGACAATCACTTGTTGTGATTATAGTGTTGAATATCCACCAACACCGTCTCCCTGGCAGAGGGAGGTGCCGGTAAGGCAGATTTTAGGAAACGGCGGGGGGAAGAACGTCTCGAACTCCAGCCTGTACCCCTGAGATACTACGTGAAGGAACCAGGGATCCATGTGAGAGAGCCCACTGTCCGCTGAAATTTCTGAGACGGGCCCCCACCGTACCCGGGTCCGCCTGAGCAGCCCCCGCACCATGCTGTGGACCTACCGGACGCAGGGAGGATTTCTGCTCTTGGGAACTAGTTGTGTGTTGCAGCTTTTTCCTCTACCTTTGCCTCTCGGCAGAAAGGATGAGCCTCTAGCCCTCTTGCTTTTCTGGGGCCGAAAGGACTGTACTTGATGATACGGTGCTTTCTTTTGTTGTGGGGTAGCCTGTGGCAAAAAAATCGATTTCCCAACAGTAGCTGTGGAAACGAGGTCTGAAAAACCATCCCCAAACAGTTTTACCCCCTTATAGGGCAACTTCCATGTGCCGATTCGAGTCGGCATCGCCTGACCATTGCCAAGTCCATAACCCCCGTCTGGCGGCAATGGACCTAGCGCTTATTTTTGATGCCAGCCGGCAAATATCCCTCTGTGCATCACGTATGTATAAGACCACGTCTTTTATATGCTCTATTTTCAGCAAAATATTGTCCCTATCCATAGTTATTTTCCGACAGGGAATCTGACCACGCAGCGGGAGCACTGCACATCCATGCCGAAGCAACGGCTGGTCGCAATATAATGCCCTAGTGTGTGACTATATCTTATAGGGTAACCTCCTGCTTTCTATCAGCAGGTCCCTTCAGGGCGGCCGTATCCGGAGACGGTAGTGCCACCTTTTCTGATAAGCGTGTAAGCGCTGTATCTACCCTATGGGGTGTTTCCCCGCGTGACCTATCCTCTGGCGGGAAAGGGTACGCTGCCAATAACCGTTTTAGAAATTATCAATTTCTTACCGGGGGAAGACCACTCTTCCTCACACACCTCATTTAATTTCTCAGATGCAGGAAAAACTACTAATAGTTTTCTCTCACCAAACACAATACCCTTTTATGTGGTACCTGGGGTATAATCATAAATGTGTAATACATTTTTCATTGCCTCAATCCTGTAACGGGTGGACCTATTTGGAGGGTACACCAGTCTCATCGACATCGACACTGGAGTCAGTATCCGTGTCGACATCTGTGTCTGTTATCTGAGGTAGCGGGCGATTTTAGAGCCCCCCGTGACATTTGAGACGCTGGAACAGGCACAAGCTGAGTAGCCGGCTGTTCTGTGTCGTCGACCTTTTATGTAAGGAGTTGACACTGTCACGTAATCTTTCCATAAGTTCAACCACACCGGTGTCGACCCCGCAGGGGGTGACAACATATTTACAGGCATTCGCTCCGCCTCCACCTCATTATCCTCCACATACCTGTCGACACAGCTGTACCGACACACAGCACACACACAGGGAATGCTCTGATAGAGGACAGGACCCCACAAAGCCCTTTGGGGAGACAGAGGGAGAGTATGCCAGCACACACCAGGGCGCTATATATCACAGGGATAGCACCTATAAAAAGTGTTTTCCCTTATAGCTGCATATATATATGTATACTGCGCCTAAATTGTGCCCCCCCTCTCTTTTTAACCCTTTCTGTAGTATATTAACTGCAGGGGAGAGCCAGGGAGCTTCCCTCCAACGGAGCTGTGAGGGAAAAATGGCGCCAGTGTGCTGAAGGAGATAGTTCCGCCCCTTTTTCACTGACTTTTCTCCCGCATTTTTATGGATTCTGGCAGGGGTTAATGTACATCCATATAGCCCTGGGGGTTATATGTGATGTATTTTTGCCAGCCAAGGTGTTAATATTGCTGCTCAGGGCGCCCCCCCCCCCAGCGCCCTGCACCCATCAGTGACCGCAGTGTGAGGTGTGCATGAGGAGCAATGGCGCACAGCTGCAGTGCTGTGCGCTACCTTGATGAAGACTGATGTCTTCTGCCGCCGATTTTCCGGACCTCTTCTTGCTTCTGGCTCTGTAAGGGGGCCGGCGGCGCGGCTCTGGGACCGGACTCCGAGGCTGGGCCTGTGTTCGATCCCTCTGGAGCTAATGGTGTCCAGTAGCCTAAGAAGCCCAAGCTGGCTGCAAGCAGGCAGGTTCGCTTCTTCTCCCCTTAGTCCCTCAATGCAGTGAGCCTGTTGCCAGCAGGTCTCACTGAAAATAAAAAACCTAAAACTAACTTTTATCTAAGAAGCTCAGGAGAGCCCCCTAGATTGCACCCTGCTCGGTCGGGCACAAAAATCTAACTGAGGCTTGGAGGAGGGTCATAGGGGGAGGAGCCAGTGCACACCAGGTAGTCCTAAAGCTTTCTTTTTGTGCCCAGTCTCCAGCGGAGCCGCTATTCCCCATGGTCCTTACGGAGTTCCCAGCATCCACTAGGACGTCAGAGAAATAATAAAACTAGAAAAACTCCTATGGAGCTCCCCTAGCTGTAACCGGCTCCTCCGGGCACATTTTCTAAACTGAGTCTGGTAGGAGGGGCATAGAGGGAGGAGCCTGCCCACACTATTAAACTCCAGCAGCCATAAGAGGAGCTATTTTAAAGAAGATAGAAGACTTCAAGGGCTGCAGCAGAGGCACTCTAGTGCTAGATATCATTCTGATATCTCCTGCTGCAGCTCCATCACCTCCCCCAGCGGCGCTGTATACTCCCGTGTCCCTGGTTACCGGGTACTTACAGCGGAGGCTCCGGTTCTTCACCCAGGGCGCACACACTAACCGAAGTTCCCACAGTGTCCACGCGGCCATTAGGAGGCGGCGGTGACACTGTGGGAGTACAGGGACCCCACTAGACCACCAGGGCAAGGGCACAGGTCGGATTAGACTATAATCCAGTTTATTAAGGCCTGCATCACCCAGTGGTGAAGTCCAGCAAGGGGATAAGGCTCTGGCCTGTAGCCCCTCCCCCAGCCCCTGGGCGCCATTTAGAGTAAAAGTTCCCACTCTGGAGCTGCATCTCTCTGTCTCCCTCACTCCCTGTCAGCATTTGGGTGCCATTACACACAGCTGCGCTGATTCTGGGACTGGTGGGTGATGCCCCCTCTGTAAAGCCGCCTGCATCATCAGCGCTGTGCATTTACAGGACACTTAAGTATTCTACATGTCGTTTAGACAGTGTTAGTTAAGAACAAGTGCATACTTCAGGGTTATTTAGTACAAGTACCCTGTGATATTCATCCAGTTTTTACTGTGCATTGATATATCTGTTTATGTACATAGCTTTACTCAGTAATAGTATTGCTAGTCCAGTGCAGTTTTATTGTTTGTCATAATTCCTGCATTGTGTGTGTGTGTGTGTGTGTGTGTGTGTGTGTGTGTGTGTGTGTGTGTGTGTGTGTGTGTGTGTGTGTGTGTGTGTGTGTGTGTGCATATACTGTAGCTGCTGGGTGATCTCTACTCTGTGTATCTCACTCCTACTGCTATCCCTATAGTCTGCAACCTGAGGAGGCTCCGTGCGTCAGGGTTATTAGATAATATAGGTATTTCACAGGATATACGTATTTTGTATTTTTCTCTGTGTTTTTCAGTCACATTTTTCCTCAGAAATCCTCTGTTTGTGCTGTCACACACTGCACGGGGGGTTTGTGTTGGGTATTATATTTATATCCATGGACGTGCAGTGAGATAAATTTCTCAGGAGGCACTGCTTAGTACCAGAGCCAGATTTACACACAATATATGAGCCAAATGGTGCATGTGGGCATTATACACACGTACAGCAATACATACTCATGGAAATTTGGTGAGTTTTGATCAGAGATGGATGGAAAAAATAAGCAGGTGAGGCACTGCCACACCAGCCATAGACTTTTTGCTCCAGAGATTTGACTATAAAAATGATTAGAACAATACAAAGAAGATATTTTTAACATATTCTTTGTATTTTTCATATACTTTATACAGTAAAAACTCTTGCACAAACGTTAGTATGACAGGAAAGGCTCTGCCTCACCTGCCTCACCCCACTGCACGTCACTGATTATATCTGCTGAATATTGTACTGTGTTGCCCGTGGTTTATGCTTTCATATCATGTCAACTACAGGGGGCGATGGATCTGGGGCTGATTCCGCCGTGCGCGGTTATGATGTCCCAGATGCATTTGAGAATAACTTGGCTGCTGAGGGTTCAGGTTTTGGGGGTTCTTTATTACCCCAGTCAGTTTGTAACAACGGGGGCACATCAGGGCCCGCCTTGGGCTGCCTTTTCTAATTTACTGACTACGCTGGTAACTAGACTCGCGGTTAATCCGCCATGGACAGATGCTCTGTCCACTCAGTTACAGCAATTGAATAACTCTTTGGATAAGCGTATTCCTGACCCTCGCCCGCCTAAGACTAAACCTAAGAAGTCCTCTAAGCGCTATTACTTCCTCTCAATCCACGCATGTTCCGGATACCTCTTCCGATGAAGATGGCAAGTATACTGACCCCACAGACTCTGATCATGATGTTTATGATGGGGAATCTGTTTCACAGGTGGATGTTCCTGATCTATTAGAGGCTATCAGGCTCATTCTTCAGATTGATGATGATCCTAAGCCTGCTACTACATCTAAGAAACCGGACAGGTTCAAACGTCAGAAGGTTACTAAATTGGTTTTACCTCATTCTGACCACTTGGTTGACATACGTCAGGAACCCTGGGAGAACCCAAGAAAGAAATTCACCCTGCACAAGAAGATGCTAGCCCGCTATTCCCTGGTGGCAGAATTGAGTAAAAATTGGGAAACTCCACCGCCGGTTGATTCGCAGATCGCTCGGCTGGTGGTGTCATCTGCACTGCCTGTCACTACCGTCACTTCTCTCAAGAAGCCGACGGATAAACGTGTGGAGGGCTGCTTAAAAGCTATCTATACACTTGCAGGGGCTGCACATAGACCCACCATTGCGGCTACTTGGGACGCAGAAGCGATTGAGGCGTGGGCTCAGGAAATAGAGGCTGAGTTTCTGTCCAATTTTTCTGAACATGCCAGGCAATGTCTCTCTTATATTGTCACGGCATCTCATTACATTAAAGAAGCAGCTTCGGATGCAGGTATTCTGGCGGCCAAGGCTGCTACAACATCCATTTTGGTTCGTCGTATTCTCTGGTTGCGGTCCTGGTCGGTGGACCTGGACTCTAAGAAAACCCTGGAGGTACTCCTTTTTAAAGGAAACATCCTCTTTGGTGAGGATCTCAACAAGATTGTCGCTGACTTGGCGTCTGCTAAGACTGCATGTCTACCTAGTACTACTCCTTCGGCCCCGAAGGCTAAGACTACTTCCTTTCGTTCCTTTCGGCCTCCGGGTAAAGCAAAGGGTCAGGCGTACCCGAAACAGTTTTGTACTTCCAAAACCACCAAGGCCAAGCCTAAACGTGTCTGGGCTGCCCGTCAGCCGGCTTCCAAATCGGATAAGCCGGCGGCATGACGGGGCGGGCCTCCCCCTGGGGGATCCCAGGGTGGGAGGCTGACTTTTAAGGTTCACTCAGGTATCGTTGAAGACCACTTCAGAAGCTTGGGTGCGGAAAGTCGTCACTCACGGATACGCTATATCCTTCAAGACACGTCCCCCTCCTCGCTGTTGCCTGACGGACATCCCTTCGGATCAGATGAAGGCAACAACTCTACATTTAGTGGTACAATCCCTTCTGGACACCGGAGTAGTAGTTCCGGTGCCTCTGGCTATCCAACGCTGTTCCTAGTCCCAATACCGAATGGTTCCTCCTGGCCCATTCTCAACCTCAAATCTTTGAACAAGTTTGTGAGGGTCCCCAAGTTTCGTATGGAGACTCTTCGCTCTATTGTCCTGGCTTTGGAACCAGGGGACTATATGGTATCCCTGGATATACAGGATGCTTACCTACATATCCCTATTGCCATGTCACATCAGCAATACCTGCGGTTTGCTATTGGCAATCTCCATTACCAATTCCGGGCCTTAGCGTTTGGTCTGACCATGGCTCCGCAAATTTTCACCAAGGTCATGGCAGTTATGATGGCTTCACTCCGCCATCGGGGCATCCGGATCCTGCCATATCTGGACGATCTGCTGATCCTGGCCAATTCCCCAGAAGTTCTCCTCCGTAATTTGGATCTGACAGTCCAGTTTCTGCAAGACCACGGGTGGCTCATCAGCTGGAAGAAATCACCCCTGGTCCCTGCCCAGACCATGGTGCATCTGGGAGCGTTGTTGGACACACACAACCAGAGGTTGTTTTTATCACAGGAGAAAGTCCTGAAGCTTCAGGACAAGATACGTTGCTTCCTCACTCGTCCGCATGTGTCGATACACTCGGCAATGCAAGTACAAGGCCTTATGGTGTCAGCTTTCAACATGGTGGAGTTTGCTCAATTTCATTCCCGCCCTCTGCAGAAACTGATTCTTGCCAAGTGGGACGGCCTGCCTCACCGGTTCAGGTCTCAAATGATCTCTTTGTCTCCGGAGGTCCGTCTGTCACTGACCTGGTGGCTGCAGGACCATCGATTGAGCAGGGGTTGTCCCTTCTGGATCTCTGACTAGGTCCTTATGACGATGGATGCCAGTCTGAGGGGTTGGGGCGCAGTGTTGGAGCATCACTCTCTTCAGGCACGCTGGACCAGGGAGGAGTCTCTCCTCCCGATAAACATACTGGAACTGTGGGCAGTGTTCAATGCTCTGAAACTGGCCTGGCATCTGGTACTGAAGAGGCCTGTTTAAGTGCAGTCAGACAACGCCACCACGGAGGCGTGCATCAACCATCAAGGCGGCACTCGAAGCCGCATGGCAACGTTGGAAGTGTCAAAGATTCTTCAATGGGCGGAAGGCCATCTGCCATCCATATCGGCAGTGTTCATTCCGGGGCTCCTAAACTGAAATCAGACTTCCTCAGTCGTCAGGACGTACACGCCGGAGAGTGGAGCCTTCATCCAGAAGTATTTCAACTCCTAGTGGACAAGTGGGGCCTACCAGATGTAGACCTGACGGCGTTTTGACACAATCACAAGGTTCCGATCTTCGGAGCAAGAACAAGGGATCCTCAAGCGGCGTTCGTGGCCGCACTGGCAATTCCATGGAACTTTCGGCTGCTGTACGTGTTCCCTCCGGTGCCCAGAGTAGTGAGGAACTTCAAGCAAGAAGGAGGAATCCTTCTTCTAATAGCTCCAGCGTGGCCCAGACGGCATTGGTTCTCAGACCTACAGGGTCTCTCGCTAGAGCATCCTCTTCTGCTTTCGTAAAGACCAGACCTCCTCGTTCAGGGCCCTTATGTTTACCAGGATTTGGCCCGACTGGCTTTGACGGCGTGGCTCTTGAAGCTTCCGTACTGAGGGCCAAAGGATTTTCTGAGGCGGTCATTCAAACTATGTTGAAGGCCCGTAAGCCGGCTTCTGTGACTCCTTGGGATTTGTCGGTGGTTCTGGAGGCTTTGCAAGAGTCTCCGTTTGAACCTCTTGAATCTGTGGACCTTAAGTGGCTTTCCCTCAAGGTCTTGTTTCTGCTGGCTGTTGCCTCTGCTAGATGAGTATCGGATTTGGGTGTTTTGTCTTGTAGGACCCCCTATCTGATTTTTCACTGTGACCGGGCAGTTCTTCAAACGCGCCCTGGTTATCTACCTAATGTGGTGTCTTCTTTCCACCTTAACCAGGAGATTGTGGTTCTGGCCTTTGTCTCTCCGGATTATCCTCCAAAGAGCGGTCTTTGGATGTGGTATGGGCTCTCCGTATCTATGTGAAGAGGACAGCATCCGTTAGGAAGTCTGATTCTCTCTTTGTACTGTTTGGTGTTCACAAACGTGGCTGGCCTGCTAACAAGCAGACCTTGGCCAGATGGATTAAAATGGTGATTGCACATGCTTATGTACAGGCTGGCCTTCCAGCTCCTGCTACCAACAAAGCCCATTCTACTCAGTCTCTTGGACCTTCTTGGGCGGCCCGCCGTGGTGCGACCCTTGAACAATTGTGCAAGGTGGCTACGTGGTCCTCAGTGAACATGTTCATAAGGTTCTATGCCTTCGATACTTCCGCCTCCCAGGATGCTTCTTTTGGACACCAGGTTCTTGTGCTCGCTACAGTGCGTCCCCCCCCCATAAGGAACTGCTTTAGGAAATGCCCGATGTTATTCCCTGAGGAATACCAGTGTACCCCGCTGCAGAAAAGGAGATTTATGGTAATAACTTACCCTTGTTAAATCTCTTTCTGCAAGGTACTGTACACTGGATTTCACAGGGCACCCACCCTGATGCACTTAGCTTCTTTGGTTTGGTATGGCATTAGCCACTGATACCTTCTCCTGTCGTGAGAATGTGGTGTACGTGGCTACTAACGGCTGTCATCTTTTTTGCCTGCTACTGCATTGGACTGGTTAACGAAACTGAGCTCCTGTGCACGGAGGCAGGGTTATAGAGGCGGCGGCGCTGAGCATCTTGAGAACAGTCAAAGCTTTTAGCCTGTTGGTGCCTCGGATCAAGATCCTACTCTACACCCCGATGTTATTCTCTGTGGAATCCTGTGTACCTCGCAGAAAGAGATTTAACAAGGGTAAGTTCTTACCATAAATCTCCTTTTTTTACCTAAATACAGTGCTCAAAGTGGGGCGGTATACAGTTGTATGGTATACCGCCACCTTTGTAGCACTAGGCATAGCGTTTTGCCCCCAATCGTCTATACAGAATACGAGGTAATGTTCATCTTTTATGCCTAATTATTTATGTGGTTCAACTATTTCTTTGTGGCATATATAACAGGCTATTAGCCATTCTTTCCTAAGGCTGTATATTCACTACGAACTTGGCAGCTACTTAAAGCAGCTTTTTTCAGCGTTCAGTGTGCACTATCTGATTTGTATACGTGATTACAACAATGTTGTCAATTATGCTACTTTATTATCTGTTTAGATTAATCTAATAAGCACTTGTTAGCAGGCGGGTTAGGTCACATTGTGCTTCTGTGTGACATCATTTAACAATAGGATTTGCCTATTTTACTGGTATTAATAATTGAGTATCCACCTTATTTCGTGCCTATGTCCAGGTACATATTGTTTCACCCACCATGCCTCTGACAATTCACATTTTTTTAATGTAATATAACTATGTTACTTATTTTCTACTATATACTTTCTGGACTCTCACCAGCGATCCACTGGTTAATGGGTGGTTCCGCCCTGCATATACCTTTGCCTAACGCTAGCAGCAGATCCATCTGATTTTTTCTTTTCTATGCATTTCATCCCCATTGCTTCTTTTGTTCATATCTTTGACTTTTGCTCCTGTAAACTCTCATCAGTGATCCCGGAGTAACAAAGGCATTTGTTCCTCTACTATCATACCACACTGTAAATGCCCGATTCCATCTGATCTTGGAAGCAAAGCAGTGTTGGGCCGGGTCAGTACTGGATTGGGTGACCCCCTAGGAAGACACGGTTTAGTAGAGGCTTGAGAGATGGTATACTCTGTGCCTAATGGATTGTACACACGGTGAGATATTTTCTTATGATTTTGACTATATAGTCAAAATCATAAGAAAAGTTAGAGCATATCGCAAGGTGAAAGTCACCTTGCGATCCCAACGCGCAGTCGGCATCGTAAGCCTAGATAGACTGTGCAGGCAAGTCACTTTTGACTATCTCATAGAAAAGATTGACACTTAGCAAAAATCGCACATACTGTAGTCAGTATCGCAAGCACACTCATTATGTGCTTGCGATACCGACCTAGCCCGTCGCATTGTGAGACTCGGGATTAGCCCGAATCTCACTCTGTGTATGCACCGTAACGCTGACAGCAGATTCACAATCTGTTCTTATTGCACTTTCATCTCTCTGAACGGTCAGATATTTGTCTTATAACCACCTTTTTTATTGACTCACCCAACATAGGCACTGGTTCATATGTGGAATTTCTTTATTGCAATATTTATCTATACCTGTGGATCCACACAAGATTTATGTATTGACGGTTTCAGTAATGACACTCACCATATTCCATACTTTTGGTCTACCCATTTTGGGCCTATTCTTATACTAGGTAAATATGAAAGGTAGGGGTGGATCTATTTCGGGTACTCCCGGCTGCTGAAAAATGTGTAGCTCCAAAGAGAACACCACTCTCTAATAATCCAGAAATGTATGCAATTTGAGCAAACACATAACATCAAGCGCTAATTCATGAGATATTAGACCATTTATTTGTGGCACTTTTTAATATTTTGTTTATTTGTTATTTGTCATTTGCTGTTGTTATGTTTGTCCAGGATGCATCAACTGCCTTATTTTAACAATGTACCAATAAAGCCTATATGTTTTAATCTTTCAATACTATAGTCATCTTCAAACCTATTCTAAGAGTGCACCCACAAAAGAGTCTTCTTTTTCTCTTTTTTTGTAACTGTATAGCGTTTTACCTGCACAGCTGTGAATAGGGTAGTGGCCTCATGGGAAGGGGCATGGCCACAGAATAGCAACAATTCACATTACACCACACAGTAGTGTCCGTTATTCAAATTACACCACACAGTAGTGCCACTTATACATTTTACACCACACCATAGTACCCCTTATACACATTACACCAGCTAGAGCCCTTATACAAATTATGCCAGCTAGAGCCCCGTATACCCTTTATGCTAGGTAGAGCCCCTTATACACATTAGGCCAGGTAGAGAGTTTTGTACACATTACACCAGGTAGAACCCCAACAGAGAGTGAGAAGTGTGTGTGTGTGTGTGTGTGTGTGTATTCCCCCGCACCCCATCCCCATAGCATCTTTGTTGCACTTACATGACTCGTTTCTGTCTGCAGCTGTCTCCTGTACCCAGAAGTCCGCAGTACCCAGTTGACTGGTACAAAGGTGTGCAGTCATCGGAATAATGTGTGTTGTGTAGTGACAGTAAATAGCGTATTGAGGACACAGATAGGCAATGTATCACAATGCTGAACAGTCTTATGTGTAATACTGGCTGATGTTTTCTAATGTGGAGTGGAAGTCAGTGCACTCTGTATATCAGTTGGGACTACTGTGGAAGAAATATGCTACTGGAAATGTTTGGACTAAATAATGCTCTCTGATCAGTAATAGATATTTTCTCTGTATAATATCGCTAAACCCCAGCGGTGATCGGTCTTGAATCTGTGTTGCATACAGGGCCGGTGCAAGGTTTCTTGGCACCCTAGGCAAAATGTCTGCCTACTGCCCCCCAACATCATCAGTTACTCACTTTCCCAGTCACTAAGGTGAAAGTTCATAGGCGGCGTCTTATACATTTCCCAGCCGTCTGACTGCATTATCTCTCAAAGATTATCATTAATTATTTGATAGCTACACTCAGTGGCACCACCTTCCCAGATCCTGGCACCCTACCCAGCTGCCTATCTCTTTCTATTTCATTCATCTCTCATACATTCATACATACATATCCATACACTGCCTCTCTCATATATACATTCATACTCTCTCATTCCTTCACAACTCTCTACTTTTTCTCTGTCTTTCTCATTCTCGCTCTCTTTTACATATATATTATCTCCCTTTATTTCTGACACACACACACACACACACACACACACACACACACACACACATCTCTCTCTCTATTTTATTCTGTCTCTTATACATACATACATACATACATACATACATAGCCTCTCACATACATACATATTCACTGACTCTCTCATACATACACTGCCTCTCACATACATACATACATACATACATACATACACTGCCTCTCTCATACATACATACATACATACATACATACATATATACATACATACATACATACACTGCCTCTCTCATACATACATACATACATACATACATACACTGCCTCTCTCATACATACATACATACATACATACATACATACACTGCCTCTCATACATACATACATACATACATACATACATACACTGCCTCCCTCATACATACATATATACATACATACATACATACACTGCCTCTCTCATACATACACACATACATACACTGCCTCTCTAATACATACACTGCCTCTCATACATACATACATACATACATACACTGCCTCCATACATACACACAGGATTGATATCGGGTGACCGGAGGTTGGGAGACCACCGGTCACCATACTGAAGCCAAGATCCAGTCTGTCACATGTCCGCCGGGGGGGGGGGGGGGGGGGATCCATACACTGCCTCCATCCATACATATATAAACATGCACTGCCTCTACACATTCATACACAGCCTCCATACATACATACATACATGCATACATATATACATCCAAACACTGCCTCCATACATACAAACACATATATACATCCATACTGCCTCCATACATATATACAGTACATCCATACACTGCCTCCATACATATATACAGTACATCCATACACTGCCTCCATACATATACACACACACACACACACACACACACACACACACACACATATATATACATATCCATACACTGCCTCCATACATATATACAATACATTCATACACTGCCTCCATACACATATACATTCATACATACACACAAATATACAGCCATACACTACCTTCATACATACATACATCCATACACTACCTCCATACATACACACATATATACAATACAGCGATACACTGCCTCCATACGTACATACATATATACATTCATACACACACTGCCTCCGTACGTACGTACGTATGTATATACATCCATACACTGCCTCCATACATACACACGTATATACAGCCATATACTACCTACATACATATATACAGTACATCCATACACTGCCTCCGTACGTACGTACGTACGTACGTACGTACATACGTAGATACGTACGTACATACATACATATATACAATACATCGGTACACTGCCTCCATACGTATGTACGTACGTACGTACGTACGTACGTACGTACGTACATATATACTTTCATACACTGCCTCCGTACGTACACAGCCTCCGTACATACATCCATACACTGCCTCCATATGTACATACATACATACATACATACACACACTGCCTCCGTACGTACGTATATACATCCATACACTGCCTCCATACATACACACGTATATACAGCCATATACTACCTACATACATATATACAGTACATCCATACACTGCCTCCGTACGTACGTACATACATACATATATACAATACATCGGTACACTGCCTCCATACGTATGTACGTACGTACATATATACATTCATACACTGCCTCCGTACGTACACAGCCTCCATACATACATCCATACACTGCCTCCATATGTACATACATATATACATACATACACTGCCTTCATACATCCATCCATCCATCCATCCACTGCCTCCATACATACACACATATATACACTGTCTCCATACATCTATATACGCATATGTCTCCATAGATACTGTACATAAATCCAACCCCCCTCCCCCCTTCAGTGCACACTTTAGCAACTACCACTTCCCTGGGGTGTGACTCCAGGCAGCCACTACTCCGGGTGCCCCACCATCGCACCAAGGGGGCAACATCTTACCGCTGGCCAGGATGCTGTACTGTTCCCCGCTGCTGCCACCATCTTCCGGCTCACGATGCCGCCCGGGTTAGCGCTTCTGCTAGCGCCTAGCGGGGAGATACTGCTGCTGTTGATGCCGGCGGCTCCATAGTGCACAGCAGCTGGTGAGGGCCGGGCGGCTGCTGCTGGCGGGGAGGCACTGTTCCTGGTGCTGCCGCCAGCTCCGAGTGCATAGTGCGCTGCAGATAGCGCGAGGTGGGCGGCTGCTTCTGTCGGGGGGCAGGCGCCTGCTGCCTGCCTGATGCCGCACTTGTCCTCAATCCCCTCCACCCCTCCGGAACCCACCGAACTGTATTTTAAAAACAAACGTTGCCGTGGGTTGCGGGGGAAAGTGGAGGCCGCTCACTCCTAGTTGTGCTTCTAAGTGCCGCCCTCCAGCGGCCGGCGCTCTAGGCAGCTGCCTAAAGCTGCCTAGTGGTAGCGCCGGCCCAGTTTGCATACTGATGTTGTTCTTTAGACTTGCTACTGCTTGGGAGTGGTCAGTCTTAGTATGTCAAGTACTGATACTGCGGGTATGTGCTTTAACTTATATTGATCAGTTTCTTTAGTTTTGGCTTGAAGATGGATGTTTGGCAGGTTAATGTAAATAATTCATCTTTCAGAGTACTCTATTTTGAATTTGAATATCTACTTCTAGTTTGTTAATAGAGTTAATAGAATGGAATGGGAGAAAATAACGAGTTTTATGGTAAGAACTTACCTTTGTTAAAACTCTTTCTGCGAGGTACACTGGGCTCCACAAGGATTGGACAATGGGGTGTAGAGTAGGATCTTGATCCGAGGCACCAACAGACACAAGCTTTGACTGTTCCCAGAATGCACAGCGCCGCCTCCTATATCACCCCGCCTCCCAGCACAGGAGCTCAGTTTTTAGTTAACCAGCCCAATGCAGTAGCAGGAAAAGAGACGACAACGGTTAGTAGCCACATACACCACATTCTCACGACAGGAGAAGTGTCAGCGGCTAATGCCATACCAACCCAAAAAAGCTAAGTGCGTCAGGGTGGGAACCTTGTGGAGCCCAGTGTACCTCGCAGAAAGAGTTTTAACAAAGGTAAGTTCTTACCATAAAACTCGTACTCTGGTGCGGGGTACACTGGGCTCCACAAGGATTGGACAATGGGGATGTCCTAAAGCAGTTCCTTATGGGAGGGGACGCACTGCAGCGGGCACAAGAACCCGGCGTCCAAAGGAAGCATCCTGGGAAGCGGCAGTATCGAAGGCATAGAACCTTATGAACGTGTTCCCTGAGGACCACGTAGCCGCCTTGCACAATTGATCAAGGGTCGCACCACGTTGGGCCGCCCAAGAAGGTACAACAGACCGAGTAGAATGGGCCTTAATGTGATCAGGAGCCGATAGACCAGCCTTCACATAAGTATGTGCAATCACCATTCGAATCCATCTGGCCAGAGTTTGCTTGTGAGCAGGCCAGCCACGTTTGTGAAATCCAAACAAAACAAAGAGAGAATCAGATTTTCGAATAGAAGCAGTTCTCTTCACATAGATACGGAGAGCCCGTACCACATCCAAAGACCGCTCTTTGGGAGACAAATCAGGAGAGACAAAGGCCGGAACCACAATCTCCTGATTAAGGTGGAACGAAGAAACCACCTTAGGTAAATATCCGGGACGAGTCCTAAGAACCGCCCTGTCACGGTGAAAAATCAGATATGGGGAACTACAAGACAAGGCATCCAGATCCGACACTCTTCTAGCAGAGGCAATAGCCAGCAAGAACACCACCTTAAGGGAAAGCCACTTAAGGTCAGCTGAACCAAGAGGTTCAAATGGAGGCTCCTGCAACGCCTCCCAAACCACGATAAGTCCCAAGGAGCCACAGGCGGGACATAGGGAGATTGGATACGCAACACACCCTGAGTGAAAGTATGAACATCAGGTAAAGTCGCAATTTTTCTCTGAAACCACACCGACAAGGCAGAAATATGAACCTTGAGGGAGGCTAGACGCAGGCCTAAATCCAGGCCTTGCTGCAGAAAAGCCAAAAGTTTGGCTGTACTAAACTTGGAAGCGTCATAATTGTTAGATGCGCACCAAACAAAGTAGGAATGCCAGACCCTATGATAAATCCGAGCAGAAGCCGGTTTCCGGGCCCGCAACATAGTTTTAATGACCCTTCAGAAAACCCCTTAGCCCTCAAGACGGAAGCTTCAAGAGCCACACCGTCAAAGATAGCCGGGCTAGGTCCTGGTAGACACAGGGGCCCTGAACGAGAAGGTCTGGGCGTTGTGGAAGTAGAATTGGACGCTCTGACGATAGGCCCTGCAGGTCTGAGAACCAGTGCCGTCTGGGCCACGCTGGAGCTATGAGAAGCAGATTTCCTTTTTCTTGCTTGAACTTCCGAATTACCCTGGGCAGGAGTGACACCGGAGGGAACACATACGGCAGCCGAAACCTCCACGGCACCGCCAGCGCATCCACGAATGCTGCTTGAGGATCCCTTGTCCTTGCTCCGAAGACCGGAACCTTGTAATTGTGTCGAGACGCCATCAGATCCACATCTGGAAGGTCCCACTTTTCCACTAGGAGTTGAAACACTTCTGAGTGGAGGCCCCACTCGCCGGCATGCACGTCCTGACGACTGAGAAAGTCCGCTTCCCAATTCAAGACTCCCGGAATGAATATTGCCGATATGGCCGGTAGATGGCGTTCCGCCCAACGTAGATCCGTGATACTTCCTTCATTGCCAAACGGCTTCGAGTGCCGCCTTGATGATTTATGTAAGCCACTGTGGTGGCTTTGTCCGACTGTACTTGAACAGGACGGTTTTGAATTAAATGCTGGGCCAGGTTCAACGCATTGAAGACCACCCGCAATTCCAGAATGTTGATCAAGAGGAGAGATTCCTCCTTGGTCCACCGACCCTGAAGGGAGTGTTGCTCCAGCACCGCGCCCCAACCTCTTAGACTGGCATCTGTCGTCAACAGGACCCAGTTGGATATCCAGAAGGGACGACCCCTGCACAATTGTTGGTTCCGGAGCCACCAGTGTAGCGACAGACGAACCTCCGGAGTCAAGAAGATCATTTGAGATCTGATCCGGTGAGGCAGGCCATCCCACTTGGCTAGAATCAGCCTCTGGAGGGGGCGAGAATGGAATTGAGCATACTCCACCATGTCGAATGCTGATACCATTAGGCCCAGCACCTGCATTGCCGAATGTATCGACACTTGCGGACGAGAAAGGAAGCAACGAATCCTGTCTTGAATCTTCAGGACTTTCTCCTGAGACAAGAACAACCTCTGGTTGTGAGTGTCCAAAAACGCTCCCAGGTGCACCATGCTCTGAGCAGGGACCAGGGAGAATTTCTTCCAGTTGATGAGCCACCCGTGGGCTTATAGAAACCGGACCGTCATATCCAGATGATGCAGGAGAAGATCTGGGGAATTTGCCAGGATTAACAAGTCGTCCAGATACGGCAGTATCCTGACCCCTTGACGGCGGAGTACCACCGTCATCACCGCCATAACTTTGGTGAAGACTCACGGAGCCGTTGTTAAACCAAAAGGTAACGCCCGAAACTAGTAATGTAGATTGCCAATAGTGAACCTCAGGTATTGTTGATGTGACACTGCTGTAGGAATATGCAGGCAAGCATCCTATATGTCCAGGGAGACCATGTAGTCCCCAGGTTCCAAGGCCAGAACTATAGAGCGAAGGGTTTCCATACGGAACTTGGAAACCTTCACAAACCTGTTCAATGCCTTGAGGTTGAGAATGGGCCGGGAGGACCCATTCGGTTTCGGGACTAGAAACAGCGGAGAATAGTACCCCCAGCCCCTCTGAGCAAGAGGCACCTGTACTACAACTCCAGTATCCAGGAGGGTCTGTACCACCGAGTGTAGAGTTTTTGCCTTTGTCTGGTCCAAAGGGACGTCTGTCTGGCAAAATCGATGAGGGGGTCGGTATTTGAAGGCTATGGCGTAACCTCGAGTGACGACTTCCCTTACCCAGGCATCAAAAGTGGTCTTCAACCTTTCCTGGGTATACCCTAGAAGCCGGCCCCCCACCCTGGGATCCCCCAGGGAGAGGCCTGCCCCATCATGCGTCGGGCTTATCGGTCTTGGCAGCTGGCTGACGGGCAGCCCAGGCTCTTTTGGGCTTCGGCTTACCAGGTTTGGAAGTGCGGGCCTGCTTATGGTACGCCTGACCTTTTGCTTTACCTGAAGGACGAAAGGGTTGAAAGGACGTACCTTTAGACTTAGACACAGAAGGAGCGGTATTAGGCAGACAGGCAGTTTTGGCAGTAGCCAAGTCAGCCACTATCTTATTTAAGTCCTCCCCAAGCAGAATATCTCCATTGAAAGGGAATACCTCCAGGGTTTTTCTAGAGTCCAGATCCACAGACCAGGATCTCAGCCACAATATCCGGCGAGCCAGGACTGACGTAGTAGAGGCCTTGGCTGCTAGGATACCGGCATCAGAAGCCGCCTCTTTAATATATCGAGAAGCTGTGACAATATATGACAAGCATTGTCTAGCATGGTCAGAAGAGATTTCAGCTTCTAACTCCGAGGCCCATGCTTCAATAGCCTCTGCAACCCATGTAGCTGCAATAGTGGGCCTTTGTGCAGCACCCGTGAGGATGTAAATTGCTTTCAGACAAACCTCCACACGTTTATCCGTAGGCTCTTTTAGAGACGTGACGGTAGTGACAGGTAGAGCTGAGGAAACCACCATCCTAGCCACATGTGAGTCTACTGGAGGAGGCGTTTCCCAATTTTTAGACAGCTCTGGCGTGAGGGGATAGCGAGCCAGCATCTTCTTTTGAGGCACAAACTTCGTACCCGGGTTTTCCCAGGGTTCCTGACGTATATATCCACTAGGTAGTCAGAGTGAGGTAAAACTTGCTTAACCACCTTCTGACGCTTGAACCTATCTGGTTTCTTAGGAGGGACGGATGGCTCGGGATCATCCGTAATCTGCAGAATTAACTTAATAGCCTCCAAAAGGTCAGGAACATCCACACGTGAACTACCCTCCCCATCAGCCGTATCTGAGTCAGAACCTGAGGGGTCAGTAAATGTGCCGTCTTCATCAGACGAGGTGTCAGTGACAGCAGTGGATTGTGAGGAGATAAGCGCTCGCTTAGAGGACCTCTTGGACTTAGGCGAGCGTTGGTCAGACTTTTTAGTAGTCAAGGACTGGTTCAACTTCTTTTAATTGAGCAGATAAATCGTCCGCCCACGGCGGGTTAGCTGCAGGGACCACATACGGTTGTACCGGCATTGGGGGTCCCATAGGGGGAGTTAGTTTATGAACTAGAGTATGCAGAAGCGTGGAAAAAGCGGCCCACGGTGGGTCAGTATGTGCCTCCGTTGCCACAGTCCCACTGGGGGGCCAGGAGCCCCCAGAACCAGAGCCCACAGCTGCTATATTCTCCTCATATGGCCCCGAGGCGTCAGCAACACCGGCAGTGTGTTCAGCCCCAGAACCGTTACCCTCAGAAGCAGACATGATATAACTTGCAGTATGAGGTTAACACAGTACAATTATCAGCAGCACTATACCTCTGAACCCAAACCCCTGCGCAGTGTAGTCAGCACTAGCAGAGATAAAGGAGAGATATAGCGACTAAATCACAGAGAAAAATACGTAATACAGTATATCTTTGTGAAAATCCTATATTAGATAACACCTGACGCACCAAGCCCCCTCAGGTTATGGACTATAGGGATAGCAGATTGAGTGAAAGACACAAAATGGACACCACTCAGCTATCAAATGCACACACAAATAGTCACAGTTTGTACAATGCAGAGGTTATTACTGACAATAATACTGCACTGGACTAGCTTACACAGCTATATAACAATAGATATAACAGTACACAGTAAGAACTGGATGTATATCACAGGGTAATTGTACTAAAAAACCCTAACTAAGTGCACTCTTTCTTAACTATCACTGTCTAAAAAGGCAGGTAGAATACTTAAGTGTCATGTAAAGGCACCGCGCTGACAACCAGGCGGCTCTACATAGGAGGATTTGCCCAAGCAGTCCCAGGAACAGTGAGCTGATGGATAATGGCGCCGCAGACACTAACAGGGAGTGAGGAAAAGACAGATATGCAGCTCCAGGGCTGGAACACTTGCTAGAAATGGCGTCCTGGGGCTGGGGGAGGGGCTTCAGGTCTAAGCCTTATCCCCTCTGCTGGCAAAACCACCGGGTGCTGTGCGCAAAATAAGAATTGGTTTAGAGAGAAAACCTGACCTGCGCCCATGCCCTGGTGATCTAGTGGGGTCGCCTGTATCCACAGTGTCCACCGCCAGCGCGCGCGGCCCGCCTCCAACTGACCGCGCCGGATGGCGATAAAGACCGGGTCCCGCTTGCGGGACCCACTTACCACCTCCCGAAGCGCGGCCACGCGATCCTGGAGAGCCCCAGCCGTGTGTGTGTAACGTGAAGAAAACCGGAGCCTCCGCTGTAGGTACCCGGCAACCAGGGCTCGGGAGTGTACAGCACCGCTAGGGAGAGCTGGAGCTGCAGCAGTGAATGTCACAAAGCATTTACCACTGCTGCTGCCCTTGAAGTCTTCACTTTTTACCTCATAAAAAGCTTTTCTTAGGGCTGCTTGGAGCAGCCCCTCTGTTAAGTGCCTGCTTACTGCAGCACCAACTGACAAACTGAGCTCCTGTGCTGGGAGGCGGGGTGATATAGGAGGCGGCGCTGTGCATTCTGGGAACAGTCAAAGCTTTGAGCCTGTTGGTGCCTCGGATCAAGATCCTACTCTACACCCCATTGTCCAATCCTTGTGGAGCCCAGTGTACCCCGCAGCAGAAAAATGAATAATATAACTAAAATAAAATCAAATAATAGGGAGAGGTAAAGGGGAAGGAGTGGTGTGTGTTTGGGATCAATGAATTAGGAAGCGGGAGTTAGTATAGGGCAGGGGTTCTCAAACTCGGTCCTCAGGACCCCACACAGTGCATGTTTTGCAGGTAACCCAGCAGGTGCACAGGTGTATTAATTACTCACTGACACTTTTTAAAAGGTCCACAGGTGGAGGTAATTATTTCACTTGTGATTTTGTGAGGAGACCTGCAAAACATGCACTGTGTGGGGTCCTGAGGACCGAGTTTGAGAACCTGTGGTATAGGGTATATTGTTGGGTAATGGATAGTGGAAAGTGCAGTGAATCTATTGTTGGGATAGGTCCCAACACATTGTATTCGTGTAGCTTAGTGTATTTACCTGATGTGGCATGATGTGATATGGTTATTAATATTGTACTATGGGATTCATCACGCCCTACAGGCGCTCTTCATACAGTCGCAAGGGGCTGCACCCCCTTAACCCCTGCACGTCCTTTGGGCGGGCAATATTTGTATTATATGGAGTATTACCGTGAAGCATAATGTTCTTAGTGGTTAAATATTTTACGGGCAAAGGCCATACCATGGTCAAGGGGGCATAGGTACTTGCGACGGCGTGAAGAGCGGACGCAGGGCAAGATGAATGACCTAGTGTGTTAATGTGTACATAATGTAGGTATAAAGACAATGGGGGTCATTCCGACCTGATCGCGCGCTGCCTTTTTTCGCAGCGCAGCGATAAGGTCACTACTGTGCATGCGTATGTACCGCAATGTGCAGGCGCGGCATACAGGTACAAAGCGGATTGTTGCTGTGCGATGGATTTAATGAAGAATCCATTCTTACAGCCGATCGCAAGGAGATTGACAGGAAGAAGGCGTTTATGGGTATCAACTGACCTTTTTCTGGGAGTGGTTGGAAAAACGCAGGCGTGTCCAAGTGTTTGCAGGGCGGGTGTCTGACGTCAATTCTGGGACCAGACAGGCTGAAGTGATCGCAGCGGCTGAGTAAGTTCAGACCTACTCAGAAACTGCACAAACTGTTTTTGTACTGCTCACTACACAAGCGTTCGCACACTTGCACAGCTAAAATACAACCCCCTGTGGGCGGCGACTATGCGTTCGCACAGCTGCTAAAAACAGCTAGCGAGCGATCAACTCGGAATGACCCCCAATGTTTGGTAAATACCACATACACAGTGTTTGTGTTGGGAGATTATTGCTCAGCCTATCACCAGCTTCATTGTCCTCGCACACTGCACACTACAGGCTCTCACTCTGCACCAGCACCAGAAACAGCAATCACCATGTTCCTTCCTGGCCGCGCAAGGCATGCCGGGAGTTGTAGTTTCCCCACAGTATTGCCGTGTCACGGTGACGTGCACCCTCTGCAGTCTATCGTGCCAGATACACATATACCCCACAGTGCCAGATATGCCCCACAGTGCCAGTTATACATATGCCCCACAGTGTCAGATATGCCCCATCAGAGCCGGCCATAGGCATAGGCAAACTAGGCAATTGCCTAGGGCATTTGATATGCCTAGGGGCATCAGCAGCTTCTGCTGATTAAAATGATATGCGGCATGCCTATATTCTATGTGTAGCATTTCATATGCAGATACAGCCACAGTCTCACACAGTATATAGGCATGCCGCATATCATTTTAATCAGCAGAAGCTGCTTGTGCATCCTAGCCACATAGTAATGCAAATAAGATGCATTTTAATAAAGAAAAAAGGTGCCCGACGTTAGCATTGAGGCAAGATTTATGAGGACACATCTGTATCCAAGCAGAGGCAGAGGTCACAGTGTTAGTGGAAGTGTGAGTGCTGTGTGCATGTGAGTGGGTTGGTTGTGCAGTAGTGTTCGGAATATGTGTAAGGAGCATTATGTGTGTCATGTAAAAATGCATTAATAATGTGCAACATATGTGTAAGGGGCACTATGTGTGTGTCATTATGTGTATAAGGGCATTAATAATGGGAGGCATATGTGTAACAGGGTACTACTGTATGTGTGTCATTATGTGTATAGGGGCACTAATAATGTGCAGCAAATGTGTAGGGGTCACTATGTGTGTCATTATGTGTATAAGGGCATTAATAATGTGTGGCATATGTGTAAGGTACATTGTGTAAAAGGGCATTAATAAAGGTTGTCATAATGTGTAAGGCGCATTATGTTTATAAGGACATAATGATGTGTCTCATACTGTATGTGTATGGGGCATTACTGTGTGGAATGTGTATAAATGCATTACTAATGTGTGGCATTATGTGTATAAGGTGCTTTACTATGTGGCGTTGCATATAGAAAGGGCATTACTTTGTCATCTAATGTGAATAAAGAGCAATAGGGTGTGGTGTAATGTGAATAAGGAGCAATTCAGTGTGTTGTAATGTAAATAAGGGGCTCTACTGTGAGGAGTAACGTTTATAAGGTAAAGTGATACTACTGTGGGATGTAATATGAATTATGGACACTATCGCATGATCAAATGTGAATGAAGTTGCAGTACTGTGTGGCATAATTTGAATTGGGGTTACTATTGTGTGGCCATGCCCCTTGCCAGAAAAAACACACCCCTTTTTGGGCTGTGCGCCAAATGTGCGAATTGTTCCTATTTAAAATATAGGGGATACAAACACCAAAATGAGGACTGTAATGGGTGAGGGGTGATGGTGCTGGGAAAGAGGTGCAAGGTCAGAGGCGGAACCAGCGGTGGTGCTAGGGGGCATCAGCCCAAATCTTGCCTAGGGCATCATATTGGTTAGGGCCGGCTCTGTGCCCCATAATGCCAAATATACATATGTCCCACAGTGCCAGATAAACATATGCCCCACAGTGCCAGTTATACCCCAGTTATGCCCCACAGTGCCATATATACATATGGTCCACAATGCCAGATATACATATACCCCACTGTGCCATATATACATATGCCCCCAGTGTCAGATATACCCCACAATGCCAGTTATACATATGCCCCACCCAACCCACCCCACACCTCCCACCTCCCTCCCGCTGCTCACCCACTGCTGCTGTGTCAGGGTCGGGGGACAGAGAGGAGAGTGGAGCGTGGGCCCATCCCTCAGTGCTGCTCAGTCAGACTCTGGTGGTCTCCGGCCGCGGCATGTATTTTCTCAACTGAGCACCGGTTTATTAGCCAATCAAAGCTCGCGGACCTGCAGCCAAACTAGACGGTGCTCAGTTGAGAAGATACATGCCGCGGCCGGAGACCAAAGTCTGACTGAGCAGCACCGAGGGACGGGACCATGCTGCTTTCTCCTCTCCTTCCCTGACACAGCAGCGGGCTGGTAAGGGGAGGAGGAGCACATCGATGGCTTTTACCGTAATTGCCGCTAACAGCAGCTATGGTGTGTGTGAGTGGTGGGCCGCAGGTACGGCGTTCGGGCAGATAGATTGTTAACGGTACATCGTACCCAAGCGTACCGCCACACGTGCAGGCCTAGTCTCTCCTATCCAGAGCTGTGACTCTATGACTCCTAGCCACGCCCAGCGCCACGCCCAGCGTTAGCAAATGAGTCATAGAGTCACAGATCTAGACAAATATATATGATATTAACTAGAAATACATTGGGGATTAACCCTTGGTGTCGCCCAGCACACAGAGCTGTACCTGTACCAAGACATGAAATACTATATATATATATATATATATATATATATATATATTTATAATAGAAATCCAGAGGTCTTAGTTACATACAGTTTGCAAATGTATGATAAGCCACCAGGTCCCGACAAGGCTCCTCTGATGCTGGTGGTCCCTACCGCTAGGTCTGGGCCCGGGGTGCAGAACCCCATAGTCTGGCAAAGGCCAGCTATCCCGGGGCAGCATAATGCAAGAAGGTAAAG